>NW_026067947.1:4342212-4712570 GCF_014885135.2 Alexandromys fortis
TTTTTTTTTTTTTTTTTTTTTTTTTTTTTTTTGTACATAAGTTATATGTAGCTATGGTAAGAACAGAGCTAGTCCAGATTGCCATAGGTCCCGTGGAGAGAACTAGCAGGGACCGCTTTGGTTTCAATCGTAAGCGAGGCAGTCTCTCAGAAGTGGTTTTGGCAGTCAGATGGCGAGGCAACATATCCGCTGAGATGAACTGCCAGTAGTAGCATACAGCCCAACAACACGCCAGCCCCCAGCATTCCCAACTTCTGCCCCGCGGCCTTCGCGCATGCACAAGCTAGTTCACTTGGATCTCTGCCTCATCATCTCTTACATGGAAGCCTGCACACTTGCTTCATCCTGCCCGTCACGGTAAAGACATTTCAAAGAAGTCACTAAGGCTGACACTGTAAAGTTCTGGTCAAGCACACAGTCAGCAGAGGCCAAGACCAAGACTGGCTTCCGTATTACAGGGTGTCCTGGCCCCGTGAAGGCTGTGGTGTCCCCACAGGACCCTTCTCTAAATGTGTTGGTGTCTTGAAGTGTTCTCTAGACACACTGTTACGTACCTGCAGTAAGAGGCCCAGTGGATCTTGAAGATAACTTTCTCAAGTTGATTTCAGCGACGCTGCTCTTTCTCAGCCCACGCTCAGTACCACAAAGCACTGGTATCATTGAGCCTCTGACCTCGTGAGAATCATTCCTAGTTAAAAGTGTAGATCACCCCTGAACTCTACTTTTAACATGCATCCCGGGAGAGTCACTTTTATTTCATTGTTTGCTTTTTGGTTGGTTTATTTTGTGTCCAGGATTCCTGTAACCAGGCTGACCTTGAACTTGTTATATAATTAAGGAGACCCTTAAACTTGTGATCCTCCAGTCTCTATTCTCTAAGTGCTGTAAGTGTGTGTGTGTGTGTGTGTGTGTGTGTGTGCCAGCCTGCCTGGCTCACACCAAGTGCTTCAAATTAAAAGAAGGTACCAAGAGGACATCCCCACTAGGCATGGTGTGTCTCCAGTGTCTATTGTTGCTTCTCCGCTGTCCTTCGGTAACAGGTTCCTGCTGAACTTCCACCAGCCTGCAGAGAAGACAGTAGCGAATTCTTGGCACTAGGCCCTGAGGCAAGGCCCAGTGGGTTTGGAATGTGAGCCTGGTGCTCCACAGATCTAAGCCATCCCTCGGTGCCCTGGGGCAATCGGGGCCTCAGCCTCACAGCCACATGGACAGTGTGGGGGAAGCTATTCACTCCCACGGGACCCTCGTGAGGATCAAAGGCCTTCTTGAAGGCAGGACACATTTGTCGAGCATGCTCTTACTGAAAGCCCGCGTGGGTCATGCTGTCAAACCTCAGCACGGCAGATGGCATCTGTGGCAAGGTGACAGGCAGGGTGACTGATGACCAGGGCATCCAGCTGTGTTCCAGGGCTACCCAGGCCTGCTGGGAGCCAGCCTCCACCCTTGGGCGAGCTCCCTTGCTGAAGACTGAGGTTCTCTGAGGTATGTAAATGAATGTAGTGCTGGGGGCGGGTGTTGATGAGCACTGTGTTAGAGGCAGCAGCTAACTATCTCATCCGACAGAGCAGGCTGTTTTCTCTAGCCGCCTTTTTATTACAAGAACTTCCACACGTATTTCGCAGGATAATAGTAGCGAGAGCCCAGCTAGTCCGAGCCCAGCTTTGACAACCATCTGCCACCGTCCTCACTCTCTCTCTCCAGTCCCCGCCACCTCGCCCATCCTTGAATCATTAAAGCTCTTGTTTAACTTTTTAAAAATAGATTTCAGTTTTCAGAACCGTTTTGCATTCCCTGCAAAATTGAGTACAAAGCCTATAGACTCCCAGACATCTCCCCCTCCCCCATAGTCCAGCCTTCTTGTTCTCAACACCCCACCCTCGAGTGACACAGCAGTGGTTTTACAGCTGAGTTCCCTCTTTGGGTCTGGACAAATGTATAGCAGGCAGTTGTTTTGTCTTTGGATACTACCGTGAGCACTGGAGACAGATACAGCAGACATCACACGTCTCCTGATGAGACCCAGAAACAAGGCTACAACACTCCTGCTCCTGAACCCCAATCCCATCCGGCCTTGGAGCTTGCAGACAAAGAATGTGGGGAACAGAGGGCTAGGCTCAGAGTCACAGGGTTGTGTCTGCTCAGTTCACAGGGCAGAAGACTCAGGTTTCTTCTTGTCAGCAAACGGGTGGTATTTTTTTTTTAAAGGGTGTGTCTTCAGATTGAAACTTCGGCCTACTGTGACAGTTCTGAGAATGGAGACCCTTGGGGATGACCTCACCCCTGCAAAGGGGGGGGTGGCAGAAGGGGCTCTGTCACTTTGGTTCTTCTGATTTTGCTCTATGATATCACAAGCCCTCCCTCATGGAGGATGCAGCCTTTAGACACCATCTTTGAAGCAGAGCTACCTTCACGGGGCATTCAGCTCACTCGCTTTCCATCCTGGAAGAAACACCTTTTGTCCTTCATAAATTTCCCAGCCTAGGTTCTTTTGTTATATCGGCACCATGGACCGAGACAGAGAAAAACTATTCCAGAGTAAAATGGCCCAAGAGACTTAGATAGAAAGTGCCCTGTGGGGGTAGCGAGAGAAGTTTCCATCTTCTGTTCTATTCTGTTTTGTTCTGAGACAAGGTCTCACTGTATAACCTAGGTTGACCTCAAACATTCAGTGATCCTCCTGCCTCACACCCGAGGTCTGTACTGCCATACCCAGATGCTGAAACTGAGACCTTGATTTAAAAAAAAATCCATAGAAATATGTATTTGTGGAGACTGAGCATCAGATAGTGACAGATAATTGCCATTTGTTTATGGGCACTGTGGTCATTGTCAACTCCTAATTGGCATTTCCTTTTTCATTTAATAGTCTATGTTGTGGTGTATGTGTGTACGTGTTCATTCACATACTGTATGTGAATGGGAGCCCAAGGTAGTTGTCAAATGTCTTCCTCAGTTACTCCTCACCTTGGGTTTTGGGACATGGTCTCTCTCTTGCAGGATCTTCAGGTCAGTGATTTTGCATGACCCGCTGACCCACAAGACCCAGGGATGTGCTGTCTCTGCACCCAGGGTGCTGGTATTGCAGACACTTTCAGTTCCACCAGGTTTCAGACCCCTGCTGCCCAAGTCACCTCCGCAGCCCCTACCCAGAACTTCTTTGGACATCATGACTGTGAGCAGATCTTGGACCGACCACTGCAATGCTCTGTGCCTCTTCTCTGCTCTGATGCTCAATTCATTCATTACTGAGTTAATTCATTACTGAGTTAACAATGGCCTCAGCATTCCCATCTGCAAAATGTGCTGGGGGATGTCTTTCACTGTTCCCCCTCTGGCCTCACCTCTTCGACAGGCTGCATTCCGAGGGCACGTCTCCCCTTCTCCATACAGACTCCAGGCTCACAGCTTCCAGGCTCAGGCTGATAGATGACCTCATGCTTTAGACACACCAGGCTTCTATTTACGTATCCCAGTAACTTCTTTATTTTTAGAGACAACGTTATCGATTTCCATTTAGCTTGTAGGCCACTCTGAGATTCTTATCTTCCTTCGCCAGAGGAGCTGGCCCCTGCTCAGCCAGGATCCGGAGAACAGCACTCTTCTGTATTAAATGCCTTTTTGATTCTTTTCTCTCTGCCGGTCTCCTTTGCGGAGGCTATTTTGCTAATTAACCCCATTTATTATTTATCATTCAAACAACTCTGGTCACTCCCACTCACAGGAAAATGAATTCCAATTCTAATTCCATAGACTTTGCCCAACTTGGAAAAGTGACCGTACACGTCAGTTACCCTAGACAGGCTGGCAAGAAAGGCGCTCATCTTCCCACTTCACAGGCTGAGTGGCTGGGGTTGGGGGAGAGGGGAGAAAGGACAGCTCGGCTGAGGATGACCAGAGACCATCACCTGTGTGCCCCTGGACAGGACTGCATTCCACCTAACTGAAGAAACTGCTCTGGCATCTCAATCTGTCCAGGACCTCTCTCCTCTAGACTTGTGGAGTCTGTGTAAGCGTCATTCCTGGCCCCTTTTACTCCGTCATGCAGTCCAGCCTGGATGGGAGCAGAAGCATCTAAAGGTAGACAACGAACTGGAAGTGCCGTGACGGGATGAAAGGTGGAAAACAGGAAGTGCTGCACTGGCCCGCTTACCTGCTGGGGCCCTCTCCAGCAGCTGAGGACGCGCACCAGGTCACGTCAGTTCTTCTGTTAAGTTACTTTTCCCATTGCTGTCACGGAATACCAGACAAAAGCAACTGAAGGAAGGGAGGGTTTATTCTTGCTTACAGTTCATGGGTATACTGCCCGTTATGATAGGGGCAGTCAGGGAAGAGGGGGCATGAGGCTGCTGGTTGCCTTGCATCTGCAACCAGGAACCAGAGAGAGATGGATGCTGGTGCTCAACCAGCTTTCTGCTTCTTCAGTGCACGACCCCAGCTGGTGGCATGGAACAACCCAAAACTAAGGTGTCTAATCTACAAACTCCCTCACAGACACACCTGGAGCGGCATCTCCTATGAGAATATCAAACTTTCCCCTGTGACATTATTTCCCGTCATCTTTCCTAGTATTCACATTACCCTGGTTCCAAGCTCCGCCTGTCTCATGTGCACAATGCCCATCACCTCTCTTGCTTTGGTCTTGTCTCCATCCCTTTTCTCTTCCAGAACGCAGGTCCTCACCGTTCTCTTAGAGCTAAACTCAAGAGACTGCCTGGGCTACCACAGAACCTGGGTTCTCTGCTGCTTTCTCTCATGGGCCCTTGAGGCATTGACCCTGCCCAGCATGTTATATCTTCCACTGCACTCACACCAAAGCCTCAATGAGGCCAAGTTCCATACCAGCCTCCCCCCCCCCCTCCTCCTCCTCCTCCTCCTCCTCCTCTTCTTCTTCTTCTTCTTCTTCTTCTTCTTCCTTCTTCTTCTTCTTCTCCTGCTGACCACTTTCCCCACTCGTGTGTGTGTGTGTGTGTGTGTGTGTGTGTGTGCAGGTGCAAATATACATGAGGGTGCAAGAGCCGCCATGTGTTCAAGCATATGGAGATCATCTCAGGTGTCATCCATATTGTTTTTGAGGCAGGGCTTCTCACTGGCCTGGAGCTCACCAAAGTAAGCTAAGAGGTTGACCAGCGGGCTTCAGGCAGCCCCAACATTAGCATTATAATGGGGTTCCCGTGCCTGGCTTCCTTTTTTACTTGACTTCTGGGGATAAAACGGAAGTCCCTGTACACTCTAAGCACTTCACTGAGACATTTTCCCGGTTCCCACTCCACCCCATCCTGGCCCCAGGCTTTTTGAAATTAAGACTTGCAGACTCTCACAGTTACTGTCAACCAGAGCGCCTCAGCATGGGATTCCAAGGTTTCAGAGTTTAACTTGAGCCTCAGAGTGGAGCTGACCATCCTGCCAAACTGCTGGAGTGAGTGGCTCTTTGGCACCCATGCAGTCTTTCTGGGCAGCTGACTTCAGGGTCACCGTTACCGTGCAGTATATCAATGATCACTGCGAAGTCTCAAGGAGGCAGCGGTGTCTCTTTCTCTGATCGTCCCAAGAGTTTTCCTCTTCCGCAAACTCCACTCAATGCCTGGTGCTGTGCACATTAAGATGCACGAAAGAGCCCTGCTGGGCTATATGAAGGCCCTGGCATGCCTTCTTGGCCGGGCACTGAGCCTGCGCCTTGTATTCCCCCAGGAGAGCCCTGCCTGTCTATATCAGACACATTGCTGACCCCTGGGAAAACCACCTCCTGCTCTGAGTCTCACCTGTGTTGCCGTGCTTATTCTGTACCAAGAATGTGCTGGCTCGACTCCGTGCTTTTCCTCTCTGCTCAAAGATCTTCCCCAAATAGGTGTAGGAGTGCATACTTGGAACCCTGGCCTTTTCAAAAATAGATGCAGGAGGTTCTCCAGCTGTGGTCTGGCCTGGCCTATACAGGAAGAACATGAGAGAGAGAGAGAGAGAGAGAGAGAGAGAGAGAGAGAGAGAGAAGAGAAGAGAAGAGAAGAGGAGAGGGGGGGGGATCTGGGGATATAGCCTAGCATGTGCAAGGCTTTGGGTTTGATTCTCGCGCTGAAATAAGTAAAAGACTACCCACTGGCTGCCAATGAACAAGGCCCTCCTTGCTGCTGCTCCTGCGGCTCCTGGCACACATCCCAGCTGGGTTACTCTAGTCATTCCGCAGTCTCACCTCAGAGTCTTTGGTAGATGTCCCGCCTCCCAGTTCTTTTTATCCTGATACCTGAATGGCTGGCCCTCATCTCCTCAAAGCCTCGCCGCAAATATGATCTTATTATAAGGCCCTCCCCAGTTCTTGTGTGTCCTGTGTGTTGGTGCACGCATGTGCTTGTGTAGAGGCCAGAGGTCAAGCCCGGGTGTCATTCCTGAGGAGCCATCCACCTCGGCTTTTTAGACAGGCTCTAATTTGTCTTGGAAATCGCCAATTAAACTAGGCTGGCTGGCCAGCGAGCTCCCGGGGCTTTCAACTCGCACACGTCCAGCATTGGAATTACAAATCTATGTCACTGCAACCAGCGCTGTATGGATTCTGGGGGTCAAACTCAGACCCCATGCTTGCAAGTCAACGACTTTACCAACTGCGCTCATCTGGGGGCTTTTATGCATCACTCCCTAGGGTGAGGAAAGGAGGCGAGCAACTTGGGGGCAGGAAACTGATTTCTAAACCTGGATGAGTGGGATGATGAAGTAGGAGGTGACAGCTGCGACAGCCTGGGTGAGGCGACAACTCCAGTTTCCTCTCCCACTGTTTGAGTTACCTTTGTATCGCTGTGACAAAATCCCATGACCAAGGCATCTTATAAAAGAAAGTGTTCAGTTGGGCATATGGTTTCAGAGGGTCAGAGCTCATGTTGGCAGCGAGAAGGCATGATGGCAGGAACAGCTGAGAGCACACATCTCAAACAGCAGGTAGGTGATGGAGAAGGCACGCTGGGAATGATGCTAGCCTTTTGAAATGTCAAAGCCTGACAAACCCCAGTGCCACACCTCCCCAACAGGGCCACACCTCCTCCAACAACGCCACACCCTAATTCTTCCCAAACAGTTCTATCAACTTAGGACCAAGTCTTCAAACAAAAGTCCTCCACTTGGTAAACATGAGGAGATAGAACATTCTAGGATTCTGTCTGAGTTTATAGCTTCAGCAAGATAGAAGGCACTATTCAACAAGCTCAAGAATGTTTAGTGTGATGGTTAATTTTGATTGTTAGCGCAGTGAGATTTAGAACCACCACGCAACCCTACCTTCTGGTGTGTCTTTGAAGGTGCTTCCAGAAAGGTTTAACTAAGGAGGGACAGCCTACCCTGAATGTGGGTGGTATCCTCTGTGGCCTGGGGTCCTGCCCTGAATAAATAGGAGAAAGGGAACCAAACACTGTTTCCTGACTTTGGATGCCACGTGACCAGCCACCTCTTACTCCTGTTGCCATGAGGTCCTGCCAGGATGGACTGTATGGTCAGACTCTGAGCCACACTGGCTCTCTCCTCCCTTAACTCGCTTCTTATCAGTCATCTGCTCACAGCGTCCAGGGAAGTGCTTAAAGCACTGGTTAAAGGAAGTCACCTTCGCAGATCACAAGCTTAACTCCCAGCAGCAGCGGCAGCAAGAAGGAATAAGGAGAACCAGCCCTGTCCACAGTCAGTCTCCTGACAGGAAGTGCACCCAGGCACCATGGAAACGGAATTCACTCAGAAAGGACCACACACCAAGAAACAGACGCCATATTTAGTTGTTTTATAGGGGTGCAGAGGTAGTCTTTGAAGGCTCTGCATTTTGACCTCTGACAGGAACCTAGAGCAAGACATTAAATCACAGCTTCGCAGAGAGAAGCCAGCGTCACTGCCCCCGGGTATGTCACTTGAGAAAGCTTTGAGCTCTCCATCCAGAGAACGGAGAGATGGGATGCAAATGGAAGGAATTTACACTAATTAATACATTTTATAAACTCAAAGTGAGGAGTTCAGGACCTTCGTGTGCAAATTAGTGCCCTGGGACAATTACAGAGAAAAAAAGGAAAGGTCCCAATTCCATCAAATACCATTAGCAACATGTCAAGTAACATAGACATTTGTTTTTAAATGTTGAAGCAATTAGAATCCATTGTAGGTGTTTTTTTTTAATTACTAAAAAAAAACTGATTGCTAAAGCAAATTAGATTTTTAACAGAAATTAGAGAAATTTCAGATAAATAGAAACAACCACTGGAACTAAGCTACCCAAACACCTGGCATGGTGGCTCAGACCTCTTAGTACTTGGGCGGTAAAGGCAGGAGAATCAAGAGTCCGATGGCAGCCTGAGCTCCATGAGGACTCATCTCAGAACAAGAGGGCTGGAGAGAGGGCTCAGCTGGAAAAAGTGCTTGCTGCCGAACCTGACACCTGAGTAGATCCGGGGACTCCCACAGAAGAAGAAGAGGATGGACTCTAGCCAACTCTCCACAGGCCACAATGAACCAGGAAGCAGCTTGGGCAAATGTCCAGGGTGGACGCATCCCCTGGCAGCTGTGCTGCTAGGATGCAGCCTCTGGCCTCCTCTCTCTTCCCTGAAGCACACCATGGCCTCAACAGTACTCCCATCGAAAGACAAAGGGTATTTTCTAACCCCTGAATCACCACTGACCTCAGGACGTCTGTCCACCAATGGAAGGAATGGGGGTGGCAGCAATGGTGTCAGAGCCCAGCATGAGGGCTGGCCTGTTGGGCGATGGGAAGCCATCTGGAGAGAAACCCCGTTCACTCCAATAAAGCCTGTTACAAACCTGGGTCCCAGCTAAGCACTGGGATGCCCACACGTACCAGCCAAGCCCGATCAAGACCCAAGAACCTAGATCAGCCACTTACAAAATCAAGATGCAAACAGGAAACAGCTGTGAGCTGCGTCAGTAGGCTATGGGGTGGTTTGTTACCTGGGGAAAGCCATCTGAAGCCTGGCCAGGCATCCGTGGAGCGAGCACAGCACATGTGTAGCTTTGAGATTCTGAGTGTCGTGCTGAAAAGATGAGCCAAGCCACACAGGGCAGGCAGCTGTGTCTGTTTCCATCACTGTGACACTCTCGGTGTTCAACACAGTGCCAGGCTCTGGCCCGTGGGGCCTTCTGACCCCACTGTGAGCGTGATGACATTTGTACAATGCTTCCTATGTACCCAGCATTAGGCTATGGACTTTTATATTCATTTACTGCAAGAATTATTATTCTGCAAGAAGCGCAAAAGTGTGTTTTCTTCTGCCTCCTGTTCTCAAAGCTCTCTCCATCAGATTTGGGAATATGTGAACATACTACCTCATATGGCAAAGGAGATGTTGAAGAAGCGACTGAATTTCAGCCCTCTAACAGTTGGCTAGAGAAGATGGCTCAGCAGTTAAGAGCACTGGCTGCTCTTCCAGAGGATCAGAGTTTGATTCCCAGAACCCGCCTGGTTGCTCACAAGTGTCTGTTAACTCCAGTCCCAGGGGATCTGAAGCCGTTTTTAGCCTCTAAGAAGGGCACTAGGCACGTACATGGTACATAGACATACATACACATAAGAAATAAATTTAAAAAAATAGAGATTAATTAGTAAGTGTAGCCGGTGTCCTCACAAGAGTCCCTGTGACAGGCAGGCGAGAGGGCAAACCCAAAGGAAGGACGGAGGGAGACATGACTGGAAATGAGCTAGAATGTCCGGCGCCGATGATGAAGAAGGTGCCATGAGTCAAGGGATGCATGCAGCCTCTAGAACCTGAAAAGGTGAGGATATGGATTCTCCCACGGTGCTTGGAGGAGGACTCAGCCATGCCGATACCCTGAACTGACTTGAAAATCCCAGAGGTAGATGAAATTCTGTCATTTAACGTCACTAAATCACTGTACTCACTACTGTCCCTTAGAGAGTAAACGCTTCTGTCATCATTTCTATTTCAGTTTGTCGGAAAGCAAGGCTCAGACAGGTGGTATCACAGACCAGCACCGCTCCCCAGTGCACTGCCTCCCACTGGAACCTGGATTCCAGCTCAGCCAGGACATCTCTGTAAGCGCCACGATGGCTTTAGGGGATCTTTCCCACTCTGTCTTTCTGAAATTTACTAAACACAGAATCAGCACCTTTCTGTGCCGGTTTCCCAAGCTCATAAGAGGTCTGTCCTGGCTAGCCTTTATTGGCAACTTGATAAAACCCAGAGTCAACTAGGTAGAGGGAATCTCAGCTGCATAATGCCAGGACCAGATTGGCGTGTGGGCATTGGTGTGTGGGAGGCATTGTCTTGGTTGCCAATCCCCCATGGGCAGCACCATCCCTAGGCAGGCGGGGCCTGAGCTGGGTAAGAAAGCTAGCTAAGCATGAGTCAGTCAGCAGAGCTCCTCCATGGTTTCTGTTTCAGTTTCTGCTTGACTTCTGCCCTGACTTCCTTCCCTCGGTGATGCACTATGACCTGTAAGTACGCGCTGAAGTAAACCCTTTCCACCTCCAGTTGGCTTTGGTCATGGTGTTTACTATAGTGATAGGAAAGAGAACAAAGAACAAGGTCCAGGCAGGACTCAGAGATCTTGACTGTGCCTACAAAATGACTGGGAAGAAATCTCTGGAAAAGGGATGTGAACCACACAATACTTAGTCTTTTGAAAATTCTGTGAATAGTGCCGCAGTCCCTCAAAATCCATAAGATAATCCTCGGAGTCACTTTCCTCCCAGCACGTGTGTAACTGTCACGATGGTCCTGGATTTGGCCCCGCCCAGTTTAGGATGGGCTGGGATTGGTTCAGGTCTCTCAGTGTAGTCTCACTTTTGCCACAGGTGACTGACTGAGTTGGGTATGATGAGAATGAAGGGGAAAGACTTCTTCAGGGACTGGAGCAAGACATTCTTATGCTTAAGAACGAAAGAGAGAAAAATTCTCCTAAACTTAACTGTGTCCTGGAGTTTAATCTACCTTTGGATTCTTGTTAATAAATTTCTTTGTGGTTTAAGGCGATTTGCCTTTAAACTTTCTGCTTTTAACTTTCAAAAGAGTACAAGTATCCTAAGGAGCCCTTCTGTTCCCATCACTGTGACCCATCACCCTGACAAGAACCAACTTCAAGGAGAAAGGGCTTGTTTGGGCTCATGCTTCCAAGGGAGACAGTCCATCATGGTGAGGGTGGGGAGGCAAACCACAGGATAGTGGGGTTGGCAGTCAGGAAACAGAGAAGAAAAGAAGTGGGGCCAGGCTAAGCAACCTCAAGACCCACCCCTAATGGCCCACTTCCTTAGTGAGGCCCTATAGGTAGGCAGGCCTCAGCTGGAGCTCCTACCTGGCATCTCCATATGGGGCAACCAGAATCCCACTTCTCAGGGGGCATGGGAGGCCTGGTGTTCCTGTCACTTGAACTCTGAGTAATAAAAGTCCAAAGACCAAGGATCTTGTTTACGTCCAAATCTAGGTGAAGTCCTGAAGGTTGCAGTTGTGAGCATCGTGAGCAAGGGCTCTATCACCAATCATCATCCAGCTAGACCAACCCTACTGAAGGAAGGATCCGTATGCCACAGTAAGGCCCTGCCTTCTGGTCCCAGGTCCTCCACTGACAGGCTCTGAGATCTTGACTAGCTGACTTACCTTCTCTGGACCTTGTTATCCTTATTTGTAAAATGGGTTTATGCTGAATTAGTAACTTTGAACCTGGAACTCCTGTAGGCATTTCAAATGGTACACAGAAAGTGTGTACAGGTGTTTTGCCTTTGTGTATATTTGTGTACCGTGTGTGTGCCTGGGCCTGAGGAGGCCAGAGAGTGCATTGAATTCCCTGAGACTGGAGTTACAGACAGCCATGATGAGGGTGCTGGGAATCAAAACCTGGCCCTCTGGAAGAGCAATCAGTGCTCCTAACTGCGAGCCATCTTTCCAGACCCCGGCCATGAATTATCAGTGGGAATGCCCAGAGCTTCTGTCACGTTATCAAAGGAGACAATAACAAAAATTTTGTTTAGAACTACAGGACTAGAGGCTGGGGAGACGGCTCAGTAGGTAAGAATGCTTGCTGTGTAGGCACGAGACTTGAGACAGATCCACAGCACCCCCATAAAAACTATGCATGGTGCATGCCTGGAACTCCAGCTCTGTCCACAGGATAGCTAGCTTCCTGGAGACAGGAAGATCTCCCTGCCCAGTGGTCAGACAGTCTAGCTGAAATGGTGAGGTACAGGGTAGTGAGGGACTCCATGTTAATAAAGAAAGTGGGAAGCAGCAGAGAAGACATTTGATGTCAACCAGGTAGGTGGACCTTCACTCACAAGGGCACATATACAGAGATACTCCATGCATGCACACATGAGGGAAGGGGGAGTAGAGGGAGGATTGGGGAAGGGGAGGGAGGGAGAAGGAGAGAGAGAGAGAGAGAGAGAGAGAGAGAGAGAGAGAGAGAGAGAGAGAACTATAGTCCTAAGGTTTCTCAAAGAATCTTCTCAGAATTGGCCATTTCTGTTTCCACATGATTTTCTGTAGTAGGATCCTCGTAAGGATTGCATTGGAACCAATCACAGAAGCCAAACTCCCCCAAACTCAAGTGTCGATAAATTCAGAACTGTGCCAAAACTTAGACCGTACATATTGCTGTGTACAGGAATCCTTAGGTATGGTGACATTTGAGAGCCACCAAACTTGACAAGAAGAAGAAACAAAGAGAGGGTGTGCTAACCCTTGGCTTGAAAACAAGCATTCCCTACACGCCGGCCATGTCCTTCCCAGGGTGTGCACAGGGCTGGTGGGGCAGAGGGGCAACAACCCATTCATGGTGAGTGTTCCCTGCAGAGGAGGACCGAGAGGCAGGGAGGCACAGAAGTTGGGGGAGGGGTTGCAGGGCGGCTGAGAAACGGAGCACACAGGGAAGAAGCAGTGGGGGGCGGAGTGTATTAAATGCTTAGTTCCCAGCACTGTTTTGGGGATTGATAGAAACTTTGCAAGGTGGTGCCTCGCTGAAGAAAGTAGGTTCCCAAGGCATGCCTTTGAGGGTGACACCTGGTCCCCAGTTCCTTCCTGTCCATTTTCTGACTGCCATGAGGGGACCAGCTGCCTCTGCATGCCCCCACCACCACGATGTTCTGCCCAAGTGCATGGGGCCAGACAGCTCTGGACTGTCTTCTCTGAAACTGTGCCTAAAAGCAATCTGGCTTCCCTTCAGCTGTTTCTGCGAGGCATTTGTCACAGAGCTGAGAAAGGTATCTCATAGAGCAAGCGAGGGGAGGAAGAAGATGGGGCTGAATGCCCAGGACTCTCCGAGCTTCACAGAGGGCTCGGAGCCTGGGCTGCAGGCAGGGTGAAGGACAGATGCGTACAGGTAGGACTGCCAACAAAGCTGCCAGGGCAAACAGTCCTGGACCTCAAGGAAAAAGGACAGGCTGGCAGGGCCAGCGATGGCTCGGCTCCAGCCCTCCCACACGTTTCCTCCTACTCTGCCCAGATCCCTGGCTTCAGGAAACAAAGGCTTCTGTGCAGCAAAGCCAAGCTCTAGCTGTCCCAGGGTGGCTCACTAGGTTAAACAGGGTAGCCTGGGAGGAATCAACACTAATTAACCCCTTCCTTGTGAACCCGTTATCTCCTGCAGTAAATGGTTCCAAACAACACCCAGAGACCAGCCCGCCTTCCCTGGGGTGGGGGTCCATGACTTCCCTGGGTACGGCTAGCTCAAGGGCTCTGGTGCAGTTGCAATCAAAGGGTCAGCTAGGATGCAGTCACCCCCAAGCCTAGGCCAGGCTTAGATGCTCACTCTTCATCTCCTAGCTGTTGGCAAGAGGCCTCAGTTTACCCCCACGTGGCCTTCTCCATGGGGCTGCTTGACGATCCTCAAGCACACAGCCGATTCCCTCAGGTGACCTAAGAAAGTAAGAACGAGGCCACCTTTGTGCTTTGTCCTGAATTCCACACAGTGCCAGATCTTTCACACTGTATTCACTGAGTGTCTAAGTCCAGCCAACACATAGAAGAGGGGGATTCTTCTGTCCACTGTGAAGGGGGAAGTATCATAGAATATTTCATGAATCTGGAAACCACCCTGACTTCAACTAGAATAGTAACATTAAGAATATCCTCAGACTTCCATGGGGGCCATGCCGATTTGAGAGGCGTGCACTGCCAAACCTGGGGCTATGGTGACATCCCAGTCTGGGCTGCTGCCAGTTGACCATGTCTGAGTCTGTGGTCCTATCACATGAGAGGTCTGTGATGTTCTTCGCCTGTGGTGCCACTGAAGGCCACACAGATGCCAGGGTCTATGCTACATCCTATGGCCAAGTTTGTGTCCAAGGGCCATGTTGCCACTAGGGCCATGGTGTGTGTGCCCAGGCTGATGCTGAGGGCCATGTCTGAGTTCATGGCCCTACTGCAGCCAAGGTCTGTTGATGTCTGCGACTCCAGATACCATTAAAGGCAATGGCAATGCCAGGATCTGGGCTACCACCTGTGGCCGTGTTCGTATCTGAGGGCCTCAGTGCCACAGGGGCCATGTCGATAATCCGATAGCCTATGCAGCCACATGGGGCCGGACCTGGGCAGCTGCCATGGGCCAGGTTTGGGTCTGCGGCCCAACATCAGCCAGTGTCTGGGCTGCTGTCCATGGCTCTTGTTACCACAGGGGTCATAGGACCCATGTATGTTGAAATCAGAGTGCCTTGCTGAGCCAGTCCTGACCGTCACTGGCCCAGGGATAGCTAGCCTCTCCTTCACTGGACACTGCAGTAGGAGAGCTGGCCCCAGCACTCAGGAGAGACGTCTCCACCCCTCACCTCAGTCATAGGAGAGCTGGCCCCAATGGATGGGCCAAGGAGAGCTGGCTCTGCCCCTCGCCTGAGGGGGTGGTCTCAATAGCCCAGGCTGACCAGTTCAGTAACCACCCAGACCTACATCCTGAGCCTTGGGTTATCCCACCCTGAGAACTGTCCCATCTATGACCTGCTTGAGTGTGCGAAGGGACTGGTCCACGGAACAACAACCGCAGGACCTACATGACTGGGCAGCAACAGGATATCAGACAGTTCTGATGATGGCCCAGTGATGATGACATACCAGAAACCAGAGGCCTTGAACTAGACTGATGACTCTTTGCAATGAACGTTTTGCGGGTGGAGCTGATTGGACAAAAGGGTATATTACGTGGCGCACTGTGGCTCCCGATGCCACAAAAATGAATGAAGAGGTGTTGGAAAGATGGAAGGACAAGGTGGTATTTTTTTTTATTTGTTTTGTTTTTAATTAATCTGGGGGCATACTATAGGGGTAAAGGGTGGATATGGAGAAAGTGGGAGGTGAATGGGATTGGGGTTCATGATGTGAAATTTCCAAAGAATCAATAAAGAATTATGTTTGAAATAATTTTTAAAAAAGAAAAGAAACAAAAACAAGCAAACAGAATATTCTCAGGTGTGACAGTCCACATAGGAATGTATCACCTAGGGATACTTGGAAGAGGATTCCCATGCCCACCCCTGCATCGTATTACCTTCCAGAGTGCAAATTGGTAAGTTTTTCAAAGCAGTCAAATGCAGATTATTAGAAAAAAACAAACAAACAAACAAAAAAAAAAAACAAGCAAACAAAAAAACCCCAGGGATTTGTGTGCAAGTAAGAGCCTGGGGTGCAGGAAAGATAAGAATAGCAGAAAGGGGATGAACCAAACCATGATGACACAGGCTTAATAAGGTGCTGGCCCCTGGAGCTCAGGGATCTAAAGTCCAGACCCTCAGCATCCATGTAAAAGCTGGCATTGTAGCACACATCTGCAATCCCAGAACTGGGAAACAGGACAGTTCCTGAGCTGTTCATTGGCCAATCAGTCCAGCCAAAATGAGAAGCACCAGGCCTGTCTCAAAAAAAATCAAGGTAGAGTCAGGTGTGGCAGCTCACACCTTTAGTCCCAGTATTTGGGAGGCAGAGGCGGGTGAGTCTCTGTGAGTTCAAGGCCTGCCTGGTCTACAGAGTGAGTTCCAAGGCAGTCAAAGCTAACATAGTGAGACCCTGTGTCAATGAACAAAAAACAAGGTAGAAAGGGATAATAGAAGGTACCTAGTGTTGACTGTCAGCCCTTCACACACACACACACACAGAGAGAGAGAGAGAGAAAGACAGACAGACAGACATACAGACAGACACATACTGTCACATGCATGCATATAAACCCACTGAAATTAACATCCAATTACAATGGCAGTGCTGAAAATTCTGATTCAAATGGGGGGAAATCAAATGGATGAACTGATCAGGGGCCAAGACAGGAATTGGTAGCACTTAGCTGAGAGGCCATGCTAGACCCATGATAAATACAGCCCATTAGCAATTAGAGCACCATTCCTAACTCCTGGACAGAGACCCAGGAAGTCCTGAAGGCAGCACGCACACAGTTTCTGTACCCACTCACTACTCAGCAGACACAGGAAGGAACCCACCTGCTGTCCATGACCCAAGGCCCCAGCCAGGAAGCATTAGCTCTGACACATGACTCCGCTGGGAAGCTGTGGCCTGAAAAGACTTCTCCCTCTAGGGTGCCATAGGGAAAGCAGGGTACCAGATTCCTTCCCTCCATGGTTGGGTGGGACATCGTGGGAAGCCAGGTGGGGCTTGGTGGGTGAGGGAGGTGCTTGTGTACACTCATACCCCTGGAACCTTGGGTCTGGGTCTTACGTTGGGACACTCTGCTAACAGATTTAGCATCAAGGCCCATCTTTGCCTCTGTTGGGGAACAGAATTTAGGGGTTGCTCAGGAAGTAGTCTTCTGTTTAGTCTAGAGAGTCTCAACCTTCTCTAACACTGTGACCCTTTAGTACAGTTTATTTTGGGGATCCCCAGTCATAAAATAATTTTCACAGCTACTTTATAACTGTAATTTTACTACTGTTCTGAATCATAACAAGTATCTGATATGTGACCCCAAAGGGGTCATGGTTCACACGTTGAAAACCATTAGTTTAGCGTCTCTGAGTAGCCAACCATTGTCTGAATTCCTCTTGATCCCTGTTTATGGGATGCTGTACTAGGCCTGTCCTGGACAAGAGTTGTTAAGATGGGGCCTCTCTGTTCTTAACGGAGTCACTATTGTCTCTTCTCCATAAGGAACAATGACCTGGGTGGCTACAGACCTCGGGCCCAGGCTGCAGTGCCGTTAGCCTGGACAGGGCAAAGAGCATATAGAACCCTCTAACAGCATGAGGGGCAAGTGAGCTACCAGCCCACTGGTCCACTGGTGCTGGCAACATGGCCTCGTGTACATCCCACGGGTTTATCACCATTGCTGGGGTATCAGGAACCAGACTGAAGAGGTCACAGGGTATAGGTGTGTGTGTGTGTTCTTCCAAGGTACCTGAGGCCTCAGGAACATTCCCACAGAGACTTTTTGGTCTCCGTTTCCCCCCAAACTTTGGAGTGAGGGAACTTATTTCCCGGTGGGTGGGCAATGCATCAACTGGCCTGCAAACCTTGTCCAGCCGTCCTTCCTCTGCCACTTGCTGCTCTTTAACTAAACACTCCATTCCTTTCTTCTTTCCTTCCCTCCCACCTCCTTCTTTCCTTAAAAATAACAAAAAACAAAGCAGAAAATACTGGGTCTTGCTGTATAGTCCAGGCTACCCTGGAATTTACCGAGTACCCCAGGCTGACCTTGAATTTATAGCAATCGTCTGCCTCATTCTCTTGGGTGCTGGGATTACAGGGGTGCAGCTTTAATGGAACCAGCCTTTCTTTCTTCTTTCCTTCCTTCCTTTCTTCCTTCCTTCCCCCCCCCCCGTTTTAAATCACACCAGGCTTTTTTATTGAAAATATTTCTACAAGGTAGAGATTAAAATTCTGTGTTAATATTCTGAAATATTCCTCCTAGATTTTTTTCTCTATGCATACACAGACAAAGGGAAACAGAAAAGTCTAGAAGGCATACTTCAGAAGTCTAGAAGGAATCCCATCCAACAAGCACCATGATTAAGTGTGAGAGGGAAAAAGAAAATTGCATAGCTAAAATTTTAAATTATATAGGCATATATATTTATATATAATTAGGGTTTCCAACCTGGCAATTTGACATTTTGGTGAGAAATTCTTCATTGCGGGGGGGGGGGCTTCCCTGTGCATTGTGGGATGTTTAGCTGCGTCTCTGGTCTCTACCCATTAGATGTTAGAGGCTCCTCCCCCAGCTAACCTCCTAAGCACTCGGGGATGGATTGTGAGCATTATTTATCAGAATGCAGCAGTATGTTAGGCTAGTGAGCATGGTGGCCCTTGGCACAGAGGCCACACTGGGATTGCATGTCTTAAACATTAGTGACATGGTATTTATTTATTTATTATTTGAAACAGGGTCTCTCTCTATGTAGTCCTGTCTGCCCTGGAACTTGCTTTGTAGATCTGGCTGGCCTTGAACTCATAGAGATCTGCCTCCTAAATGCTGGG
The DNA here is from genome assembly GCF_014885135.2 of Alexandromys fortis. Lineage (NCBI taxonomy): Eukaryota > Metazoa > Chordata > Mammalia > Rodentia > Cricetidae > Alexandromys > Alexandromys fortis. Next base: position 4,360,602 of record NW_026067947.1, read on the forward strand.
ATTAAAGGTATATGCCACCACAACCAGCTACTTCTAGTTTTTAATTTTTTCACATAATGTACTTTGATCATATTATTCCCTTCTCTCACATAATCTACATTGGAATTAGGTGGGTGGGTGTGTTTAAAAAAAAGGAAGAGATTGTGTGTGTGTGCCCTGTGTGGAGGTCAGAAGACAGCTTGGAGGAATTGCTTCTTTTCTTCTACCACGTGAGTCCCAAGGGCAGAACTCTGTCATCAGGCCTGGGGGTGGGGGCAAGTGCTCTTTGACCCCTGAGTCATCTCACCAGCCTGGATGAGCATCTTCGTTATGATCTTGGTCGTAGATTTGTTCTGAGACAGGGTATCATGTAGTTCAGGCTGTTTTCAAATTTGTTCTGTGGCCCAGAATACCCTTGAATTCCTGGTCCTTATGCTTCCACCTTCCAAATTTGGGGATCCCAGGTGAGCAGCACCTCTCCCAGCTCTGTCTCATCATTTGTAAATGCTTTGAATACACCTCCATCATTTGCAGGCACCTGTGTTGGCAGATTTGGGTGGTTTCCAAATTCCCAGTCATACATTGAGTTTAACAGTGTTCCATGGTTTTCATTGCTGTTCCGAGGAACCAATGGGAGAGAAGCTGAAACAATGAATGTTCTCCATGGCCCGGTTCCTCTGGATGAGTGTACATGTACATGCATAAACACGTGTATACATGTGTGTACACGTGTGTACATGTGGAGACCAGAGTTCAAGGCCAGAAGTGCTTCCTCCAGTCACTCTCCACCTTATTCTTTGAGTCACTTTCTCTCACCGATCCTGAAGCTCACATATTTGGTCAGAGTTGGTGGCAGCAAGCCAGCAATCCTCCTGCTCCTGCCTCTGGGGTGTAGGGCTTACAGGTATGCACCACAGCACCCAGCTTTTACATGGTGCTGAGGATCAAACTTAGTTCTTCATGCTTCTGCAGCAGGTACTTTCTGATTAAGCCACTCCTCCCTCTCCGTGGCCCCTCTTTTAAAAAGCTGTATCACCTTTCTGTTCCTGTGGTGCCCGATCCTCCTGGTGCCCTCAGCTCTGACTTTAGGATTAACCCCTGGTTGGATGTGTTTTGTTTTGTTCCTGCTCTTAGATGCCCATTGTGTATCTACCTATGTGTGTGAGTGTGCACGTGCGTGGTTTTTTTTTCTCTGTGTGTGTTTTGTCTGTTTATTTTATTCTGTTTTGTTTCTACTCTAGGTCTTTAAATGTTTGCCCAGGTTGAACACAAACTCACAATCCTTTTCCTACCTCAGCCTCCTAAGTGTTTGCCTGGCTTAATTGCCCCTTTCCACCTTGAACCACTTAAGATTGTTGTAGTTAAATATCTGTAAGATTCTCTCTCTCCCTCTCTCCCCCTCCCCCTCTTTCTTTTCCCCTCCCTCCCTCCCTCCGTCCCTCCGTCCCTCCCTCCCTCCCTCCCTCCCTCCCTCCCTCCCTCCCTCCCTTTCTTGGTATGCACTGGAACATTCTCATGTAGCTCAGAGTGGGTTCATACTTGCCATGTAGTTGAGGTTCCTCCTGTCCATGTCTCTCAGGTGCTGGGATTACAGNCCCTCCCTCCCTCCCTCCCTCCCTCCCTCCCTCCCTCCCTCCCTCCCTCCCTCCCTCCCTTTCTTGGTATGCAGATTTTGAGTGTGCAGAATTTGATGGGTAGAGAGAAAGAGAATGAGTTTGTTCGCATGGTATAAAGAGCTAAAATACAAGCATCCCCCTGTGTTCTCCACTCAATCCAAAAAACAAACAGCTAATGCTATGCACCTGTCTCCTTTGCAGAGCGCATTCCCAGAGAGAACTGGAAGGGACAGAAAGGGTCCCTTGGGGACAGTGGAGACAGCAAACCAGATTCCACCTTGCATTTTAGCCCAACTTGCTCACATTTTTCTCAACTCTGAAATAGAAGGTTGTCCTGGAGATCACCCTGGACCTGCACAGCATCAAGGAGGCACCCTGAGCACAGGAGTCTTTCTTCTCATCACACAGGGTTTCAGAACAGGGACTCTGCAGCTCTGGTTCTTACCGGGCCCTGGGAGTCCACATAAGGCATGCCCCAGACCTCAGTTTCCAAGAGTAGGCAGTACATAGGCAGATGAACTCTCAGACTCTCCAGCTCCACCCTGTTGTGGGATATTATTTCAACTAGGCAAAGACGTGTTACATTTGTTTATGCTGCATCTGTTTAATTATGAAAAGATGTGCTGCATTTGTTTCTCCCTGCCTGCTTAAGGCACCTGATTGGTCTAATAGAAAGCTGAATCGCCAATAACTAGGCAGGAGAGGGGTAGGTGAGGTTGGTGGGCAGAGAGAATAAATAGTGGGAGAGAAAAGAAGAAGAGAATGAGGAAGAAAAGGGGGGAGATGTCCGGGACCACTCAGACAGACAAACAGAAGGAAAGAAAGATTAAAAGCCTGATGGAGAGAAACAGGTTAAATTATAAGACCTAGCAAGAACTTATCATAAGATAAAGCTGAGCATTCATAACTAATATTAAGTCTCCGTGTCATGATTTGGGAGCTGGTTGGTGACCTAAAAGAAAAAACCCTGCTAGCCGGGTGGTGGTGGCAAACACCTTTAATCCCAGCACTGGCAGGCAGAGGCAGGCAAATCTCTGTGAGTCTGGGGCCAGTCTGGTCTACAGGAGCTAGTTCGAGGACAGCTACAGAGAAACCCAGTCTCAAAAAAACAAAAGAAAAAAGAAACTGCTACACCACCCCTTACTGGCTCTAATTTGCTATTATAATTAATAATGTGGTTTTGAGGCAGGGTCTCACAGAGCCCAGGCTGGTCTCCAACTGAATATGTAGCTAAGAATAACTAGGCTGGGCAGTGGTGGCTGGTGCAGGCCTTTAATCCCAGCACTCAGGAGACAGAGGATCTCTGTAAGTTCAAGGCCAGACAAGGGCTAGTTCCAGGGCAGGTAGGGCTGTTACACAGAGAAACCCTTTCTCGAACCCCCCCCAAAAGAATAACCTTGAACTTGTGACCCTCCTGCCTCACCCCTGCAGGGTTGACTGGCACAGTGGCATGCACCGGCACACCCAGTTTTCCCATTCTGCTAATCATTAAACCAAGGAAAACGAGTCGGAACAAGCAAGGACTCCATCCAAGGGCTCTAAACAGGTCCCTGAGCTCGAGGGCGTAGGATGAGATCATGTGACTGGCCTTGGCTGGGTTTAATGATCTGGTAAATGATAATGGCAATTTTGTTACGTTGTTGTGTTTGAATTTTTGAGACAATCCGACTCTGGAGCCCAGGCTGGACTCCAACCCGAGGTGCTTCATCGGCCTCTCAGACGCCGGGATCACCAGCATGCACTGCCATTCCTGGCTTAACGATCACATCTCAAGTGTGTTTCCCAGGGAACCTGTGCTAAGAGCTGCACACAGATCCCTTACTTAAGTCTAAAGACAATCCCCTAAACCTCACAGATGGTCTTTTTTATGACCATTTTACAGATGTGCCTACTGAGGCTCAGCGAGGCCCTGTGGTAGATTACACAGCACCCGCCTTTTCCACTGTTCACCCTCGGCTCCAAACCAGCAGGCCCTAAACACTGTGCACCTAAATCACAGAGGTTCTTGTGGAAATGCAGACTGCAGGCATCAGACCTGAGCTCCCAGGACTGACTGGCTTCGCTAGCACCCTCTGAACAGTGCCGCTAACCGACTGTCCCTCCAGAGCTGACCTGGGAAGGGACTCCAGGTCTGCAGAGTCCCTGGCTTCCGCAAATATAAACTGTAGGGCTATTTTTACTCCATCCCAGGAAAAGAAAAGCCAGGGCACCGCACGCTCAGCAAACACTGCTGTTTGTGGGTCAGACACACCAAAAGGGAAAGGCTTCCTGTTGACAGGAAGAAGCTTCTAGTCTCTGCCTGTGGCCACGTTTGCTTTTTCCACACAGTGGCTGAAATCCCTGCTCTGTGTTTCTTCTCCCGGCTGAGGATGCAGAAGCATCCTACAGACCCAGGCTTGCTACCCCACCCACGCCTTCATGGCAGCCAACAAACCCCAGCCATAGCAAAGCATCTATTTAGGCTCCCACCTCGAGTTGGTGCTTTTGCCTCTTAGTTATGACCAAGAATGCTGCAAGAGAATTTTCATAGAGGCTATTACCCAAAAGGCCACTCCACCCTTGGATAAGTGCATGCAGAAACCGAAGGGCAGTGCAAACACGCAGGCGTCGGTGACTCAGTGGTTCTGGCCTTCTTGATCCTGTCATGGTCCCTATGTCATTCTTGTACCTCCCCAATTCCAGGGAAGTTGAAAGGTTACTAAGAACGCGGTCACAGTTCCATTTGGTCCTCAGGGGGTGGCAGAGAAGCCAGGCCAACTGCTCTTTCTCTTTTATGCAACTATGATACGTTATTACAAATCCCTGCCTCGGTCCTCAGTGTCCTTTGCTGGAAGGTGCATCTGTGTGGAGAAGGATCAGGAAAGGAAACATGACACTCCCCCCCCCCCACACGCCACTGCTTCTGCAATGCTCGCTGCTGTTTTGAGCTGAAGGGTGGGGCACCGTGGGATGTAACAGGATGTGGTCTACCCGGACTGACGGCGAACTGAAACGGCCTGGTAGAAGAGGTCTGAATTAGTTTGTCTTCTTCTTATTGGGGCAAAATAACCCCCCCAAAAAAAGCAAACTTGGTACCTCAACTCACAGTTCGAAGGCACGCTCAATCAGGACAGGAAATCGCGGCAGCTGGAGTGAGAGGTGGCCGGTCACGTGGCATCCGCTGTCAGGAAGAGAGAGATGGAGGCTGGTGCTCAGCCCGCTTTCTCTTCTTTAATCATCTCAGGACTCCAGCCCCTGGAACGTGCTGCCCACATTTAGGGTGAGCCATTCTGTGAACTCCCGGACTCGCACAGGGGCTTGTCTGCTAGGCGACTCTAGATCGATCAAACTGGCAATCGCTATTAACCATTATAGTAGAGTACGGAAATCGGGCTTGTCACGGGGCGACACCTCTGACACCTCATGTGGGATCAGGAGGTAAGACTGAAGCTGGGCTTGTTCCAAGGCCTGTCATTGGCATGCTCCTGAGGACATGGTTGGTTATATTGCCGGTGAGTTAGACTCTGTGTTAAGTCTTGTATTTTTAATTCTTTCTACAATGCTATGACACCTTCCAGTCATTGCCAATATCCTCTACTTTCCCCGTAAGCCTTTAGGTTTGAAAAGGCTATCGGCCAATCTATGCCATGAGCCAACCTCATGGGAGTGAAACGCCCACCACCTGGCTGGGCCGTGCTTTGAAGGACCCCACGGTTGCTGTCAATTTCTCATTAATACTTGAACAGGGGCACTTTTCAGTACTGGGCCTACAATGTTACAAGGGATTCTGGACACCAGGGATGAGCAGCGGGGTTCTAGGAGCTCACATTCTTTGCCTTCCAATGAAAACGGAGTTCTAAGTCTGCCCCTGGCGTTGGCAGAACCATTAGAAATTAGGATTAAAGTGCGGCCGGAGAGAGAATGCCTGCCTCACAGACATGTTCTTGAAGCTCTAGGTCCAGTCTCCAGTACTGGCAAGTGAAGTAGGAACTGAAGGGGCAATGTACTAGAATGTACAGTGACCCTGCCTTGTGCGTGCATGCGTGTGTGTGTGTGTGTGCATGTGTGTGTGTGTGTGTGTGATGGTGGGGAGCTAGGCTGATGATTGCATTCTTGGTCTGTAATTGCATTAAAGGAATGGCCCCCTCCCTACATGGGACATTTGACTGAGTAGGGGTAGGGATGCTGGGTTTGGGGGCAAGCTCTGTATCTTCAGCTTTAAGCAGTCAGGAAGTCAGTCCTGCCCTAGGAAGTTCAGCCCTACTGGGGGTGGGAGGGACTTGGTCCCTCAACTGGAGGGAGGCATGGCGCTTAGGGCAGTGAATCTGTTCCATTCAATTTGGTTCAAAGTTAATGATGTTTACTGTGTCCAAAAATGCTATTCTTAGCAGCGTGAGGGAGGGACCACAGAGGACATCACTGGAACAGCCAGGGAGACAGAATTATATCAAGGCCAATTTCCTTAGATGTGATCGTGGAGTCTGTGGAACATAGGGGAATGCCTCTTGCTTAAAATTTTAGTTATGCTGTGTGTGTGTGCGTGTGTGTGTGTGCGCGTGTCCCACAGCACACATGTGGAGGTCAAAGGACAACTTGGGGAAGTTGGTTCTCTCTTTACATCAGGTGGATCCCAGGAATGAAATTCATATTGCCAGGTGAATTTGGTGGCAAACACCTTTACCCACTGAGCCATCTCACTGGCCCAAGACTACTCCTTGCTCCTAAAGACACAGAATGAATGTTTTACAGGTGACATTTTATGGTGTCTACAATGTACTCTTGGGTTGTTCCGGGAACACTCGCGCACACACTTGTGTAGGTGCGTACGGAGATGAGAGGAGAACATCAGGTGTTCTTCTCAGGAGCCACCCACCGGGCTGTGGGGGACAGGATCTCTCACTGGTCTGGAGCTCGTCCCATAAGGTAGGCTGGCTGGCCTGTGAACTGCAGAGATCTGCCCATCTCTACCTCCTCAGCACCGGGTTAGAAGCACACACCTCTGTGTCCGCTTTTCAGTGGAGTTTCTGGGGACTGAACGCAGTCCTCACACCTGGGCAGCAAGTGCTTCACCATCAGAGCTATTTCTCTAGCCTTTGGGTTTTTTTTTTTAATGCATACTGTTTTATTTAGAAAACTTTAGATTTCTACACTACAGTCTATAAACTATATATAAACTATAATTTTCTGTATGATGACTTTAAACATCTTGGGGATGTGGGGTAAGTGACATTCACTGGTAAACCTGGCTGACAGCGAGTTCTTGCTTTCTACCATTCTTCAGCTTGGAAACTTCCTACTGAAATGTCGGGGAATACACTATCCTTCCCCATGATGTTGTCATTCCCGGAAGACAAGACACTGGCCATCTTAGTTTGGGGACCCTTCCTTCAGCAGCAGATCCGGAGGTAAAGATTTAAGCAGTCAGTCTTTTTCATTTCCTTCTCCTTTCCTTTCTCTTTTCTCTTTCTTCCACAGGGTCTTGTTCAGCCTGTGCCAGCCTCAAACTCCCTGTGTAGCTGAAGGCAGCCTTCAACTGTACATATACTGCTTCTACTCCCTGGTACCAGGGTCATAGGTGTGAGGCGCTGGGGCTAGTTTACTTGGTTCAAGGGGTAGAAACCAGGGCCTCCCCATTCGTTCCAGACAGGCGTTCTATCAACTGTGCTTGTTTCTTTCGGGAGTGGTGATCTAACAAGCATCAGGAGACAAGCAAGGACAGAAACACCGCGAGGAAAGCGAGCATCATCATGTCGTCCCCATCTCTGAGAGTGAAAGGGCTCCCTACCCACAGTCACCCCAAGTCTGGAGTCAGGCGGAGCATCCCACATGACGGCTGTGGTTGTAACTCGTGCTCAGAGACTGGGGAGGATTCTAGGTTGCCGTAGTGGGGGGGGGGTGCCCCCAAAACAATTGGCAACTGGCCTGGCTCCCGGTGGGAAGACCTGGAACATGCCCCACCATCCCTCCAAGCAGTCACTCAGGTTGTTGTACCTAGTACAAGGATAAGCCCTAGTGGGTGCTGGAAGAAGTACTGGGGAGAAAACAATAGCCTGTCCCCCAAGGAGAACAAGGGCAAGTTGAGAAAACAAAACCCAAAAAACAACAGACTGGCGACAGTGGGAGGAGCCCAGCATACCCGTTTATCTAGTCAGCTGACTCTTAGCACTCTGTGCCGGCCAGTGTTCTAGACACAGGGCTATGCGAAGATGAAGCAGCAGAAACAAACACATGGAAAAATGAAGGAAAACATATGAAACAAGAATTATAGATCTAAGCCGGCGGTGGTGGCGCACGCCTTTAATGCCAACACTCAGGAGGCAGAGGCAGGTGGATCTCTGTGAGTTCAAGGCCAGCCTGGTCTACAAAGTTCCAGGACAGCCAGGGCTACACAGAGAAACCCTGTCTTGAAACACCCCTCCCGCCCCACCCCCAAAAAACCCTGTAGATCCAGCTAGGCGGTGACAGTACACACCTTTAATCCCAGGTCTAAGGAGACAGAGGCAGATAGATCTCTGTGAGTTTGAGGCCAGCCTGATTTACAGGAAATCTGCAAGCCACTGTGACTATCTTAAGGGTATGTACACTAACTCAGTTCTCTGCGGGTCTAGATGGAGGAAGTGCCATTAGGAGCTGAAGAGACAACCCTTCACGTTTAAGTGGAGGGCTCTCTTTTCCGCAGCCCTCTCCAGGGGATCGACTGTGCCTTGTGGCCTGGGCTGGAGGGGTTTCAGCAAATGGACTTACATTCCTAGGGTAGCTGTCGGAGAAAGGCACGCTGGCTCCTCAAGGTTTTGTGGTGGATCAATCGCGTCGCCTCCACGGTCCCTCTAACATTCCCAGATATTGGCCCTTTAAATAAAATAGACACACCCACAAAATCTGGTTCAACTCACCCCTGAATGTTAGATGGGTTGTTTCTAAAAGAGTTAATGCTTAATTACGACCAGAGGTGTTTTGTGTGACTTCAACATTAAGCATATTACTTACCGGTCATCTGGTCCATCATGTAACCAAGGCGGAGGGGACATGTAGCTGCTGTAGACAGCTACAGATATGTGGGGAGAAGGAAGTTTGGGTTGGAAAGGAGTAGGCCATCAGTAGACTAGGCCCTGTCTGAGGTGAGGCAACTTGTTCCCACACCTGGGTGGAAGAGGAAGCAAGGAGGTGGGGCTGGGCCAAAAGCGGGACTGTTGTCTCTAAATCCCACCCCTTACCAATTTATTTCCTCTAGCTGGGTTCTGTCCCAAAGGTTCTCCAACCTCCCTAGGCAGCACCACCAGCTGGGGGCCAAGTGTCCAAACACAGGAGCACCGGGAGTTTGTGTGTGTGTGTGTTTCACATTCAGACCACAACCACTGGGCTTTTGTGTGGCCACTGCTATTGTTTAAAAACAAACAGAATTGGATCTTGGGGGATTGCTGGCCTATTGCTCAGCCTTCCTTTGTCAGCAGGGTACGGAGTGAAAGCTTCTCAGGTGTTTATTGCCTTCCTGTAATTGCAGGAGGGGGAACTTCTTGTTTTTCTGGTTGGAAGCTGAGGAGACCTCTTCCTCTCCCCTAGAAGTTTGGAGCCTTGAGCGTAATGAGAGGCTGCTCTGATCTAAGGTTGGCTCCCTACCATCCTTCAGTGAGCCTGATCTGGCAGCTCACATCCAACACTGCGACTGCGCTTGAATCTTCAGCTGTCTTTCGCAAGGCTGTAGACATCACATTTGGTCCAGGCTGGGCCCCTGGGATTTCTTAGGGCTTCTTACCCTCCATGGAGCTGGCCTAGGCCCCATTTCTTTCAGGCTGGCTGGTAGCAGCAGCCCCTATTGGCTTTACTCCCAGATCCCCCACACAGCAGTCACAGGAGCTTCCTTGAATGAACACCTGCTTGTGGGGCGTGTCCCTGCCTGTGGCTGCAGCTGTTGCCAGCAATAGGCACTCAGAAATGAAACTATGCCCAGGACACAGTCTCACAGTCCCCCCCCCCCCATCCAGTCCCCAGGTCCACCTGTCTCTAACACTGCCTCTAGGCAAAAGGAGGAACCTCTGGCTCCCGGCACTGAGATATCTGCTGGGACTCTAACTGGATAGCCCTGCTACCTCCAGACCCTCTCATCTTCCCCTGCAATACCACTCCCACTCCCCTACCCCACCTCCTCTGTCCTCCAGATCCTACATTAAGCCACCTCAGTAATCTGACTAGTCTTCCTTAGCTGGATCCTTAAGTGCATGGAACCCCCAGGGCCAATCCCATCACACCCAAGACTAGAATCAACCACCTGTCAGGGGGGCTCCAGGTTGGAACAGCAGTTAGATGTGTAGAAGACACATGGATGGATGGATGGATGGATGGATGGATGGATGGATGAATGCATGATGCATGGATGGATGGATGCATGGGTGGGTGAATGTATAGATGGATGGGTGAGTGGGTGGATGCATGGATGGATCTGTGAAACATGCAGAAGTGTGTCTACAGCATCCCTACATGGACTATAGAACTCAGAGTCCAGAAAGTGCGAGTGCCAAGAAATTCCAGCCTCATTTAACTGGGTACTTTCGTGTCTGCTGAATCTAATAATAAAAATGTTGAGCTTGTATTTTTCTATGCTGTTGCCTTATTTTCTTCTATTACTTTATTTTTATGACGTTGGTCTGCAGTGGATTAGAAATCTTAAAAGCTGGCCCATTAGCCAGATAATTTGAAAAACACTTATACATAACTCCTTATTCGAAGAACAATACCGCACGCGCGTGTGCATATTTGTGTGTGTGTTGTGTGTTACTGTGAAAACACAACAGAACAGGTAGGGCCAGGCAGATAAATGCAGATGAATCTGTGTTTTCAGGGGATGCTTTTCTGAGGAGACTATCAAAACCAGAAGAAAAAAAAAGCCAGGCAAACCTTTCTCAGAGTCCAGCAGCCTAGAGTGAAGTCAACAGCTGCTTAGGCAGCCTTCTGACTGCAGAGCCCCAGAGGAAGAATAAATTGCAGCTATTAAGATCATCCTATTTGGCCAATGACCCCTACAGCCTTCACACACAGGGGTCCTGCACCATCGCGCCATCCCCAGAGCGCCCCTCTCGCCCCCACCAGAGACATGACTTCTAAATCTGTGGCCTAACTTTCCCCAAATCTGGCTTCTATTAGAGAACTATTTCCCAAATTAACCTCCATGCCCTCTCAAGTGAGGAATGCGAGAGATTTGCACCAGGCCTTTTCTTCTGTTTCCAACAGGCATGTGTGCCTGCAGGAGGCAGAGACTTCCGGGCTGGAAGTGGCGGAGCGGGGGATCATTTCAGCCACTGTTCTTTGAAAGTCTGCACAAAGCCTGTTCTTTTCAGGGCTGGGTTCCAACCCCGGGCTAGACGAGGGCCCAACCTCTGGCACCCCAGCCCTTTGCACAATGCTTTCTTAACGAAATGCACTCTTGTCTCCCCAGGTGGTCTCTCCAGGTGCTAGCCCGGGGCGATGTTTAATTCATGCTAAGGGCTTTGCCATTAAATCACTTCACAAGTGCTGAGCAAGGGGGAAAATGGCGGCTTGCCGAGCCCTGGGCAGCTGTGATGGGCAAACAGGAGTTACTGAACTTTATCTGAGTGCATGAGGAGAGGGCAGACAAGCCGCCCGCAGCCGCTGCAGCCCAGAGTTATGATTCTCCGCACTTGTTCAGATAAAGGTCAAAAAAGGTAGCGATCATGCATTCCTGGCCACATTCAGTTCCCCCACGCCCCACCCCCGAAACGGTTTTTGTAGCTATGGGGTTCTTTTTTCAAAGACAAAACTGAACACATATTAGTATAAAAGTTCAAGGTCCAAACTGCAGCTTCAGAAACCATGTACTACAGTTTCAATTCCAGCATTAGCTAACCAGTCAAAGGCAGCGAGACTAGCATCAGAAGCAATCCAGTCCCTGTAGGGTCTGCCAGCAGGCCGCGCCAAGCCCCTCCAACACCTCCAACACCTACATTCTCCCATCGGTGAACTCTGGCCTCCACTGTGGTGCCTGCCGGATTTGACCAGCTAGAGGTGGTAAAGGTGACTGCCAGAGACTGAAGAGTGTGGCTGAGTGACCTGTCGCTGCTCCTTGGAACCTTGAATGCACAGTGTGAGCAAGCCTGGGCTCGCTAGAGGATGAGAGGGAGCTGTTACGAGCCATCCCAGCCATCCCAGCCATCCCTGCCTTAGCCATTCAGGACCAACCGGCCCACTGGATGTGGACACGTGAAAGGCCGCATTGAATCACACATCCCAGCTGAACCCCCAGATGACCATAGAGTTCACAGAGGTCAGACAAGAGCCTGTTCACAACCACCCGATCGTGAAAAATAATTATTCACCGTTTGTGTGTATGTATGATGCATGTATACATGTGTGTATGCATGCATGTGGAGGCCTGAGAACAACCTCAGGTGTCATTCCTCAGGGATGAAGTCCACTTTGGCTTATTTCTTATTACATTTATTTATTCATTTATTTATGTGTGTGATGCATGCATCATAGCAACACATATAAAGATCAGAGGACAACTTGGGGATGGCAGTTCTCTTTTTCCACCGTGTGGGTCCAGGGGATTGAATTTAGGTTGTCAGTCTTGATGTCAGGCACCTTTGCCTACTGAGCCATCTCTCTGGCCTGTCCACCTTCTCATTTGAGACAGTTTTTCACTGGCCTGGAGATTGTGGTTAGGCTAGACGGGCTAGCCACTGAGCCCTGCCGGTCTACCTGTCTCTGTCTTCCCAACACTGAGATTATAGCAGCCACACACCTGGCTTATTCGATGTGGGGGGCTCTGGGGATTGAATCTAAGCCTTCAGGCGTGCAAGACAAGAAGTTTACTAACTGAACCATCCCTGAGCCCCTGCCTGCAGTTTCAAGTGAAGCCGTTTGGTGTATAGCGGAATCCATCTGGTGCACATTCATCCACGGCATCAGCCTTGTAGGTCTTGGGTTTGCTCTTAGACTAAACCCTTTTGCTAGATCCTCAGGGTGATCTGGATGAGAAATGTCCCCCACAGGCTTTTATATTGGAACACTTGGTCCCCAGTTTGTGGTGCTGTGTGAAGTGGTTATGGAAGCAAGGAGCCTTGCTGGAGGAAGTCACTGGGGACCAGCTTTGAGAGTTTATAGCCTTGCCTGACTTCCAGTTCATCCCAGTTCCCCTTTTCTGTTTCCTGCATGCCAGCAAGATGTGATCTGTTAGTTTTCTGTCTACCTGCTGCTGTCTTGCCCCTGCCATTATGAATTCACCCTCTGGAACCATAAGTAAAAATACAGTTCATTTCTTCAGTTGTGTCTGATCGTGGCATTTTATCAGAGCAACGGAAAGGTAACTAACCCAACCCCCCAGAAGACCAGGCTAAAAGTCAAAATGGGATCATTTACTAAAAGGTCCCTGATACCAAGACAAAGCCGTGTTGTTTATCCTACCCTCTGAGAAAGCAGAATCTGAGGGAGCACAGCCAAATCAACCAGAGGCCAGCGTCAACTGTCACCATAGGGAAGCTCCCAGGCTTTAACTCTTAGTTAACACCGTCTACCTGGAAGTAACCTGATGTTTTTATTGCCTCTCTCTCAGCTGCTTCAGAAGCAAAACAGCTCTGAAACAACGGGCCTGCAGGTTTCTGCTTTCTTGGGCCTTTTCTTTCAATTGTCTATAAACCTGCCCACTTCCTGGCTTCTGACAGATTGCTCTATAATAAAAGCAAGCAAACAAACAAACAAAAAAATGCAGCCAGTTACACTAAAATGTCATCATCTTGGCCTTTGCTAATGTGGCTATCTATTTGTTCATTTAACAAATGTGTATTGAGCCTCACGTGGCGGTGAGGGCCTCTCAGCCCTGCTACCAGGAGGCCGAGACAAGAAGATTCCGAGTTCAAGCCCTACCTGGCCTAGCGTGTGGGAGCCCCTGCTTTCAATTCCCAGCATCCTTCACTCTCAAACCTCCCAAAGGAACTCTTGAGTACTTCTGGTTAGCTCACTGTGCTCAGCATAAAGGTCTCCTAAGGAGCCATGCTGTCCCTGAAGTTGAGGGTGTAGCTTACTCTAGCCTAGGGCATTGCACTTTGACAATCAGGAAGTGCTCAGAAACTTTACACCTGATGAACATATGAAATGGGATAAATCTCCAGGGGACAGTTATAGAATCCGGGCTTTTCAAAGTGTAGACTGTCTGACTCAGCAATTCCACCTCTCAGAATTTAATTGAAGGAAATGTTTTCTGGATGTGTGCAAAAACCAAAACAAAAAAAAAAATTTAATTATGAGAATGTCCTCTCATTGCCTCGTTTAAGGTGGCCAGCTTCATTTGATTCAGTTCAAAAGATGATAGGTGTGAAGGCCTTATTTGGTGAAAAATAACCTTGCCAAACCCTGGTACAGGTAATTCTGGCCCACTGTGAGTAGTTTAGTTGTTGCTGTTCGACACAAAACATTTAACTATTGTGACGGCTTATAAAGTCAACTTGAGAGACTCTGGAAACTCACAGGAGACAGGCCTCTGGGCATACCTGTGAGGGACTTTCTAGATTGGGTGAACAGAGGTGAGAGGGCCTGTCAGTCCAGCTTCCGGAGGCTCGTGCTCAGCGCCATTCTATAGGCTGGGGTCCCTGACTGAACAGAATAGAGAAGGGAAGCACCAGGATTCCCCCCAACACACACATATCCCCTCCCTCTTTCTGTTCCTCCCATCCCAGCCTGCAGAGTAAAAGGCATTAAAGGCGTGGCCACTGCACCGGCCCTCTGCTTCCTGACTGGATGCAGTACCTCTTCAAGCTCCTGGTGCCTCAGCTACCCCACTATGGTGGACTGTGCTCTCACACTGTGAGCAGAAATAAACCTTCCTTCTGAAGTTTCTTTTTGTCTGGAATTCTGTCAAAACAAGAAGACAAGAACTTAATTTTTGAGATTTTGAAGTTTTATTTTCTCTACTTTAAAAATGAGTTCGCTGGGGCTTGTGTTAATGTCCAGGCACCCCTTGGCCCTGCCCCTCAGGAACTTGGCACCCCTCTGCACATGGCAAGTAGTTCCCTGACTGTACCAGACACAAAGGTCCCTTTAAGAGACAAGTTCTGCTCACTCCCAAACTCTTCCTACAGAGGCAATGGGTCTGGGTCTCTTTTCCTCTCCTTTCTCTCTCTTCTCTCTCCCTCTCTCTCTCTCCATCTCTCTCTCTCTGTCTCCATCTCTGTCTCCCTCTGCCTCTGTCTCTGTGTCTCTTCCTTCCCTCCCAACCCTTCCCCTCCCAATACCCTCTTCTCAATAAAACTCCAGACTCAGGCTCTCTCTGCATGGCATATTCTGTCACCCGCTGCGGTACCCACTCGTAGTGGGACCTGCCAGGGGCCCACTCGTGCCGTATCTTAACACATGGTGGTGCACACCTTTAATCAGCACTCAGGAGGCAGAGGCAGGAGGATCTCTGTGAGTTGGAGGCCAGCCTGGTCTGCAGAGTGAGTTCCAGGACAGCTAGGGCTGTTACACAGAGAAAACCTGTCTCAAAAACCAAAAAAAGAAAAAAAAAAACCACAATAAAATAAAAAAAATGTCTGAGTTCGATGAAACCCAGACAAATAGTGGAAGGAGAGAAGTGATTCCATAAAGTAACATGCTGCCCCCTTAATAGACACACGTGCAATAATAATAATTAAACTTATTTTCATCCAATCAAGTACACCCTGGCGTGCTATGCTAGGTCTATCAATAAGGCATTGGTTAAATGGTCCCAAGGTGAAAGATGGAAATACTAACGAGCAGAAAAGAAGTCAGAAAAGGATAGGTACCCCCCCTTTTTTTTCTGGAGGGCAGGTTTTTGAGACGGGTCTCTCTGTGGAGTTCTGACTGTACTGGAACTCGTCTATAGACCAGACTGGCCTTGAACTCACAGAGATCTGCCCGGTAGCAATGGTCTTTTCTAGTAGCAGGCTGGCAATTTCTTCCGCCTTGTTCTATTTTAGTCTAAGTTATTATTACTAGTGTGTGTGTATGTGCACATGCATGTTAGTATGTTCGTGGGGGGGGGTGTCCAGGTGCCATGACAGCTGTGTGGGGGTCAGAGAACAGTTTCAGCGGTTGATCTTTTCCCACCTTTTACACACATTCTGAGAACTAAACTCAGGAAGTCCGGCATGTCTGACAAGTGCCACCTTGCTGCCCCTTTCCTTATTTTTTAGTTTTTCCATTTTGCCTGAGAAAAAGGGCTTCACCATGAAAAGAGAATGGGAGGAGCCATTTTCCTTCCAAAAATCATTACAGGAACCATCACTCTGGGGAGTCTGCAGAGAACCCCACACCTATAATTGTGTTGAGAATCCTTCTATTGACAAAACCTGCCCCACACCCAATTAGCTGTTATCTGTCAGCGGAACCGCCTCACATTCCAGCTATCCAGGGAACTAGGTGTGGCAACTGGTGACTTCTTGGCCTATCTGACCCAACATAACCTCCTGGCCTATGTGACCGGGACCACGTGACAAGAGTCCAGGCCCCTGTGCCCGCCCCCCATTCCTTACCCTATATAAACTGTAACCTGTTCCTAATAAACGGAGGCTGTGACAAACTTAGTATGGCCTTCTCCTTATTTCCTAGCCCATTCTCTTCCAGATAGTACCCCTCCGTGACCCTGGAGTAACTGATTGCAGGGTGGGTTACAACCCGTAGACTCAGTGACCCACCCAACGCAATCGACAAGAGAACTTATAATCAGGGCTGCGGATGAGAGTGGTGGAGCATTTGCCTAGCAAGAAGGAGAGCCTAGGTCCCCCCCTCCCCCAGCACTAATAAATAAGCAAGCGAAGTTCAGGGAAATGTCTCAATTGGGAAAGTGCTTGCTAGAGTTCAGTGTCTAGACCATGTAAGAAAGCACGGGATGGTAGCTCACGTTTGCAATCTCAGCACGGGGCAGGTGGGAACAGAAGGATCCCTGGGTGAGCTCCCGCTCAGTGACTGGGTAGATGACATCACTAAGGGACAGCATTGGAGGTGTGGCCACTTATGAGCAACTGCACACATAGGAACACACGTAAGTAAAAAGTAAATGCACAGTAAATGAAAGAAATGAATCATTAATTTCCTCCAGCCAGAGAATATCTAGGAATATAACTGTTGACTGTCAAGTTGTTATTATTATTATTATTTCTCTTTTTGGGAACTGAGAATTGAATGAGGGTTTTGCACGAACTCTCTACCACAAGTTGGGTGACCACTTGTTGCTGTAAGAAGTCACAGAGTGCAGAGCCACGCAGCACCTTGGTGTTAGAAAAGCCATGTGCAAGACCTTGGCTTAGTTCGGGTGGCCTAGGAATGGTGGGCGGGAGCAGGCTCTCTGCAGCCCAGTTGCTGTCAGAAAGTGAAGGACTTAAAGGTTGTCATCATGGAGCTTCCCTACATGCAAAGAAGAATAAAGCAAAATAAAATACACTGACGAACAGTGGTACCCCAGCTTGGTGGAAAGGGGTGAGGAGACCTGGTTTTGGGGGTTTACTTTGTCTGACTTTGTTACCCCATGAGGTGGTCTGTCAAAGAAAAGAACGTTACAGCATCACTGAGCTAGAGAGCTTTGATGTCAGATGTCACTGTTACTTTCTTTGTGGGAACTTGACTGGGCCATGGTGGCACCTTTAATCCTAGCTCTCTGGAAGCAGAGGCAAGTGGATCTCTGAGTTTGAGACCAGCCTGGTCTACAGGACAAGTTCCAGGACAACCAGGGCTACACAGAGAAACCCTGTCTCAAAAAAACAAACAACCTAACAACAACAACAACAACAACAAAGGAGTAGGAATTTGGTTTACACCCCTAAAGAATTCATTCTGGGCTGGTTGTATGGCTCAGTGGCAGAGCACTTGCCTAGCATGCCCAAGACGCTGGGCTCAACTGTCAGTAACCCCCACCCCCATCCCCAACACACACACTAACTCACTTTATCGTCAGTAACAGAGTCTTCTGTTTGTTTAATCACACTCTCCTGAAAGGTTTTATTTAGCATGTGGAACCAAGATCCATCAGTCACCAGTGTGTGTATCATGAATCGTGAAGGCGCTAGATGAGACATGGAATAATGAACGTTGGGTTTGTTTCCAACTTTTGAGTGACGGTTGCTTTAGGTTTCTTCCTTTTCAATCTAATTCCAAAGAGGTTATAAGTGAAGAGAAATACGATGGTGTTGAAAATAGAGAAAACCCTAGAAAGAAAATGAAACAGAACAAAGATGAGCTTGCTGGAAGGTGCACCAGAGGTTGGAAATTGATTGGGGGATGGAGCTCAACCGCAGTGTGCTTGCTTAATTTTCGAAGCCTTGGTTTTGATCTTCATCACTGGGAAAAAGAAAAAGAAAGAAAACACGAAAAGGAAAATCATTCCAGGCAAAATTTCCCTTTGGAACGAAAAAAAATCTTTGTATAAACATTGTAACCGAAAGGTTTTATTATTGATGAACTCAACATTTCAACCACACTGACAGCTTAATCAATTCGCCTCTGGCCAAATTGCTCTTGACCAAATTGTCCGCTGTGATTTATACACCAGAACACTGGAGATAACCTGACCCCCCCAAGGGGTCACCAAAGAAACCTAAATAAATTGTGGGTCATTAACACAACAAGCACCGTGCGTGCATTGACTCTGACACCCTTAGACACTTCTGAAAGGGATAAATGAACTTTTCTAAACATTTAAAAATAGTTACAGATGCCAATCAGCCCAATTAGTAATGACCACACAGCAAGCTCCAGGGCTCTGACTGGCAGGGAAACACACTCCTCCCTCTTAAAGTCACACACACAGGGATAAGGGGATGGCTGGGTCAATGAAGTGCTTGCTCTACAAAAGCATGAGGACCTGAGAGTGATCCTCAGAAACCACTTTAGAAAGCTGGGCAAGGTGACATGCATTTGTAATGCCAGCAGAGACAGGTGACTGGATTGCTGGCAAGCTCCAGACAGACCAGAGGGAGGCTTGTCTCAAAAACTACAGTGGAAGGCTCCCGACATATGACACCAGAAGATAACCTTTGACCTTCAGCCCCACAACCATACACAACCCACATGAACGCCCCGACCTCCACACACACTCACCACACTATGCGTTTGCTTCATCAAACCTGTTCCCTGAACCGTTCTAGCTAGCTGTCTCAGAACACGCCTATCACATGTTTCACAGGGCGGCAGGTATTCAGACTGCTAGCTCATGTCAACCCAGGCACTGTGTGAACAGCCACCATGGCCTCCTTTTCAAAGATGGTTTTTGAACAGCTTTATCAAGGTATATTTGGCAGATGATGCTCTATACATATTTAAAGAACAAAACACGGAGATTTTTTATATTTCACATACCCATGTAACGACAGACACAGTCACGATGGATGTAGCCACCCCGCCTCGAAAACAGACCTGCTTCCTATTGCGATAGGGTAGTTTGCATTTCCACGGTCTGACATTGTTGCCGGCACTCGGACAAATTCTTCTTATATCACCTAACATGGTGATCCCGCAGCTGTATTTTCATACACAGATGTCCCAGATTCTGTTTACATGCCTATTGGTTGATGGACGCTGCTGTCTCCAGTTCAGGACTACAGCACAAGGCAGCCGTGAACACTTACGACTCTTTGTGTATGTGCATATACTCTATTTTCTGTTGGGTGAGTGCCGAGGAGGAGAGCGGTTGGCGTCTATGCTTCTGACTAAGGATCTGAGAAACTGCCAGACGGCTTTCTGGCACCTGACCCCAGCCTTTTCTTTCTCAGTTTCCTTCAGTGTTATTAATTCCACAGGTCTTATTGAAGCCAACAAAAGAAGCTCACAAGGACCCTCCCCTTTCACCCTACTTCCCAACAGGGACGGCATGGGCCAGATTCCTTGGTTGTCTCTGTTCTGCCTATCTCCTGGGAGATCCCCCACAGACAGCCCTGCTGTTCCTACCTGCTTGGGTGTTTCTGCCATTCTATCCTATCCTGTGTGTGAGGGGCTGGACTAGCTTTTCTTTCTTTCTTTTTAATTTGTTTTTCTCCTTCCTGTGCCAAGGATTGACTCCAGGGCCTCTCACATGCTAAGCATCAACTCTACCACCGACACTGGCCACAGTGTGACCAGCTGCCTCAAGCAGCTATGCCCTCCCAGCCCTGATAGACCAGGGATCAGGAGCTGGCATTTTCTACACCCGCGATGCACCCACTGACTGCCACAAGGTCACAGAGACCTAGTGACACACAGGAGGGGCAGAAACTCCACCCTACAGCCAAAGAGACAGAAAAGTCTTCCTCAAACGTGATTTCTGCCATGTCACAAAGATGTCTTCCCGGCTCAAAGACATCTACAAGGAATGTCACAACACAAGCCGTACTCCTAACTAACTCGGCATATGCGATCCATCACCATCTGCCACCAAGATCTCTTCTTTACACTCTTCCTCTTCCTCTCTGGCCAAGCCTACTGTGTTCAGTCCCTTGAGCTCTTTGCGTGTCCATTCTTCATTCATGCCCCCAGTACAGAGACATTCGTTCATTCAGACTTAATATACGCAAGGCTGTGTGCTCAGCCCTGGTGATACAGGCATTCAAAACACACAGCCCATCCTCCCCCGAAGAGTCTGAGGCTCTAATAAGAGGGGTGAGTGTTACTCAGACTTGCCAATAGTCACTTAGCTCCAGCTTAGTTTTAGGAAGGTATGCCACCGTGTGTCGAGAGCCTCCTAGCTATCTACAAGGTCCTGAGAATGGGCTGTAAGCGGGGCACCTCCAGGGTGTGCTGGCTAACAACTTGAAACAAGTTAGTCATCTGAGAGGCGGGACCCTCAATTCAGAAAGTACCTCTGTAAGATCAGGCTGTAGGAAAGCCTGTAGGACATTTTCTTAATTAGTGACTGACGTGGGAGGGCCCATTCCCGTCCCCGCCCCGCCCCGCCCCCGCCCATTGTGGGCGGTACCACTCTGTGCTGGTGATCACGGATTCCATAAGAAAGCAGATTGAGCAAGTTATGTTGGCCACTGCATTAGCTCCTGCCTCTAGGTTCCGGCTATGCTTGAGTTCCCGCCCTTCCTTCCCTGAGTGGTTTTTGGTCACGGTGTTTTTTCACAGAAATGAAATCCCTAAGACACGGGGCGATGGCTGTGACCGCTCATGTCAGGAACCGCTTTTCTCTGCCGCTCCCTTTCTTCATGGGGATGGGGTGAGCGCTTCTGCTCTGGGGAAGAATGTTGGCAGGAAGTGCTGGTGAGCCGCTCAATCCCATGTGCCCGCCCCAGCACTTCTTCCAAGTAAATGTTTCATCAATGACAGTTATTGACTTGAGGACTTACCTGTGTCAGGCATTTTAGATACTTTGTTCCATTCCACCAGGACAATAACTCCAGAGCAACCTCCCCCTCTTTTATTGTCTTAAAGCCACTAAAAGCCAAGCCGGATAGATGGAAGAGCAGGAGATGTTTAAGACTGAAGGGATACAGCTGGCCTATGATAGGGAAGTTGGGGTAGAGCAGGGGTAAATAAAAACCAAGCAAGTGAACCCCATGGCCACTGGGGAATTCTGGGAAATGGCACAGAGTCCGTCTTTCAGAGCCACATACTCAAGGCATGAAGAAGTTCTTTGGTACACTGACTGAGATCGTAGGCCTCGACCATGCTGGCTGCAAACCAGTACAACTAGGACAGGAAGCCTGCTACTCCCACAGCCTAGATAAGGAAAGGAAGGCCTGGGGAAACAGACCCAAGGTCGTCATCCGGACAGCCCCGGAGCCAAGGTGACTACGTGGACTGTTCCCAGCTCTAGTGTAACACAAGCCACCCCAGCAAATGCCTCACTGAACCATTGTCCTCTGAGAACTGCGCAGGGTAAAGAGGGGCCGGAGATGCTGCAAGGCTTTCAGATAGGTGACTCAGGAGTTCAAGGCCAGCCTGGGCTACCTAGAGACCGACTTGAACAAACAAGGAGTGTGTTCGCAGCACAGAATACTGGACTAGAGTGTACATTCAGTTGCTGGCGTGCCTGCCTAGCATCCACAGAGCCCTGGGTTCCATCCACATTGCTCCATAAACCGGCGCAGTGTTACCTGCCTGTAACCTGGCACTCGGGGAGCAGAAGCAGGAAGAGTTCAAGGCCAGCCTGGACCACACAAGACATTGTTTGATTTATTATTATTATTATTATTATTATTATTATTATTATTATTATTAATTTTCCCAAGACAGGGTTTCTCTGTGTAACAGCTCTGGCTGTCCTGGAACTTGCTTTGTAGATAGGCAGGCCTCTGCCTCCTGAGCACTGGGCTTACAGGTTTTACAGGTTTGTTTGTTTTAAAAAACATAAAACAAGCCAGGCAGTGGTGGCACATGCCTTTAATCCCAGCACTTGGGAGGCAGAGGCAGGAGGATCTCTGTGAGTTCGAGACCAGCCTGGTCTACAAGAGCTAGTTCCAGGACAGGCTCCAAAAACCACAGAGAAACCCTGTCTCGAGACCCCCCCCCCAAAAAAAAACCCATAAAACATAGCAGAACACGGAATACCAAGCTCTGAGATTGGCCTCTTTGCTCAACAATGGCCTTTCTCACCTGGCTCCATCCAGAGTCGCTGTGTGATGTTCTCAGAGCTTTCAACCCTGGCTCACGGCCCTGTCTCACAGCTTCTCCGGATGCTGAGGCCACAGCAGTGTTTCCAACTATAGAGCCTCTAACAGAATCCAAATGCCCCTCCATCCCTTTTCTCCTGCTTCATGAAATTCCTCTAACTCAATTAAAGAAGGTACAGAAATCAATCAGTTTACATGGTAACAGAAAAGGACAGGGCTGCATATAAAATATCCCCCCATCTGTGGCAGAGGGCATGGCCTACACCCTCGGAAAGCACAGGGGAAGGCCCTGGGGATTTGTTTTTCTTTCTCTGACCCGGGTACTCTGATCTCTCACTTAACCTCTGACCTCTTCAATTCAGATAACCAGGGAACTGGCAGCTGGGGCTGGGGCAGCTCTGACCTCCCTGCTCGGTGGCCCTGGAGGCTCAGGCCATGGGGGCAGAACAATGATGGGTCAGGCTTCCCTGAGCAGTGCAGGTCAGGACCGTGGCTGGTAGGGGCCAGTCCTCTAGAGGACTGTAATCCTTCCCACTCCCACACCCCAGGACCTAACTCAGACCCCAGAGGCTGCTCATTACAGCTAATGACATTTGGGGGAGATATTAAAGAGGCATCAAGACCTTGTCCCGGAGTCCATTCAAAACTCAGACTGAACCAAAGACCAGTTTCCTTTCCCCCACAAAGCAGGCTTTTTCAAAACCAGACCCAGGAGTCTGGGATTTCACAGCAGCTTCTTGGAGGTGGCTAGGAGCCACTTTTTTGAAATTGAATCGGCCATTGTCATTAAACCATATATTTTCATTCTTGCCAGAGGAGCTGGGAGAGGACTTTTCAGTTCCCTGTAGGAATCTCCGGGACTAGAAGGTCTGCATCCACACCCTGCAGGTTCTAGTGATCGCCCGCTCCCCTCCTCTTCAACCTCACACTTCTGGGAAACTGCCCGATGAGTTTTAAAGTTCCCCTAGTCACTTATAAACGACAAGCACTTTGGCTGCACAGCCCAGCTCGCTCAGGTTTCTGAGCTGTGATAATACTGGGGGGACTTGCTGTGACCTGGATACTCAGCCTCCTCAGTCACATACCTAGCTAGGGCCTTCGTTCCCCCATGCACATGGCTGGGTCATTCATGCGTTCATTTTTGCTCATCTCATTTGTTCATTCACCCCCTGGGAACTGCTCTTGGCTTAGGTTCGTTTGTGAGTGGCTGTCGTTCATCCTTACAGCCAACATTTATCAGAGACTCTCTCTTTCGTGTAGGGGGCCTGGAGACCCGGCCCCTGCCCTCAGCGTACCTAACACTGTCAGTATGAGTCTTTCCAGGAATGTGTTTCAAAATGGTCGAGGGAGCCATCAAGAGTCGGACACAGGGCTTTGTTCATGGATCTAAGATCCCAGCACTGTGAAGATCGGGGGAGGGGGGCGGGGATCCTTGGGTCTTGCTGGATTTCAGTTTGGGGATTGCCAGTTTCAGCTGAACAATGAGCTGTAGGTTTGGTGAGACACCTGACTCAAAAAATAAGGTGGAGACGGGGCTGGAGAGATGGCTCCAAGGCTAAGAGTGCTTGCTGCCCTCATAGAGGACTGAGGCTCGGTTCCCAGC
Organism: Alexandromys fortis; assembly: GCF_014885135.2. NCBI lineage: Eukaryota > Metazoa > Chordata > Mammalia > Rodentia > Cricetidae > Alexandromys > Alexandromys fortis. Next base: position 4,384,328 of record NW_026067947.1, read on the forward strand.
ACAAGGTGGTTCACAACCACCTGGAGTGCGGTTCTGGCCTCACTGGCCACCAGACGTACACTTGGAACCCATATACATGCAGGCAGTTACACATACACACAAAAGTAAAGAAAATTAAGAAAAAAGAAATAAGGTGGAGGGTGAATGAAAAAGACACCAAATGACAACTTCCAGCCTCCGTATCCACCTGCGCTACACACACACTGCCTACATACGCACAACCATCTTCTGAAGAGATAGATGTCCATATGAGTGACAGGGGTGTTGCTCAGTGACAGTGCCCTCGCTTAGCGTGTGCAAAAACCTGGACTCCAACAGCCGCAACCGCAGAGATTCCGATGTGATTGGCCGGATGCAGGCAAGGCTCCCAGGGATGAAAACCACAGCCCAGAAGTAAGGGCAGCTGAGTGAACAGCTCTGCCTCAAAGTGGGAAGTCCCTTGGGAGCAAGGAGGAAAAAAACTACAACAAAGCAACAACCAACCAAACAAAACAATTTAAGTCCCAAAGGTAAGTTCCCTGGAAGGGCTGAGAAAGAGCCAGTCAGGTACTGTGCCACACTGACACAAGGGCAGAAGCCAGGACCGCAGAAGCCAGCTACAGAGAAACTCCCTTCTCTGATGGCCGACGATGTGGCCGGTCACCTTCCCCATCCCTTTAAACGTTCCAGGGCTCTCTCTCTCACTCTTGTTCTCTGGTGCCCTCCATCCATCCCTGACTCTGTGGTGTTTGAATTTAGGTGAGCAAGGAGCTACTCCCCCTGGTAGTCTGTGGTTTCGTTGTTTGAGCCAGCATAAACAGGCTTTAGTCTTTGTGTCCATTCTGAATTCTCCTGGAACAAAGATACCAGAGGCAGGGAAGTAAGGTCAGAGTTCAGGATGAGCTTCTGGTAGAGCAGGATCCACCTTTGAATGGGAGCTCTGCTTCTTAGCCCCAATTAATCCCCTATTGTTTTCATTCGCAGGCAAACTCCCAGGTATAGACTCTCTCATTTGGTAATCCAGTAAAAGGGGGAGTTTCTCTCCACCAGAAGTCCCACCCACATGCCCAGGGTCAGGGCTGTGGATGAAACTCTGTTGACAGAGTGCAGGATGCATGAAGCCTTGGGTTCAAACCACAGCACCACATAAACCAGATATGGTATCCCCAAATCCCAGTACTGGGGAGGTAGAGGCAAGAAGGTCAAGAGGCTCAAGGTCTTCCTTGGTTACACATAGAATTCAAAGCCAGCCTAGCTAAGCTGGGTCTCAGTCAACACCACTGCTGAACCTCGCTGTGTCCAGTGGATGGAAACATGACCGGCTAAACCTAAGTGTCACGTGTGTCCTGAAACCTGGGTGTCTACGATAGGGAAGGAAGGATTTTTCCTTAAAGGGAATGTGAGGCTGGTACCAAAATAGGCACAATGAATGTAGGTCAGAAGTTGGTAACACGGGAGACCCCACACTCCCACTCTCTGAACAAAGCTCTGACAGTGTGGGACCTGGGCACAGTCTCACCTGCCTCAGTCCCAGAACCTGGGAGACTGAGCCAGGAAGATCTCAAGTTCAAGGCCAGCTCAAGCCTGTGTGAAAGAACAAATCCAAACCAGGCTGAGGAGGTGTCTTAGTCAGGTAAGTGCTTGCCTTACAAGCAGACAGACGTAAGTTTCAGCCTCAGAAACCACGTTAAAAAGAAACAACCAGAACCCAGCTGTAGTGACAAGCCTGGGATGGAGAGATGGGTAAATCCTTGGGACTCACTGGCCAGTCAGTCTAGCCTGCAGGGTGAGCTCCAGGCCAGTGAGGAGACCCTTTCTCAAAACACAGGGGGACAGCACTGTGGAATGACACACACAGTTGTCTTCTGTCCTCCGCATGATCCTACATGAATATATGCTCCCAGTATCGCACATGTATATCTGAACCCGGACGCGCGTGAGCGCGCACACACGTTATGGAACCCCCATCAATTCTGTGTGAGCAAATTCTCAGAGTGACTCCGCCTCTCCATGGCTAGGTCTCTGACCAGTACTACATATCACCATGGCCTCCCTGATGTCCCCATCACTGACCGCCTGCACTGCTTTCCTTATCTGCTGGCCAGCGTCCACCGACTGCAGCTCTGCCTTTCGCTATCCGGGCCACTGGTCCCTTTCCCAGATGTAACCACTGAAGCTCAATGTTGACCACAGCAGAAGCCTCAGAGTGGCCCAGCCCTCTGACGGGGTGATGTTCCCAACTTCAGGTTGCTTCACTGACGTTTTGAATTTCACCCTGATGCTGGTACAGCTTCCTTCCAGTGCTCCAAGCACGCGGTCCCGTCTCCCACAGTCCATCCTTACCCAGAGTCCACTTTCTGTAGTCCTGACCCCTAACTGCCACTCTAGCCTCCTCAAATCCCAATTCTTCCCCAGGCCGATTTTAGCTGCAGCCGGCCCCTCCCTCCTCCCAGGTCACTTGCTTGAATAGTGGGTGTGGTATGCGCTACTTCCTGCTTCTCAGTCCTGGCCCAGGCTTTTCCCTCCACCTGACATTATTTGCCCAAATCTGCATAAAGGCCTACTGTGTACTTCTCAGAGGCTGCTGAGAGTGGAGGCTGGGGAGATTGTGTGGCTACGAACTCCCGGATAGAGAGACTATGACAGAGACAGACAAGGTATTCAAACCCAGCTAACACTGCTTGGAGGAAGACTCCTGGACAACGAAAAGGAGGTGTGTGTGTGTGTGGGGGTGTCTAGGTTAAGGGCTCTGACTTTAATGAAGTTCCCCTGCCAAGCTGTCGTCCCAGGACTGGGTCCACAAGTCTGAATGTGACCTGTGTTATCTGAGCAAATGATCCATTTGCTCAGAGCTTTCTGGGTGTGGGGCACTGGTCACCCCTTCTGTGCGTCATTTCTTCTCTCCTGCCACTGTCCTGCATGGGGCGTCGGTGTGGAAACTGCAGTTCAGAGGGGAGTCACACAGCTTGTGAGCAGCAGAGCTGGGCTGCTCACTCTGGTCACCACTGCACTTCCCGTCCCTAGCCCTTGCTAGCCAGCACGGGCCCCACACTAATCACTCACAGAAGGCCTGGACCAGGAATGACAGTCCATCCTTCCCACAACACCCTGGAACCACAGGGACTGGAGGATCGGAGAAGGGTCACAGGTCCTGCCTGTTCCTGCACACTGCATGACAATGGTAAATGACCTGCTCCGCTATCAGGTCTCTTGCTTAGAGTGGAGACCAGGATAGCAAGGGACACTAACAAGAACTAAATACACAGGAAGCCATTAGCACAAGGCAGGCACAGGGGCAAATCCACAATAAACTAATAATAAACGTGAGTCACTGTGTCACTTACTCTGTTGGAGCCGAGATAGATAGGATAGGAACTGGAGAGATGGCTCAGTAGCTAAGAAGAGCACTTGTTGCTCTTCTAGAGGGTTCCATTTCCCCAGCACCCACATGATGGCTCATAACCATCTGTTAACACCAGTGACAAGATCTGGTACAGTCTTCTGGCGTCCCAGGACATCACACACACACACACACACACACACACACACACACACACACACACACACATTGTCCACATACATGGATGCAGGCAGAACACTCATATATGTAAGAAAAATCAATAAAACTTTAAAAAGTTAAAAAAAGAAAACAGACTTCAAGTGTTCCAGGGCCTCTAGGAGTTTGGCTGTCAGCTCCCTCTCTTCACAGCCAGTCCCCCCTGGGTTGGCCTATCTGCTGTGTGACCTGGGGCTTATCTTTTGACATCTCTGAACAGTCATTTTCCCTATCTTTAACCCAGAGACCACGATAGGTGGATTCAAAGCCATGGAGTCAGCAACTCCTGCTGGACGTCTTCCGTTTGTCAGGCCTAGTGTGAGGAGATGGGCGTATATACGCAAAACAAGCCCAGCGGACTTGGGGAACTGAATATGCTCTATCAGGGAGATGAACTTTTGCACACATTCATGCGCAGTCAAACTTCCCAACAAGGATAAGCAGGACGAAGAAAATAAAACAGGACAGTGGGGTAGAGAGAAGCGAGCCGTGCACGATGAGTCGTTGGAGAAGGGCTGTCTGCAGACGTAATCCAGAAGGACCTTGCAGCCAATAGAGAGAATACAGCCAGCCCGGAAGCCCTGAGGAAAGAGGCTGAAGGACAGGCATTTTAAGTCCGGAATGTTTGGTGGGACCAGAACCTGCTGAGCAGAGAGAATGGGAATGGAAGGAACCATGGGAAAGTTGCAGGAGCTGAGCTGCTAGGCTGACTACCTTAGGGAATAGAGGCGACCCCGGGATCCTGGGGCCTCTACACAACTACATACGGTAATTCTTTCCCAGCACCTCCACCGGCAGCAGCCACAGGAGCAGCCGGCACTATATGAATTGATAGTCAGAGGCTGTTTAAGGGCTGTGATTGAGGGGATGATCTGAGATAAGCTGCTCCGGTGAAAAAGAGCCAACAGCTGCCTGGTTCCACGTCAGCGCGGCTGCGGTAGAGGCTGCTCTGCTCTGCGGTTCACCTCCCTCCCTATCTAACCAGGAGGAGGGAGCTCCCCCACACTCTGGGGGGAGGGGGAGGGATAGCCCGCCCCTCCAGTGACAGATGAGACTCTGGGGACTGAACCTGAGGGCGGTCGAAAAGGGCAATAGCTGGGGTTGAACACGTCAGTTTCCTGTTCTTCATGGGTGGGGTCTCAGCTGTGAATGAAGATTTCATAGAAAGCTTGGGGTTGGAAGGACAGGGATTTGAGGAGACTCGTCCCAAATCGAGGGATGGAATCCCCGAGCTTCACGTAAAGCACTTCAGACAGAATCAGTTCTTTCATCCAGCATGCTCTACCGCCCACCCATCTATCCATCCATCCACCCACCCACCCATCCATCCATTTACTGAGTCACTCATTCAGTGACTACACAATGAGTAAGAGCTGAAGTTTTGACAGCTTTGAGCTGACAGATTCAGTGGCTTTGGCCACTCACTAGCTATGTGATTGCAGGCAATTCACCTCCCCTCTCTGGGTCTCTGGATACTTATACCTGCCACTCAAGACTATCTGAGGATAATTAAAACAATGCCCAGTAGGGACTGAGCTCAGAGCGAGTACTTGAAAGCAATTGTCCTCTATGCCAGAAAGCGCAACATGAGCTACAGGGTTCTCACACAGCCTAATAAGAGGGATGTTCAATAAACATCCTGGGAGTTACAGGGGAAACAGACATGGAAACAGAAAGCCTTCTTCCCAGGGAAAGGATGAGGAGGACTCTGGGCACTTTGTGAGACATTTGAGCTAAGCCTTAAAGGACAGATAAGAACAAAGGGTCTTGTTGGAAAGGGTAGACAAAGGCACACACCCTTGGCACACTCGGCTGTGCCCAGAGTGACTGGTGATCAAGTTACCTTCTTCTCCAGGAAACCTGTTCACACTGCAGGCTGGCCCCAGACCAGCATCTGTATTGAGCCAGCAGGAAATTCGTAGACAGATCAGAGATAGAGGCACTAAAGGTGGAGGATCTTTGATCTCTCTGAAGAATGCCATTCTGCAGGTGCTGGGGGAGATGGCTCAGCTGGTAAAGGGCTCAATATGCCAGCATGAACCCCTGAGTTTGGGTACCCAGAACCTACATAAAAAGTTTGGTATCATACAAGCCCAACACTGGGAAAGTAGAGGCAGGAGGGTCTCTGGCTTGCTGGGCATCCAGCCTAGGCAATCGGTGAGCTCCAGGTTCAGTGAGAGGCCTGGCCTCAAAAAAATAAAGTCAAGAGCCGATAGAAAAAGACAACCAGTGTTGACTTCTGGCCTCTATATGCACACACACACACACACACACGAACATGCGCAGATGCCAACACTGGAAATAAACTTAAAAGATTTAAATTTATTTGTGTGTGATTGCATATGTATGTGCATAACACATGAAGTTTCTTGTACAGGCCAGGAGAGGGCGTCAGATTCCCGGGAGCTGGAGTTAGAGGTTGGGAGCTGCTCAAAGGGGTGCTGAGAACCAAACTCAACTCAGGAGGAGCAGCAAGTTCTCTTAAGCCCAAGGCATCTCTCAGGCCACATAAACTACTTTTAAAAATAGTCTTCTTCCTGCAGAGGAAGGAGGGCAGGAGAGGTGACTTCTCTATCTAGGTCCATGACAAGGACCTCTAGATGCACCTGCACTGGAACCATGGTGGGGGACAGTCTAGAACTAGAAGCCCCAGATGTTGGGGAGCAGAGGGCAAGAGGCTGATCTGAAGGGTGTGTCAGGCACCTCTAGGGCCCATGTTGCGGGGTCAGCTGTACCAGAAGCCACAGTTAAGCCTGCTGGCTTACGGCCTGGAGTGCAGTGCCGGCCTCTCACCCACTCAACTCATTCATTCCATTTTGGGCATTTGTCTGGTCCAGCCACAGTACCCAATCCCATCCCCAGAAATGTCACGGGCCCATGTATAAGCCACTTTCTCCGTCCTGGGTCCTCCATTTCCCAGCCTGGTTCACTTTCGTAATTCTGGAAGCCGCCTCCTCCCTGGCAGCCTCTGCTGGAGCCTCCACGACTGGAGACTCCTGGCCCCTCCCCTCCTTTCTTCCTGGCCACTCCCCTCCTTTCTTCCTGACCACGCCCCTCTCCTTCTAGAGCTTCTTTCCCTCCCTGTTCTGGCGCCCACTCTGTTCTGCCTCTGGTTCCATCTCCCTGACGTGAAAAATTCCAGGAGCTCCGACTCTAGACCAGACTCTCAAGAGCAGGCGAGGGAATGAGGAATCCCATGAAAGTGGCTTGGGAGGAACTGGGGAGGGTGGGATCTGGGGGGGGGGGCGAAGAGGTAAGGAGAGGGTCCCTTGGATAGAACTTGGTGGCTTCAGCATCAGAGTCACTTGCATCTGACAGACAATCAGCGAGGGAGCCAAGACAGTTGTGATTTACTGGGCACATCCAGCTGGCACCCAAAGCACGAGGACAGCAGCTCCTGACAGAGATTCAGGGACAAAGGAGAGCAGGTGATGAAGGCGGAGAGCTGACAGCGTCCTCCACACACTCCAGATGATCACAGGCCAGACTGAATGGAGGCGCCTAAGACATAATAACAGTAATAACGGTGGACCGACACCTATGCTTTACGGAACACTCTGCGCCAAGCACTGCCCTTCAGAGCCGCTGTAAGCGTCTCATTTAACCTACTGGTGACTGCTGCTTCGTGGCTTGCTATCTCCTCCAGTCCCAGCCCATGTAATACTAATATTTCTTTGATGTTTCCAATTACAGATGAAGCAACTGGTAACTTGTGTGATTACAGAAGCTAGGAATGCAGAATGGGAAGAAAAGAGTCTCAGGAAAGACTACATGGGAGACCTACCATTTGCTGCCTGGAAGGCAGACACTTATCTAGACACTTATCTCCAGACACCCCACTAGATCCTTTTTGGGGCCTGAAAAGCTCTATACAGCTGGGCTGGGGTGTCCTTGCCTAGCAGACAGGAAGCCCTGGATGGTTGGATTCCTCACCTTGCATAAGATGGGCCACAGCAGTACACACCTACAATTCCAGTACTCGGATCATTCTTGGCTGCACAGTGAGTTTTTGGCCAGCACCTATGGGTTACATGAGATCCTGTTATGGTGATTTTGGGCCCTTTAAGGGATGTTTTGTTGACAGAGGCTATTTGTTTATTTCATGGCTGCCCAGACTCCTGAAATAGTCACACAGAAATCTGTATTAATTGCAATACTGTTTGGCCAATACCTTAAGAGTATTTCTGACTAACTCTTAAATACTAAACTAACCCATCTTCATTAATCTGTGTATTGCCATGTGGCTGTGGCTTACTGGATAAAGTTCCGTCCAACATTTGTCTCTGACAGGAGCTACATGGCTTCTCAGGTCAATATTCCACCTTATTTCTCCCAGCATTCGGTTTAGTTTTCCCACCTAGCTCTATTCTGCTAAGTCACTGGCTGAAACAGCTTTATTTATTAACCAATAAAAGCAAAACATAGACGGAAGTACTTCCCACACCATGTTTTGAAGCATACATGCTTTGCGGCTGACTTTAGAATCTATCCCTGTGTTAAAAGTGAGTCTAGGGATTGGGGAGGTGCCTCAGTAGCTAAGAGCATATGCTGCTCTTCCAGAGGATCTGAATTTAATTCCCAGCATGCATTTCGGGTAACTCACATACTCATGAACACACACATGAAAATATAATAAAGTAAAATAAAAGGAGTAGAAAGATATTTGTGAGTTCAAGGCTAAGCTGTCTACATAGTGAGTTCTAGGTCTGCTATAGTTACATAAGAAAGAAGAAGAAGAAGAAGAAGAAGAAGAAGAAGAAGAAGAGGAAGAGGAAGAGGAAGAGGAAGAGGAAGAGGAAGAGGAAGAGGAAGAGGAAGGAGGAGGAGGAGGAAATAAAGAGAAGAATGAAAATAAAAAGTCAGTAATTCACTCTCAATGTTTCAATACACAGGGGCAGGGTGTAGCTTGCTCAAGGTCACCTAGCTAATTGGAAAAAACAACAAGAGTGTGACCCCAGGCCGCATAGCCTGCAGTACTGTGAGCCCTTTCAACTGAAAGGCTACAAAAGGAAGGGCCTGACAGATTGAAGGGGGACTCTTGAGTGTCACTCTTAGGGCAGCGCTGTAGGACCCTCAGAAGGAAGACAAGCCTTATCTTTCTTCCACCCAGCCTCACCAGGTCTCTGTTGGCAGTAGCTGCCTGGCTCAGCTCTGAAAAGATGCTTAAGACAGCTGTGTTTTCATAGGGCAGCTCGGGCTCCCCCTGCCTCTAGCTCTGTTGCTGGCCTCAGGAGTAGCAAAGGAAGCAGAATTCTGAGCAGTCATGCACCTCTTGAATCTTACACTCTTGGAGTCCCCACTCATGTGTCACAGATTCCCAGCTTGTGGAGTGCTTCTTCTGGAAGTGGGTACCCCAGAGGGCAGCACAGTCACCTCTTCACAGGGAAGGAGTCTCTGGTTTTTTTTCATTTTTCTGTCTGGTGTTTGGATTTGACTTAGTCCTTCACAGGCTCATGTTTTGAGCACTTACTCTTCAACCAGTGATACAATTTAGGAAGGTTCTGGACCCTTTAGGAGGTGGAGCCTAGCTACAAGAAGAGGGTCGCTGGTCCCATGTGGGGCTTGGAAAGTCATAACCGGGCAAGGGTTCCTGCCTTGCTCTCTGCCTCAGGGTCTGCCGTGGTGTGGACCTCTACCATTTGCTCCCTCTGCCGCAAACATACCTGCTTCACCATGCCTTCCCATCACGATGGACTGGATCCCTCTGCAACTGCAACCAAAATAAAGCTTTCTTTTCTCAAGCTGCTTCTTTCAGGGGTTATGGCCGTGTCTGTTGTGGAACAGTCTTTTGGTACACTGTGAAGAAGTGTTGCTTTCATTGGTTTAATGAAGAGCTAAATAACCAATAGCTAGGCAGGAAGAAGTTAAGTGGGACTTGTGGACAGGGAGAGAGCTCTCTGGGATGAAGAAAGGTAGAGTTGCCAGGAGACATGGGGAGAAGTCAGCCAGGAAAGGAACAAGTCAGATACACAAAATGGGATACAGGTAATCAAACCGCCGCAAGGCAGGAAGCAAACTAATAGAAATGAAATAGAAGCTAAAAGAGTTAGTTAGAAACAAGCCTAAGCTATTATAATTAATATTTTATCTTTTATAATTAATAAGAAGTCTCCACGTAATAGAAAGGTCTGCCTATACATGTCAAGGTCCAAACAACTAACAGTTACCTTTCCTTTCCTAAGCTCTGTCCCTTTTACATACATGGGAGGAGGAGAGAAAAATGGAAAAATGTGAGTAAAGAAGATAAGAAGTAGGGTTGAGGAGGTGGCTCAGTGGATAAAGCACTTGTGATACAGGTGTGAGGACCAGAGTAGATCCTCAGGACCCATGGAAAGACAGATGTGGTAGCATCTGTAACCCCAGCCAACCGGGAAATGGGAGGAGAACATAGGAGAGTCCTCAGTTCACAGACGAGGTAGCCTGACCTGGGCAGTGGTGAACAAGAGACCCTGCCTCAGACAAGATGAAAGGAGAGCACTGACTACCCAAGGTTGTTCTCTGACAGCCGGACATGTGCCATGGCATGCAAGCACACATGTAAACATGCACACACATGTACATACATTTTAAAAAAGAGGATATGATGAAAAAGTTGAGGGTGATGGAGGAGTAAGGAGCAGGGAAGGGCTCAGCACTGGGACCAACTTAGAAACAGGGGGTGGGAGAAGGTGAGGGTACTTAGGATCTGGGTGAATGCTCACTTTTACAACAACTCCCCAGACACTGACAGGTTAGGAAAACAGAGAACTCTGAGAGGAAACCCAGCCTGACTTGCCTTGCAGTGGCACCCCCAAATCCTCCCATCTGCTCAGCTATTTCAAAACATGTGAAACTAAACAGTCCTTCCCACATCACCAGTACCCTAGAGCAGAGAGAGACCAGCAAACCATGGTCAATGGGCCAAATCATTGGATTTGTTGATAAAGTTTTATTGGCACACAGCCACATTCAGTGCTGTGTTGTCTACGGCCACTCTCAAACTGGCAGAGTTAGTTAGCAGCAATCGGGACTGCGTGGTCTATAGACCCTAAAATATTTACTAGCTGGCTGTTTACAGAAAAAGTTTGTCAACCCATGGGTGATATTTCTGGGCTTCTGCACATTCAGAGTTCTAAAATTGCTTATCAATTCTTCAGCACTTCTTTTCAAACCAATCATCAAATATTTATAGAAGCCTACTATATTAGAATATTCTCTTTTGGTTTCAAGGGATGGAAAAAATTCAGCGGAAGCAGGCTTAAGTTAAAAATGGGGGGGGGTGAAGTTGAAATGTTTATTGTCTTGTATAACTGCAAAGCCCAGGGACTGAGGGATAGTAAGCATGGCTGAGTCCAGGAACTCAAACCACAGTGGTAGAATAGGCTGGCTTCTCATTAGGTAGGGTGGCACATGCCTGTAATTCTTACACTTGAGAGTCAGAGGTAGGAGGGGATCCAATTATAAGATAGTCTGAGCTCACTGAGGGGATGCAGTGAGATCCTTTTGAAACAAACAAAAAAATAAAAATAACCTCCACCGCCAATGACAAAAACCCTGCTTTTGAAGGAAAGAGCCTAGCAGAGATGACTTCAAGTCCATGGCCAGGTTCCGAGAGACTCTCTTAGTCCATGCTATCTGTCCTAGATTGGTTTCTGTTGCTGCGATAAACACCACAGCCAAAAGCAACTTGTAGAAGAAAGGGTTTATTTCAGCATACCCTTCCATCGCTGAGGGAAGTCAGGGCAGGAACTCTTGGCATGAACCCTAGCAAAGCCCCTGGAGGAATGCTGCTACTGGCTTGTTCTCAGGATCATCCTCAGAGAGCTTTTTCTTTTCTTTTTTTTTTTTTTTTTTTGGTTTTTGAAGAAAGGGTTTCTTTGTAGCTTTGTAGTCTATCCTTGGACTTGTTATGTAGACCAGGCTGGCCTCCAACTCACAGAGATATACCCTCCTGTCTCTGCCTCCCAAGTGCTGGGATTAAAGGTATGCAACCACCACCACCTGGCTCAGATAGCGCTCTAATACAACCCAGACCCTCTTGTGCAGGGATGGTGCTGCCCATGGTAGGCTGGGTCCTCCCACATCAATTATTAATCAAGATAATCTCTTATAAACATGGCCACAGGCAAGTGTGGTTGAATCAATTCTTCAGTTAAGTTTTTTTCTTCCCGGGTGACTCTTGGTTGTTTCAAGTTGATAAAAAACTAACCAGGACGCAAGCAGAGGAGGTGGATTGCCAGTTCTGCAAACAGCAGTAGCTAGACATTTTTTTAAAAAAGAACTTAATAACAATTACTTATTACCAATCTGTAAGATCAACTAAGCCAGTCTCATCATGGCTGACTTCTAGGGTAAGAGGCAAGCCCAGAAGCCCAAGGCAAAGCAGGGAAGACAGATGGGACAAGAAGACAAGCCCTTGACCAGCCTGAAATGACAAATGTCCTCTCTTTCCACCTTTTGATTTCACTCTTGGAGGATCAGGTGTCTTAAAGTCTCTTTCCTGAGGAGTTGAGACTGTCTGGTTCCAGATGCAGAAAGAGAACCCTCCATTTTCCTAATGCCGTGACCCTTAATACAGTTCTTCATGCTGTGCTGACTCTCAACCATGAGATTATTTCTACTTTTATTTCACAACTGTAATTTTGCTACTGTTATGAATTGTAATTCAAATATCTGCATTTTCTGATGGTCTTAGGTAACTCCTATGAAAGCGTCCTTCGACCCCTAAGGGGGTCATGACCCATGAACTGCTGGTTTAGGGGTTAGAGAGATGGCTAAATGGTTAAGGTTGCATACTGCTCTTGCAGAGGACCCCAGTTTGGTTCCCATAATCCATGCCAGGCAGCTCACATCTGTCTGTAATTCCAGCTCTAGGGTGAGCATACATCTCTGGTCTCCAAGGATACCTACACTCAGAAGCACAGATCTACACAGAAGCACAGATCTACACAGAAGCACAGATCCACACAGAAGCACAGATCCACACAGAAGCGCAGATCTACATAAAAGCTCCCACATCTGGGTGGACAGGGACTCTCAGGGTCTAACTCTGACTCTGTGGCTTCTATCCAGTTTCTAGGATGTGTAGGTGTCTCTTGTCCACCTAGGTCTGAAAACTGACTAGAGAACACATACATAATTGAAAATAAAATGACAAAATCCCCCATTAGATCTGCAGAAATAAGTAGAGACCCGGGTCTCTTTTAGATGGCAACAGCACAGATTTTGGGTGTGGGGGGGAATCTCAACACAAAGTTTATGGTTAAAGACACAGCTTGGCCCTCCAGTCTCCGCTGGTGGAGCTGTGGAAAGGTCTAACCTGGCGCAGCTAGACAAAGGGACACTGTAGCTATGGCACTCCTCAGCTCCTGGGGGCAGGTCTGTGAAACTATTACATAATCATCAACTTCTTCAGGATTCAAAAAAGATGTGGGAAACACTGAGACTGCTGAAAAAACACTATGCTCTAGGACCCAAAGCAAAGGGAGATGGCAGGTCACGGGGAGAAAAGAGAAGGCCGCAAAAGCTTTTTTCAAAGAACATGATGGACATGATGGACCTTTTTGTGGAGGGGACAGAGCGTCGTCTCCCAGGCTCACTGCTGCTGGCTCGGAGACACAGGAAACGTCATCAGACATAAAAAGAGCAGACGAAAATACATACACAAATACAGACACACTCTGTGGGATGGGAGCGCCAGGCTAGGGTGAGGAAACAAAGGTTGTAGTTGTCTTCGGGTGGAGGTTCCAGAGAGGAAAGGGGACATCAAAGGCCACAGCCAGGGACAAGACTCCTACCTCTTTTGTTTCCTTGGTTCCCAGGCAGTCTCTTCAAGGCTGGAAAACCTCTTTCCTTGGTGGTAAGGGAAGTCCAGGACCCATCTCTCCCAAACTGCCACTTAAGAACCACATCCCATAGCCCAGGACTCTCAGGACTTGTATAATGGTGGAACTACCTCTGACCATGGTGGGAAGGTCTTGTCCTAGCCTCCTGTTTCCATGGCCCCCCCACTGGTGTTCCCCTGCCTTTGTGCCTCTCAAAGAGGGCAAGACTCTCAGGAGGCCATGAGACAAAAGGTTTGCACCCACATGGGGGCTACTTGTTCTCCTCCCTCTGGACTCCAGGGACCTGGAGTTCCTAACTCTGTGCTGTGGCTTCCATCCTGTTTGCAGGATGTGTGGGTGTGTACTGCCTGAGTCTGAAAACTGACCAATGAACAGAAGGTGGGAGGGAGAGCCTGTGCAGTAAGCATAACAGGATTAGAGGGGTTCACTGGGGCGGGGGCGGGGGGCAAGGGAAGAGACGGCCACATCCCAGAAGGGCCTGTACAGAATATGAAGAAGCCTTGGACATTAAAGCTCTGTCCAGGGACCTCAGGCCATTAAGGAAGGCACATCGGTCAAGGCCGGTAGGCAGAACATTGCCTGCTTAACGCTTTGTTAGTGCTGTTGGTAGTTTTTAAATGCTTGATCCAGTTTAGGAAGGCAGCTGCTAGAACTCTTGCCGAAGGCTACAATGAATGGCTGGGTCTGGCCCGAACATGACCTTGTGTTCTGTTCTGCTCCGCTTCTATCACGCTGGCAGGAGCAAGGAAGGCAGGTTGGAGGTGTCAGGCTCTTCCCACTGTGGAATCAGACACTAGAAGATGTTTCTACAAACGATTAAAAGGCAAAACCTCCTGGGATCCTTAGCTGGGGTCCAATAAGGCTGCGTCCCCGTAGTCACCTCTCAGTGACACATGAAGGCTGCAGAAATCTGCCATCCTGCTTGTGACAAGCATCCTCTCTTCCCTTTACATTTGAGGGGCGGGGGCAAGAGGAGCTCTTTCAACCCAGCCCCTCCCTTCCCTTCCCTTCCCTTCCCTGAACCGCCCGGCACAGATGAAGCAAACAGCAGTCTCTTGTCTCTGTAACAAAAATCAATAGCGATTTGGCCCCTGGCCAGCCTCATGCCACTGTGGAGAAGTCGGTCTCCATTGCCGTCCCTCTGATGAAGCCAGGGCACCTGGGTCTCCCTCTCAGGAAGCCTCATCCTTGGTCTGAACTGATTTATAGCTGCAGGGATCAACTCTACCTCAGGTGGCCCAGCCAGATGTCCTCAGCTCTAAAGATGACTGAACTCTGTGTCCTGCAACAGACCCCGCTTGCACCCTAGGTTGTCTGGGTGTGTCTGAGGGGCATCTGGGAGAGACCCACCCTAAGGGAAAGGGGAGCCTGCTGGGCAGTAACAAAGCTAAGGCTGTTATATTGTGAGCTCTATCCCAGGGCTTTGTATCCAGCCTGGCTATCCATTACCTAGGCTGAGATCCATTAGTGAGAGAGCCCTCGGTAAAGTTCTGCTGATTAACTCCCAAGGCAGTGCTCAGAGGGACAACACTGCCTCTCCCTGCTCGAATGTAGGCAAGAAAGAGATCTGCCAGGTAAGCTCAGGGGACTGGATTTTCTTTGTGAGCCACTGTAGGAATCAAGGTAAAGCTGGTCAATGCAGTGGTGGCCTGTTAACGTGGGCTGCAGCTGAAGGTCCTTGCCATGGCCAGGGGTCCCGTCCTGGGGTTTCTATAGCCAGCCTGGCTGCCCATTAATAGACTGGGAAGGAGGAGGTGATGAAGACCGGGGAGCGAGAAGAAAGAAGGCGATGCGGTAATGCCATAGAACCTTCCAATGGAAGGGTCGTTTCAAGCCTCGTTTCCCACCTCCACCGCCTTGGGAAGTTTCGAGTTATGAAAAGCCACATCTAGTCTGTGCTTATGTTGTTTCAGGTTCTCATTTCGTGTTCATTACTTCAACGAAATGGCACTTGCATCATCAACTCAATTCTACGGGGAGATGCAGAAGGCGGGGCACAAAGGGTGTCCGATGAATTATCAGACATTCAAACTGGGAAATGAACCACGGCTGCCCCACCACAGTTCCTGCTTCTTCCCCACCAAGCCAAGCCGATCTGGTTAGTTCCAGATAGTGGGGTTACCATGCAAGAAAAGATCAGGATGTGACTGCAGTTCTCATCATCCATTCTGTCTATATAGCCAGAGCACAAAAAAGAAAAGGAAATCAGATGTGGGTGCATGGAATGAGGGGTGCAGAGTTCATTAGACTCTGGGTTGAAACCTAACCAATCAGCTGTAGCACACGGAAGAACGTCCCCCCAAATCTGTCCATCTGGAGCCTGAGCATGTTAACTGTACTTGGAGCTAGGATTGTGGTGAACTGAAGGGGCCCTACATTCGATGGCTGGTGTCCTTCCAAGAGAAGGAAGAGTTGTGTGTCTGGGTGGCCGAAATACTAGTCACACAAGCACGCGTGCCAGAGTCCAGCTCCCCAAGCTCACAGCCGGGGTGGCAAACACAACGGTGGACCAGAGAATCAGCCTTACACAGTGGAAGGGGACAACCAATGACCTGAGGTTGTCCTCTGACCTTTTCATTTCATACACCCTGGTATACACACAACTACACACTCACACATGTGTAAACATTTATACAACACACCCACACACACTTTTTCCTTCAAGAAAAAAAGGAGGAAACACTCCGAAGCAAAGGTGATGGGAAGGTGGCCTCTGCCATTTGACCAATGCAAGTCATGGAAGGCCACTGAGTCTTGGGGGTGATCCTCCGGTTGTCATCTCCCATCTTGCTTTGTGGGTGCTGATATTACAGATGCGCAGCACCAAATCTGACTTTTTAAACGGGTTCAGGCTTTCAGGGGTTGCACGGATTTGAGTGTCCACTGAACCACCTCCTCACCACCTCGCACCTACTTTCTTTACAATGTGGTTTGGGGAGTGAACTCAGGTCCTGGTACGTATGGGCCGAGCACTTACAAATGTGATCTCCACACACCCTCATCCCCACCCCCTTTTATTCTTTCCAATTGAGGACACAGTTGCACACAGGCCTGGGGCAGTAATATTTTTAAATTAGGGTTCCACAGCCTTTGGCTCAAAATTGCTAGAGCCAAATAGCTTCTCTGCTTGGGATCTTGCTAATCCCTGGAGCAGGTGTGAGAAGAAGGGAATGCCCTTCTCCCTTGGGGACCATCAGTGATAAGAGGAGAATGAAGACCCCACCATTGGTTTTCACTACAGAGGCTGCCTGGGGCCATTTGAATGCTCTGAAAAGGCCACTAGGACACTTTGGGGGAGATCTATAGGGTCTCATTATCTGGTCTCTTAAATTAAGACATAAAACCTGCCCAGTTTCCCATCTGTCTTGGAGTAACATCTGTAACATCGATAAAGAGAACACACTACATCAAGAAGAGCGGCCAGCTGCTTCAGTGAACCAAGACCCCATTGAGTTTGCAGGTGATTTCTCTTTGCTAGTGATCCTGACTGATACCCTGTTTCCAAAGGATAAGTATGCACTGATGATGCGCTTCTTCCATCTTCCAACTCTTCTTTCTGCAGGTGTGCGCGTGCGTGCATGCGTGTGTGTGTGTGTGTGTGTGTGTGTGTGTGTGTGTACTTGTACATGCATGTGTTTACACTGGGTGGCTTTCTCAAGTACTCACCACCTTGTTTTTTGAGGCAGAGTCTCTCGCTGAACCTGAAGCTCAACAGTTGACTGGACTGGTCAGCCTGTGAGCCCCAGGGTTCCTCTTCTCTCTGCATCCCCAGCAATGGGATTACAACATGCGCTGCCCACCATACCTATCTATCCACTTGGATGCTGGAATTGAACTCAGGTCCTCATGCTTGGAGGGAAGGCATTTTTACTGACCGAGCCACCTCCATAGCCATGATACATTCCTCCTATTTCTAAGGTCCCTCATGTCTCAATTTATGTTTCACAAAAATCCTGAGTAAAATGCTTTCTGCAAATGGGGTTCTGGGGGGGGAATGGGTGAGATAACCGAACCCCAGCATTGATGTATATTTCTGTCATCTTAGCACGGATACCCTTCTTCTCTGAGGACCTCCCATCCCCTGCTCTGACCCTGGAGTCTGACCCATCTGTCTGCCTAGGAGTGGAGTGCAAGGTCTCCACCTCAACAGTGCTTTTGCTTGCTTAGTCAGCATGGTTGGTTCAGGGGAGTCAGAGATCTAGCCAGAACCAAATAGAGGCAGGCCATGGTGTGCATGCCTTTAATTCCAGCACTCGGAAGGTAGAGGCAGGCAGATCTCTGTCTGATTGTGAGGCCAACCTGGTCTACGTAGCAAGTTTTGAGCCAGTCAGACCTACATAGTGAAACCCTGTCCCAGACAAAGCATGAACCAATGAGACACATTAAAGCATATGACGGGAAAGCTGGACCTGGGCTCCCTGCATTTCCTCAGTGGGGCGAGGCACTGCAGCTGGGCCTAGGGAGAGACTGTGTGAACAGGCAACTGGGCTCCCAGCATTTTCTCAGAGGTGAGACTCTGAAGCTGGGCCTAGGGAGAGACTGTGTGAACAGGGAACTGGGCACAGAAGGCACAAGATGAGGGGGGAAATGAGAAGCAACCACACAACAGCTTTGAAAACCAACCACTCTGATATTCTGCCTTGGGGAGTTAAGTAGCTAATGGCTTACATCTGCCAACGTCCTGTGACCGTGGCTGCCCCCAGCCAGTGATTGAGCCCAGCAGGGTCCCCAGTGTCGGAAATGGGCCTAGCAACACACTCAACTGCTAGGAAGCCTGACAAAGGCAGTGTTAGCCTGGGTAGCTGGTAGATAGCGGTGAGCTTTTCTGTTTAAGACCATGGGACAGAAGGACGTGGTAAAGACATTCAGTTCCCTTATTTGGTCTACCAGGCATTTGGGGTGCTTTCTGAGCCATATCACGGAAGGGTTCCCTCTCAGATTCCGTCAGAGGGGTCTAATCTCCTAAATAGCCTTTCTAGTGTTCCCCCTCCCATCTACTGTGTCTACTCCCAAGGTCCAGGTTTGTTCTGTGGTTGTAGGAACAGTCTTTTCCGCTCAGAGGCAGGCCTGTGCTGGGTGAGCCCACAGAGAAAGCATCTTCAAGTCTGCCTTTTTGCTGTTTCTTCCAGCTGAGACTCTTGGTGTCTAGGGGGAAAGGAAGGGCCCCCTTAGCCATAGACTGTCCCTACCTGTAGCTTTTTCTCCTCATGAGCTGGCAAGGAGGCTGCTAGTCGTGGTGACACAGCTATCTAGGCCCTCTCTGCACACTTCCCCTGCCTGCTAGTTGCCTCCTTGGTTTGATGGTGGACTATTGGTGGCCTTGCAGACAACGGAGGGACATTCAGAGGCCCACCAGTTGTGGGGAAGAGCAGTGTGGGGTACGATGACATGTGACCCACTGGAAGATGAGGATCTTGGGGGAAGCCCAGGAAACTAACTGCAGAGACTGCCCTGGAGCCTGCCAGGGACTCTGGAGCCCAGGGAAGCAGGATGGCTTTTTGTTAAAATGTAGCCTTCAGAGTCCAGGCTGGGTGTGAGACCTGGCTCTCACACTTATAAGCCGTGGGACCCTGAGAAAATGAATGACATTTCCCTTCCCTGTTTAGGAAAAGGAGGAAGGTAACACAGCCCCTTGGGGACAACTAAAGGGGCAGTTGAGGAAGCCAGGATAAACCACACCCCTGGGGCTTTCAAACAGTGGGTGCTGTTTATTGAGCAACAAGGGTGAGGCTGGGGTTTAGTTTCTGAAGCATCCAGAGTCCCCACCACTACCACCATGGTGAGCCATGAGCTGCAGTTCATGTTTTCCATACCCAGTAGTCTGCCCCGTGCCTGTCTGCCTTCTCTGACCCCTCCTCTTTCTGTGTGCCCACTCTTTCTTCCTATCTAAGGTGAGCAGGCCCCTTCTCATAGTAGCATATTGTGGACACAGCCATTCCTGTCCAATAACCATGTGTCCCAAGGAACTCCTTTTTATTGGCTGTCCATGATCAAGGGGCCCCTCTGGTCTAGCCAGCCAGGAAGGTCCTTGGTGCTTGACAGACCGGAGTCATGAAAGGTGGGGGTTGCTGGGTCACAACAGCAACACAAGTGTCACAGGTGGTGCCACAAGCTCTGGGAACGATCCTTCATCTTTTTTTAGTTATTTGCAATTCAGTTCTTTTTCTTTTTTTATATACTTATTTGTTTTTATGTGTATGGGTGTTTTTTCTGCTTGCATGTATATGTACCACATGCATGCAGTTCCTGCAGAGGCCAGCAGAGGGCATTTGACTTGCTAGAATTGAAGTCACAAATGGTTGAGAGCCACCATGTGGGTGCTAGGACTCAAACTCCGATTTTATTGAAGAGCAGTCAGTGCTCCTAACCATCAAGCCACCACTCCAGCCCCATCGTTCTTGTAACACGCATGGCCAAAAGGAAGATATTCTAAAGGGACACTCGGGTTTCTCAATTTGACTTTCAGATGATTGAAACAGTGGATCCCAAAGAAATGGGAATTTCCCCAGAAATTTCATGATGGGAGAAAGAGAAGGCCCCAGTCGGAGGGGAACTTATCTCCCTGAAAGAGATCTCACACATTCTAAAACGTGTTAGGCCACCTAACAGGATGAGGCTAAAGCCCAGACAAAAACAGGTCCATGATGGATGGGACCACACCTTGCTGGGACGGCTTAGATGATCAAATCCTTGGCCTTCTGTTCAAACGGCCATCTCATCAGGACCTGGAAGAGGGGCTTGGGGGATCCCCGTGTGGCCTCACTGAGTAAACTCTCCTTTCTCTACTTTCCTCTTTTAATTGGCTTGTTGAGAACTGGTGGCTGGTCCTGACTTGGGGTACAGTTGTGACCCTGAAGTTCGGTAACAATAGGTGTGTGTGGCTGTGTGCACTCATGTGAGAATGTGTGTGTGGAGGTCAGAGGTTGACACTGGATGTCTTTCTCAATCCCTCTCCGCTTCCTTTACCGAGGCCTGGTCTCTCCCTGACTCCAGAATTCATGGATTAGGCTAACCTAGCTAGCCTGTTAGCTTTGGGGATCCCCTCCTTTTGGCTCCCAAGCGCTGAGATCACAGGTGGACCACTGTGCACACCTGGAGCTCTTGCTTTTCCGGCAAGCATTTTATCCGAGTCTTCTCATGGGCCCCTCGCAATCCTAAAGCACAGATGGAAGGAAGCGACTTTGACTAAGTCCATTACTCTCCAGACTCTAGGCTTCATGTAATCCTCTCAGTCGGAATGGTTAGAATTCCCATGAGCCACTTCGGGGATGAACACTTTTGCATCTTACGCCTGTACCAGTAGGATAGCCCGGTTCACGGCTGTGTAGTTTCCACTTCCTTTGGCTGTTTTCCTGCTTTTAGAAAAATGAGAGACAGCATTATCACGGCCCCCGACAGATGTGGGGCCCTAGTGACTGTGTGAAGTGGGGCCTGCACCCAGCCAGTTGATAAATATTTATTGAGCATTTGCTGTGCTCAGTGCCATGGTAAGTACAGTAGTGGGGGGAGGAAACAGGGCCTGTCCTCACTGATCTCCTTTTGTGTGAATTCCAGAGCCAATTAAAGCCATGGAACAAGGTACTGGATTCTACAAGGACTTCGGGAACCAAAGTGTCCATCTGTCCTTCCTTCCTTCCTTCCTTCCTTCCTTCCTTCCTCCCTCCCTCCCTCCCTCCCTCCCTCCCTCCCTCCCTCCCTTCCTTCCTTCCTTCCTTTCTTCCTTCCTCCCTCCTTCCCCCCCCCCCCCCCCCCCCCCACTGAGATTTAGCTGGAGAAGGAAAGGACCCCATCCTGCTAATGGCATCGCCTGAGAGACTTGGGGAGGTTCATGTGAGGTGCTGGAGCATGGGCTGTGTTGCAGGTTTTCATCCTGCTCCTTGCTAGGGACCCGCCCCTTGGAAGGCAGGGCCAGATGTAGTGAAGCACATTCTGGAATGTTCTGTTTGCAGCCTGTGCCCTTCCTGGCTTCTTAGCTTGGGCACATTACCGGCCCTGAGCCTCCATCTCCTCAAATGTGAAATGTTCCAGCACCCAGGGGCTTTATGAGGGTTAGAGGGGAAAACTCATTTGCAGCCTGGTGAGATCGCAAGAAATGCTAGCTATTAATTAATATCACTGGCTGCCAGAGAGTATGGGGCCGAGTGTGCACACTGGGCAGGATGACCTCATCACTAGATGCTTGACACGAAAACCTCATTCGTTCTGTATCTACTCCCCCAAGGGCAGGCTTGGGGTGAGGCACGTTGACTTACGCAAGCACCATATTTTTAAGTTTTTATAGTGCTGGGAATTGAACTCGGGGCTTCATATATGCCAGGCAAGCCCTCTACCACTGAGCTACACTCCCAGCACTGCAAGCATGACATTAACCTTAGTCTTCATTAGCTGAGTGTCCCCTGTGGATCAGTTTCCTTGCTGATATTCAATTAATACAATTTCACTTAATTTTCTCAAGTCAGGAGGAAGGTTGGCTCCACTCTTCCCAAGTTACAAGAGAGGACCCAGAAGCTCTCTTAATCCATTTTCTTGGTTGCTCATAAACAACAGAGGATTGGAAAGCTCATGGTTCCGGGGACGAGGAAGTAGTCTAAGAACCTGGAGACAGCATTGGGTGAAGGCCTCATGCATGCTACATCGTCACATGGTAGGGAATGTCACATGGGTACAGAGCAAGCATACCAGCTTGAACCCCCTAACCCCCTTCTTAGAAAGTCACTGATATCAAAATGGGGGCCCTACCTTGATAACCGCCTCTACTTCGAATGACCTCCCAAGGCCCCACCTTCAAACAGCATGACCATACCTGGGTATTAAGCTTGCAATATCTGGGTTGCAACAGGAGCTGGGGAGGGACAGCAGGTAGCCAGAAAAGGAGCAGCCATGCTGGGATGGCTCTTCTCTTCCTAGGCAAGGTTTCGGGGGGTTGAGAGCACGAGAGAAACCTGGCTTCATGGGAGTGTAAAACCTGACCCACAAGCCCCAGCTCTGCAGGGCAGGTTATCAGTGGCTCATCCCCCAACTCCAAGAAGGCAGTTTTTGGATACTACAGCGGTGTAGTCTAGGACGCCTCAGATCTGGGGGGAATAACTGACCAGTCTGGGGGTTCCCCCTCCCTTCCTCCCCTGAGACCCTGAGGCCATTTTGCTTTTGTTCTCACAGAGACTTTTCCTTGAGTGAGTGGACTGGCTTTTTGTGTTAGCTGCTGAGGACAATAACTGCAGCCTGGAGATTTTCAGGGCAAGGTCACTTCTCTGTGGAGGAACACAAAGCTCCCACAGAAACCTAGCTGTCTTCCTGCAGGCTCGAAATTCTGGCCCCACCTTCTCCTCCCTGCTCTTCCCTACCACAGGCCTTCTGTTCTCTATTAATATTTAACGGCTCCCAAGTGCTCAGCCACCAGCATATTGCTTTCCTTTTCTCCACAGTTTTCCAAGCTGCCCCTCTCCGCGGACAGTCTCCCGCCGCCTTCACCTCCAGCGGCCTGCTTTTCTACTTCCTGCCGAGGAGTTCTATCACTGAGTGCCGACTGCCCAAGTGTAACAAGTGATGGCTGTCTACCATGCCGGGCGGGCTGAGGGCTTCCCAGGGGCTTCCCAAGTGAGGCCAGTCCGCGCTAGCAGCTCCCAGGTACCCCACAGGGCGGTGCACATGCCTGGCTGTGGCCAGGCGAGAGGGCTGGGGGAATAAGGCTTGTTAGGCTCTCCTTGCCTCCTGGTCGTGTCAAGGAGAATTTCAGGAAAGAAGCTGGGTCTGTGGAGACTGACTGGCGGATTAAAGCACTGTGGAGAGGTTTGGAAAGTTACAGGACCAGAGAAGAGGTCGGAGGAATGTTCTGGGCCTAGGGGCTAATCACCTTATCTCATCAGGGCTACCTTTAGCCCCCTGAAGAGCCCTTCCTTGCTCACCTCTGTGTCTGAATTAACATCCTGTGACTAGCAGGCCAAAACGTTTCTGGAATCCACGAACTTAGCAGACAACTTGCTTCCACTAAGCTGGGAAGCTAATGTCACCGGAGCCATCTTGTTCCTATAGAAAAGCTGCCTCCTTTCGCTTAACAATCTCTCTGATGTACCCACCAATGTATTTAAAACCTTGATTTATGATTTTCTTTCTTCTATAGAATTAGAAAACCTAATGAAACTGCTTTCATGCCGGAAGACGGAATTTGGGGTGACCTACTAAATCCACGTCCCCAGCTCTAGAACAAACTAGCTCATTCCCTTTAAAGGTGAGAGAGCCTGAGGGGTTTGCTTTTGTTTGTTTTTGTTTAGCATTGAGGGCTCAGCACACACCTGTCGGTGGACAGCTGAAGTGGGAAGTGGCTTGTGAGCTGTTACTGCTCACCTCCCGGGTGGTGGCTTCTCAAGTCCTGGGTGTTCTTCCAGCCAGAGCTCTCAGCCCATTCACTCTGTGTGACAGCCCTTGTGTCCTGGTGAGTTACTTGCATTCAGTTCTAGTGGGGACATAGATAATCTCTTCAACACAGGCAGAGCAGAGACAAGGCATGAAGGTCCAAGAAGGTGTGTGGGTGCGCACATGTGCACACTCGTTAGTGCAAACCCCTTAGTGCACACATATGTGGAGGTTAGGGCTCCACCACACGTCTTCTCCTTGGGATAACTTCCCCTGCGTCCTGTCCAATCTGCTTCTTCTTGCTCCTCTTTCCTGCCCCCGATGCTGCCCTCATTCTTCCTCCTCTTCAGTCCCACTGTATGGCAGCCCGCCTCAGCCCGGCTCCAGGCACGCTGGTCACCCCCCTCCTGTCTCTTTCTCTCATGGCACAGCCTTTGCTGCCCTACATGGTTATTTTTGAGCTGTCACTAGCACGTCTGGTGCCTGGTGCCTGCTCAACACAACCATTGCGTTTTAGAATTGAATCAAGTAGGCTTGGGGTTTGGACAGCCCCATCTCAACTCAAGACTCCAATCAAAAGGCCCCTGCATCCACAAACCCTTGAGGGGCTCCCCGACCTGGGCCAGGCTAGTTACCCGGCAAAGAACACAAAACTGAAATACTTCTCTTTTTCACCTCTATTATGAGTCAATTCGGTCTTGAAGAAGGCACCTCCAGCTCGCCCCACAGCCTGAGGAACATGCCTTCCGGCAGAAGCCAACCTCAGAGGCTTGGGTAGAGTCTGAAGGAAGCAGCTGCCTAGGCCTGCCTAGAGACCCTAACTTAGCCTTCAGTCTCCAGGAGACAGAGCAGAGGTGGGGACATGTCCCCGTAGCCGAATCGCCCCTTCTTGGTCCCAAGAGGACGTTTGCCTGGCTTCTTCCAGCTTTCTATTAATGTCTAATCCACACGCTGCTTGCTTAATGCTCAAATCACACTCATGTAATCGTAACCCAACCAGATGCCAGCTGTGGCCAGCACCCCAGTCTTCTCGGTCATCCCGCTAGCACCCCAGTATTCTCTGTCGGACCTCCATCATCAGACTCAATCCACCTGTTTTTTTTTAAAGCCATCCCAATGCGCACACCAAAATTCTTCTGTGTCTATGACCATGGTATCCATCTATGCTGCGCATATCTCAGTAAAGGATCTATTCTTTTCTTTGAGAGAAGATCTCATCATGTAGCCCTAGCTAGCCCCGAACTAACTATGTAGACCAGGATGGCCTTGAACTCACAGAGATCCTCCTGCCTTTGTCTCCTAAATACTAGGGTCGAAACTGTGTACCACCATATCCAGCCTGACTGCCTGAAGTTTGGGATAAGGTCTCACTGTGTAGCCCAGGATGGTCTTGAACCCACAATCCTCCTGAGTCCTGGTTTTGTAGGTTTTCATTGCTACTCGATGCTTTTTAGAGTTTTTGTGCTTTTTCCATTGCTCAAGAGTACTCTGTGTTTGCTTATGTATGCATCCACCCATTCTAGGTTGACAGGCCGTGGTCGCTTCTGGTTTTAGGCTATTCCTAAAGCGTCTGTCACTATCAAGCCTGCACTTGTGGGGACACAAGCACTCATTTCTCTGAGATGAAGTGTTCAAGTGTGGATGTACTTCTCCACTGAGTTCAGATTTTTGAGGCTCTGTCAGTCAGGTTCCGAAGTGGTTACACCTATGGAGCTCATGCTGGCCTTGGAATTGCAATCCTCCTGCCTCAACCTCCCAAGTGCCGGGATGACATGTACGTGCCAACATACACAACACCTTGAAGCCCCACATCTCTCTGTCTCTCTCTGTTTCTCTCTGTCTCTCTGTACACACACTGGGAATAGAATACAGGGCCTCACGCATGCTAGATAAATGCTCTACCACCCTTCTGTATGTGTGGGTCCCACAGATGGCCACCATTTCCCTGATTTTAATGCGCTAGTCTCTCTCAGAAGGAGAAAGGAAGATTTGTGTCTGACTTCGCATCTAAGCAACAGCGGTCTTTCTCTCCCAGACATTCACAGATCACTGGTGCAGGCTTGTTTGATGTCAGATGTCAGATGGAGCCTTTTTATGGCACTTCAGAAAAGACACTTGGGCCTGACAAGCCGCACAATTGAAACTTTACAGCTTCTGCGCATGGTGGGAACAAGTCCCCAAGATGCTATCAACCTTTCCAAACACTTGGGGCATGTTTCAGGACCTCGCAGCACGGCTCACATTAAAGGCAGCCTGAGCTCTCCAGGGCTCCGTGGACACCGCCTTCTGGGCCATCAATCAGCGTGCCTCCCAGGAGCTCCACAGACTTGAATAGTCACAGTCAGGGGCACGAAGCCCACGGTACTCACTGACCTTTGCCTGGCCACTTAGCCTTTCTGCAACTCCATGTCCCTTCCAATAAAACAGAAAATTCTAGATCCCCCTTTCTCCCCTCCCTGCCTCTTGGGTTACACTTTCCCATTTCTGTTCATAAAAAAAACCTTTTTCATTAAATATTTATGAAACAATTTTAGCCACAGAGAAGAATCATAAGGCTGTCCTTCACCCAGACTCACCAATTCACATTCTGCCATCTTTGCTTTATTGGTGTCTAAACAAAGACCGCATTTTACCAAAAACATTTAGTGGGTCACCATGGATGTCAGAGCACTTTGTGGCTTATAGCTCATTGTGAATCTCAGCAAAGGATGTTTTCTTATATGAGAGAAGCTAGAACCACATACAATAGGATGCACCGCTAACACATAGTATACAGTCCACGTTTAAAGGTTGTCCCCTGACTTCGTGACATCCTGGGTTGTGGTGTTATTCCCAGTGAGGGCCAGTCCAGGTCAAGACTTTATTCGGTGAGCACTTGTGCTGTCTCTTTTTATCTGCGACAGTTGAAGAGTCTTTTTCTTTTGTGATGGTGACATTCTAAAGTGCACAGACCTGAGGTTAACTGGGTGGCGCTGAACTCCGCATTCTGAGCTCTCCCTGCCCTGAGAGAAGTCCCCAGAAATGAAGAACTGTCTGCCCACCAGTTTTCCTTTGCCTAGTCCCCTCCACCTGGAGCTGCCTTCCCAGCTACTCTTTTCTGACACTCTAAGGCTTTGCTGAGAGCCTGTTCTGGTTTTGATGGCCAGCACTCTGTGCTCGGTGCACACAGGTGCTCGGCAGATTGTGCCATGACTCCTGTGCAGGTCCCAGGCCCTGCCGTCTGCTGGGCTCAACTTTACATACCACCTCCCTACTTCATGTTTTCTGCTCTACACCCAGCAACCCTCTGCGGCTAGGATTGACCTGGGGGTACAGTAGTGCCAGGATCACCTGGGTCTTGCCAATGTGTCAGGGTCTGTGTCACTAGCCAATAAAATGTGGTGGTTTGGATGAGAATGGTACCCAATAGGTCTGTGTATTTGAAAGCCTGGTCTAACATTGGTGAAACAGTCGAGGAAGGATTTTGAAAGGGTGGACTTGTTGGAGGAGGAGTTTCACTTGGGTTGTACTTTAGTGCTTCAAAAGCCCACGTCATTTCCATATGGATGAAGACAAAGGCTCTCAGCTACTGCTCCAGCACCATGCCTGCCTGCTGTTACGCGACCCTCCCCCATTATTGTCATGGGCTCTGAAAACTGTAAGTTCCAAATACAGCTTTTCTTCTCTAAGTTGCCTTAGTCCTGGTGCTTTACACAGTAGTGGAGAAGTAATGACAGAAGCCGAGCCTGGGGGCGCCTTCTTGTGGTGAGGTACCTGCTGACACACCTTTGGAGACAGAGACTTACTGCCCCTAGCGCGCGCTCGCTCTGAGCTTGTGTCGCAGGTAGTCAGTGGTTGGGGGTCACTGTCTGGACCCAGTGTTTCCTGGTTCTTGATATTTTGGTCAGAACACAGTTAAAGCTGCACAGATTTTTAAAAGGAGCAAGGAAATTTTATTTAAAGCAAACTCAGTACAGACTGACAGTGGACCGCATGAGTGAGGGGGTTCAGGGGTTCTGAGGACTGCTGGCACTTCTTTCTTGAAACTTTTGTAGGGTTCAAGAGAGGGAGGAGTTGGCTAAGGGGAGGAGTCTGGGTGGTTCTCTATTTTGATTGACAGATTAAATCATATAATCATTCCTCTACTGGACATGCCCCTTCCCATAATACATCTGATTTTAATTATATTTTAAATTAAATATAATTTAATTATATTTTAATCACACATAGCCATAAGATAGTAAATAGGGAACTCTCCCTGAAAGTTTACTTGAAGATACAGTTTTGCTTTATTATATATGCACCCCAGATCCCTTGCCCTCAGTTTCTGGATTATATTCCAGGGTATGTTTGGGTAGAAGGGGGGGGGTGCCTCCATCACAGGACTGCTAAGGAGAGTAACTATTTCCTTCATTTAAAGCAGGTATACTGTGACTTGGAGCAAGTAGGCGTCCTAGGCTGCTGACAGGTTGCTAGGTGCATTGTTCAATGAGGAGTGTGTGCATGGCCCAAGTCAGGAAGAGTCCTGGGTTGTGAAGCAATTCCCTATGCTTCTGATCTCACTCTTGTACTCTAGACAACCTCTCTTGGACACCAGGTGAGTCCGGTCTGAGAGCCTGGTGGGAGGCTAACAGTTAAAAGTCAGCACATACTTTTCTCTCTACGCCCCAGCTTCCTTATAACACAGCACCTAGCACCCTCCGCAGACCCAACTCCTGCAATGATGAACCTTGAGATCCACATGACTCAGACATGCTCCTTTGGTCTGAGCCATAGCAAACAGCATTTGGACTCGAAGACACAGAGCTAAGTCACCAATTGGGCCAACAGAGCACCAGGTACAACTGAAAATAATGGAGGAAGGGCTGTGGCACCTCCAAAGGATCTAAGTGGCAGTGCTCACTGGTGGTGTGGAAGGCCTACAGCCAGGCTCTGGTGCCCAGACTCTGAGCCCAGCATCGGCATTGCTACAGAGAAGGCAGGCAGCTAGTAGTGAGGCCTGTGGCCCACCAACACTCTGAACCTACCTGGTGCCCCTTCCAGGTCCTCTCCTGTCCATGCCCCATGACCAGGGCCTTCCACAGACACCCTCCCAGAGCCCAGACCATCCTGACACCTGTTTCACTCACATCTCTTATCTCATGACACCTGCGTGGCCGCCAGAAGCCTGGTTCTGCTCTCCTTTACTCTATATCTTAGGAGGAGACAGCATAGCCTACCCTAGACCACAGCAGCTTCCGGGGAATACTCCCTTTCTGCCTAACACGGGAGTTCTTTATTCAATGGCAAAAGAGATCGACCCTGTGGTTTCCACCTGGAGGCAGGTGACCAGATGCTGTCTCAGCTGTCTCTCTCCCTGGACACTCTGAACTTTGTCTACCCTGGCTCCTGGACATGCATTGGCGGGGGGTGGGGATTGGAGGGGGGGACGGGAGAGTCAGGGAGAAGCTTTGTTTACTCCCAAATGAATTCATGGTAAGAGCAAATATGGTTTGGTTTGTTTTGTTGTTGTTTTTGTTTGTATTTATTTATTTTTTTAGCTTAAAGATTTATTTCTTTACCTATTTATGTAGGGCCCACACAGGGCAGATGTCAGATCCCCTGGAACTGGGGTTACAGAGGGTTGTGAGCTGCTAAGTGGGTACTTTTAACCACTAAGTTCTCTCTCCAGCCCCACTAGCTCCTATAGACCAGGGAAATTTATTCAAACCCCCCTGGACCATGAACTTTCAGTGTCTTGGAACCTGCTCTGCCCCAAAAGCAGACAAGAGCAGATCACTCACCATGTTATCCCTCTTTAAACTGATAGCATGACTTCTCCATGGTATGGTTAAGGGGGAGGTTTTTTCTTTTTCTTTTTTTCTTTTGGTTTTTTGAGACAGGGTTTCTCTGTAGCTTTGGAGCCTGTCCTGGAACTCCCTGTGTAGACCAGGCTGGACTCGAACTCACAGAGATCCGCCTGCCTCTGCCTCCCGAGTGCTGGGATTAAAGGCGTGCGTCACCATTAAAGGCAAGGGGGAGGTTTTTAAGTGTAGATATGAGAGAAAGAGAACAGCCAGAGGTGTTGTCTGGGGTTTCTGTCCTGCCCGGTTCCCACAGTCATTAAGTCCCACAGAGGCCTACATTAATAATAAACTGATTAGCCCAGTATCTCAGGCTTCTTATTAACTCTTATAACTTATATTAGCCCATAATTCTTGTCTGTGTTAGCCATGTGGCTTGGTACCTTTGTCAGCGAGGCAGTCACATCTTGCTTGCTCTGTGTCTGGCTTCTTCTCTGTCTGGGTGACGACTGCAGACTGAAACTTCCCTCTTCCCAGAATTCTTATTGTCACGCCTCTACTTCCTGCCTGGCTACTGGCCAATCAGCATTTTATTAAAAATAATACAAGTGACAGGATAAAAGGCCATTGTCCCACAGCACAGGCATCTAGAAGAGTCCCGAGCACAGAGAGAAAGTAACAGCCTGAACATGGCCGGCAGACGGGACCTGGCCATGAGAAAACCAGGAGATCAGAGAGAGAGGTAGAGAGAGGGGGACTGAGAGGAAGGCAAAGAGAGCGAGGGCAAAAGAGCATATGCCAAGGAGGGGGAGCACGGCTAAAATAGCGGGTTATAAGGGGAATGAGCAGCTGCCTGGAGAGAAGCCAGTGAGCGGGGAAGCTTATGGGGGAGGGGAGAGGAAGGCTAGCCGGTTAGCATGGGCTCTGAAATGGGTAGCAAGCACTTGTGATACTGAGGGAGCCTGCAGGCCAGCACACTTCGGTGTGCTAATAGGTACTTCACACAGCATGCGTCCCTTCTGCCAGTGATAAGGAAAAGGGCCCCTTTTGGTAGAGGGAACCCCTTCACCGTTCTCGAGGAATGATGGCTTTTGTAAAACTACCAGAATTTGGGGAAAGAGAGTTTCCTATGGACCTGGCAGCCCTGTCTAGCACGGTCTGCCACGGGTTTCCAAAGGAGAGTACCATTCTGACAGGAGGCTTTGGTGGATAGGCTGAGCTTGCCCTAAGCTACAGGCCTGCTGAGAGAAAAAAGACACAGAGGCCTGAGCTGTTAGAAGCTGTATACCAATAGGACACATTGAAAGAGGGGGCCGGAAGGGGGCCTGAGGCTCTTCTGGTGACCTGGAGAGTGACCTGGGGGCAAACCTTGCTTTCTCAGGTAACAAGAGGTAGGAGTTCAGCTACAAATCAACTAAGTACACAGAAATATCCCATAGCCCCTTTAAAATGGTACACACCTACAATTTGAGAGGTTGAGGAGTTCAGTGTTAGCCTGGGCTGCATGAGACCCTGACTCAAAAAAAAAAAAAATAGTTACTTTTGTGTCAAAGATAAACTAGTCAGCCCTGTAGCCTTTATCAAAGGGTTTTTGTGTTTTCAAGGGGGTTTATCTTAGAGCTCCTTTATCTAGCTTGTATAATACCCAGGCCACAGTTTTGCTTCTGACAAGTGTTGCGGCCTGTCTGTCACTTTTATTAAACAACTTGTGCTCACCACTGAGGTGGGGGAGGTGAAGACTTTGCTGGCCCTGAAAACTAGCTTGTAGATAATTCTACTCAGCGGCCTGTGTCTGTCCTTCCATCTGTCTGTCAGTGTTCCACGGGTCTATTTCTGATGTGGAACTCGTAGCTTCTGTTGAGAGCAGAATCTGTAACTCATTTATGAAATCCCCCCTCTCTTGGACATACGGGTGTGGCTCTACAGGCGCCAGAGAAAATCTCCTTGGGACGAACGTCAGTTGTTTGCAGAGGCGTGGCTGCTAACACTCACCCTCCTGAGGCACTGTGGCTGCGGCTGTGGCCTGCCCTGCCTCTCTCCTTACTCATGCAGGGCTGTGTCACCTCCTAAATGCACTATTTGCTTGCCTTCCTTTCCACCCCTCTGGTGTGCCCTACCCTCATCGCTCCCCCTCCCCCTTTCCTCTTCCCTCCTTTCCAGCCCCAGTCCTTCCATTCAGCCCTCCTTCCCTTCTTCTCTCTCCCCCAATCCCTTTCCATGGGCATCATAGTAGGATGGACTCTAGTCTTACCGATGTTGTGACCCTGGAGGACTTACTTAAACTTTTAGGGTCTGTGTCTCTACTTAGAAAGTAGAGAAGTGGAGAAGTGCTCGGGTCACCTCATGAGGCGTTCGTGAGGACTGAGTGAATCTGTTAGGTCCTGTACAGTAGTTAAGAGGATATTTGGCCCAGCGCGAAATAATGTTGTTGTTGTTGTTCGTTTGTTTTTCGAGACAGGGTTTCTCTGTGTAACAGCCTTGGCTGTCCTGAAACTCAATTTGTAGACCAGGCTGGCCTCAGACTCACAGAGATCCACCTGCCTCTGCCTTCCGAGTGCTGGGACTAAAGGCATGTGCCATCACTGCCCGGCTCAAGAGTGTAGTAACCTTTTAAAACTTGCTTAGGACTAGGCAGTGGTGGTGCACGCCTTTAGTCCCAGCCCTCGGGAGGCAGAGACAGGCGGATCTCTGTGAGTTCGAGGCCATCCTGGTGTACAAAGGGAGTTCCAGGACAGGCTCCAAAGCTACAGAGAAACCCTGTCTCAAAAAACCAAAAGAAAAAAAGAAAAAGAAAAAAACCTCCCCCTTAACCATACCATGGAGAAGTCACGCTATCAGTTTAAAGAGGGACAACATGGTGAGTGATCTGCTCTTGTTTGCTTTTGGGGCAGAGCAGGTTCCAAGACACTGAAAGTTCATGGTCCAGGGGGGTTTGAATAAATTTCCACTCCCAAGACTGGGATGCAGAGGTCACCGGTGCTGTGAATATTTCTGCAGTATGTATGTGGGAGGGGTCTGTGAGCAGCATAGTGGGGGGAGCCAGAAAGCACCCTATCCTCCCTCCCCACCCTGTGCCAGACACAGATCCTGAGCCACAGGTCACAAAGTTTTTGGTTTGACTCTCACCACCCAATAAGGTGACCTTCCCTTTTATCCAGACCAATCCGGCTCATTCCTCCCCTCTTCCTTCTGGCTATGGCCAGCCCAGGCCTGCCACCTCTCCTCTTTACACACACACATTATCTTCCCCTACCTCCAAAGCTTTCCACAAAACCCACACTTTCCTGTGCCTAGGGATCAACTCGATACACACAGAAGGATCCAATGAACCATTTCACACTAAGTGCCAATCAGCAGGAGCACAGTAACGTGTTTAACCAAAGGAATGAATCACCAAGGGTGAGAATTTTACCCTTTGTAGGCAGGGCAGTGGATGGATACGCTTTGCTTTGTTTCGTGCCTTCTTAGGAGAACCTCAAAGCCGCATACCTTGCAAACGGGAACTGGGTTCTCAATTAGAATACAGAGCTTTGGGGGCTGGAGGGATGGCTCTATGGTTAAGAGCATTGGCTGTTCTAGAGGATCAGAGTTCAACTCCCAGAACCCAACATTGGGTGACTCACATTAATTCCAATTCTAAGGGCTCTGATACCCTCTTCTGGCCTTCACACACACAAGACTCTCTCTTTCTCTCCTCGTCTGTCTGTCTCTCTCTCTCTCTCTTACACACACACACACACACACACACACAATTTTTTTAATTAAAATATACAGATGTTTGAAACCCAAAAACTTGCTTTTCAAGTCTAGACCATATCAATCTAGACCATGTCAAGTCTAGACCATGTCAAGCCTAGACCATGTCAAGTCTAGACCATATCAAGTCTAGACCATGTCAAGTCTAGACCACATCAAGCCTAGACCATGTCAAGTCTAGACCATGTTAAGCCTAGACCAAGGATAACTGCCTCCCACTTCCTTCTCCAGACCAGGGTGCTGAGACAGCATCATTCAAAAATCTCAACACACCCTGCAGTTCTAAGGTTGCCAGGCATGGTACTGCATACCTGTCCCACAGCACTAGGGACACTGAGACAAGAGGGTCTTGAGTTTGAGGCCAGCTACATTTGTGCTATGAAGTGGACTCTGTCTCAAAAGCAGAAAAAGCAATGTTCCTGGTTGAGCCTGGGGAGGAATATCCACACTCTGATGGTATAGTGATCCAAGAGGCTCCTCCTCCAAGGATGCCCTAAGTGGACTTGGAAAATGGCTCCATGTCATCAATTGTGAAGGTGGCTGATGTCCACTGCAGCTTGTCCCACCATGAATCAAATCCTCCTCTGTGCCTAGTAACAGGGCTAGCTTTGACATCAGAACACAAAGAAAATGACTGCAAGCCAACTCTGAGTTTAAGCCTCAAGGGGAAGGTTGTGCTCTTCCCTCTGGCTTCTGGAAGCAGTCCACTCCTGTGTGAGCCACCAGGCTGGCATGCAGAGTGACAAGAGCCCACATAGTTTCTGCTGTCTGAGCTGAGATCACCACAGATAGAGCAAGTATGTGACCACGCCCACCGGACTCCAGCCACACCAGAAAAAGTGCATAGCCGAGGCCGCTTGAACAGCTCACCACGAAACTGAACTAAGAGGTGGTGCTTGCTCAGGCCAACAAAGTCACAGTGGGTTGTTATTACCGATGCAAATAATAAAAACACAGCTCTCATTTCAAACACAGTCAGAGACGGTTCATTCTGGAGCCAGTGCGAGTGACCATGTCCAGGGAACACAGATCCAGGCTCTTCCAAACATCATGTTTTAGGAAGTTTTTACAGGGATAGGACAGAGCTGGTAAAGAAAGTGTTTTTCTCAAATACACTAATAGAACTATCTGGTGGTTACATCAAGGCAGGGGAGTTTGTGCTCTGAGCCTTCACCACCATCCTTTTGTCGTTCCTGACCTCTGGGTTGGTGACAGGTTTGTCTTAGCTACTTTTATATCACCGTGACAAAACAGCATGACCAAGCAACTTATAAAAAGCATTTAATTTGGGGTTCACTGTTCCAGAAGGCGAGTCTCTGATCATCATGGCAGGGAGCATGGTGGCAGGCAGGCAGAACAGTAGCTGAGAGCTCACATCTGATCCACAAACACTAGGGGAAAACAGCTAATTAGAATGGTGTGGGCTTTTAAAACCTCAAAGCCCACCCCCAGTAACACACCTCTTCCAACAAAGCCACACCTCCTAGCCCTTCACAAACAGTTCCATCAACTAGGGTCCGAACATTTAGATATATGAGCCTATGGGGGCCATTCCCAGTCAAACCACTGCCAGGTCTATATGTACATCCCCAAAAGGATCTTCAAGATAGTGAATAGGAAGTTAGGTCAAACACAGAGGTGGGGGATGGACGGTCATTCCAGGAGTTAAAGGTAAGTGGAGACAGCCTGGGCTCCCATCCCACAATGCTCTGAAGGTTGTGCAGCCCCAGAAGCAGCCAAAGCGGCACAGGAGAATGTTAACAGGTACAGATCCTCCTCCAGCGTCAACTCACGTTCGGCAGCAGCAACCCGGTGAGATACTTCCCCTCGTGACACCAGGCGCATCCCCTGAGGAGTGAAGATGGGGAGAAATGACACAGGGAGACATCCCTCTCGGAACGCGCATGATCCCCTTGGTGCAAAAAGAGTCGTCACCTCAGAGGGAATAAGAGACTGTTTATCTGAAAGTGACCATGGCCTAGGAACACAGATTCGGGCTGTTGCGAAGGACACATTTTATTGTGGAAGTGGTTATGTGGAACTGTTTTAGCTAGAGAAAAGGGGAAATTATAAATCAAGGCTCTTAGAAAATCCATCGAAGTGACCACGGGTCGGCTATAGCAGATGAGTGTAACTATGCCGTAGGTTTCAAATGCTATCTGATGACATCCTTCGCACTTGGATTGGTAGATGCTAGGGGTCTGCGAAGAATTTATTTTAAAGGCTATTATTGTAGACTATTTAACTATGCAAAGATGTATTATATTTGCTTACGGTGTAGACTGTTACTTTAACTGTGTAAAAATGTGTTGCCTTTGTTTATGCTGCATTTGTTTGACGATGTAAGGATATGTTTTTAATTATGTAAATGTGTGCTGTATTTGTTTCACCTTGCCTGCCAAAGGCACCTGATTGGTCTAATAAAGAGTTAAATGGCCAGTAGCTAGGCAGAGAAAGGTTAGGTGGAGCTTGCAGGCAGAGAGAATAAGTAGGAGGAGAAATCTAGGCTTGGGGCAGGGCGGGAGAATGAGAAAAGAGGTGAGAGCCCAGGACCAGAAGCCAGGACCAGAAGCCAGATATATAGAGATAGCAGGAAAGTAAGATTCACAGAAAGAAAAAGTAAAAAGCCCTGAGGCAAAAGGTAGATAAAGAGAAACAGATTAAGTTAAAAGAGCTAGCCAGAAATGAGACTAAGCCAGGCTGAGCTTAATAACTAATAAGAAGTCTCTGTGTCATGACTGGGGAGCTGGTTGGTGGCCTAAAAGAGAGTCTGGTACAAAAGGCTTTGATGGCCACAGCTGTTAAGTCAGACACGAGGGTGGGGCGATGAGTGGCTGTCAATGGGACTAAAAATAGCCCAAGATGATCTGGCTCCAGTCTGCAGCACTCTGACTCCAGGTCGTATGGCTTGTGGAAGCTTCAGCTTCAGTTGGCCATCCTCAACCACACCACCTGTGCCTCAGAGCACGGCAGTCAGGGGAGAGACGTGTTCCCACACGCTCTTCTTCCAAACGGAACTATCATCACAGAGGGAGGAAAACCATAGACACCACGGCTTGGTTCTAAGAGGGTCTAATATTCCCCTGGAGAATTCAGTTCAGAATCTCCGTACGGGGAGAGAAGACACTTTTTTTTTTTTTTTGGTTTTTCAAGACAGGGTTTCTCTGTGGCTTTGGAGCCTGTCCCGGAACTAGCTCTGTAGACCAGGCTGGTCTCGAACTCACAGAGATCCGCCTGCCTCTGCCTCCCGAGTGCTGGGATTAAAGGCGTGCGCCACCATGGCCCGGCTGAGAAGACACTTCTTGACCCCTACAGATGGTTCCAAACTGGTGAGCTCTTCAAAGCCCTGGGTGACAGACAGGGCACCCTGCATAACCAGCGGGGGAGTTCTTCAAGGGTAAGCCTGGTACATTAGAACCACTCAGGAGAGTACAGAAAGCTCAGAGTGGCGGGCGGAGTGTCACAGCCCCAAGGCCAGGGTTGCTCTTTTCCAGGGCAGAGCACTGGGCAGCCCTGTCTCCTAGTATTTACTTCTGATTGAAAGTCCTGCTGAACAACTCCACCCAGGCGTGAAGCATTCCCCAGCCTCCACTCTCAGAACAGCCTCCGCGGGCTTGGACGGGAGAAGGTCAAACAGACAGAGAATGAGAACTTGATTTTGCTTTTGAAAAAGATTTACCTCTCAGCGAGGCCAAGTTAGAGACCCTCCAGTATTAGCATGATTTACTCAGAGCCTGTGAGAGGTCAGTTGGGAAAAGAGGGGGAAAGACTCTAATTTTGTTGGGGGGGGGGGCGGGCAACACCTGTGACACCTGGCCTTGCTATTTAGCCCAGGTTGTCCTTGAATTTGGGATCCGCCTGCCTTAGCCTCCTGTGTGCTAGGATTGCAGGCGTGTACCACCACGCCCTAGTGGATTAAAAGGGTATTCGGAAAATTTGCTAGGAAAAAAAAAATGAGATTCCCATGGGGACATGTGGATGGTTATGTGTACTTATCTCAGAGAAACATTACGCCTGGAGAACTGGTTTCAGTGGTCAGTCAGCTGAGGGTAGAGACTGTCTGGGAAGCATCCCTTGGCTTGTTTCCAGGATGTACAGCCACACCCAGGCACACTCATTCACCTGTCTACTCTGCTCATCCAGGGCCCGCTCCTGAGACCTTGCCGTGGCCTGGAGTAGCTCCACACGATCCTGGACTCACTCACCAGGCAAGGAAAACAACAGGCAGGATAGTTCAGTGTCCAGTGTGTTCCTGCTTCCTTCAGTCCCGGCCTTTCCTCTCAGCAAACCTGCCAGGAAAATGCATGCCAGAATCAGCAGACCTCACCCGAGCGCTGGCCAAGTCTTTACCCTTGATGTCATTGTGGGCAAGATGCCTGAGCCCCTGACTCTCAGTGCCTGGGATTCCTCACTGGTAAAATGATAAAAGCGGCACCATGGAAGAGACCCCCACCTAGAAGTCACTGCTTCTTCCTATTTTGAGCCAGGCAGTACTAATGGCTGCAGGAACCCGAGGAACAGATTGCCCTGAGCTAGGTCTGGCCACAGCTGCAGTCTCTGGCCAATGAGCTATTATCAAAGTTGTGTAGAGTTTCTAAGAAAGTGGATAAAGGGGGGAGTTATCAAAGTGGCACTTTTAAAGAACCTTCTGGCTTTCTTTCCTTGTGTTTTTGTCCACCATCGGAAAATGTGGTGAGAAGTTGGCCATCAGCAAACCAAAACAAGAGCGTTGGCCAGGAAGCCAAGCTGCCTGGCATCTTGATTTTGGACATCCTTGAATGGATGCAGTTACTCCTGTGAAAGGCTCAGCTAGCATCTGGTCCACAGGGCTGGAAGAGAGGGTCTCTGAGGCCCTCACACACAGAGATATTTCTATTAGCTTCATCAGTGCAGCAGCTGTCCCAGCTCCCACAAACCGAGTGATACAAAGAGCAGACACGCCTCAAAGCACTGGACACCCGAGATCAAAATGTCAGCCAGCTTTCCTTGGGTAGAGCTCTCTCCTGGGCTCCTTGGTGGATGCTGGCTATTCTCACACGGTAGGCAGAATGAAAATACTGGTCTCTCTCTTCTTCAGTCTTGTGTTCACTACGCAGTTAAAGACGATCTTGGACTCCTGCCTCTGCCTATTAAGTGCCGGGATTTCTGGCAAGTACTGCCAGATTTATACCTGATTTACATGACACTGGGGATGAAACCTAGGGCTGTATGTACCGCAGACAAGCTCTGTAGCTGAGCTGTAATCCAGGTTGGTCTTGAACTCACCCTCCTCTCTCTCATTCTGCTTAGCATTTGCCTACCAATTTGAACTCCTCTAGTTCTTTTTCTTTTAACTCTTCCTCCCTTCTTTCCTTCCTTCCTCCTTCCTCCTTCCTTCCTTCCTTCCTTCTTTCCTTCCTTCCTTCCTTCCTTCCTTCCTTCCTTCCTTCCTTTTTTCCTTTCTTCCTCCTCTCTTTCCCATTCATGTTTTGAGATGAGGGTCTTATGTATCTGAAGCTGACCTTTAACTTCTGATCGTCTTGCCTCTATCTCCTTCTTCTTCTTCTTCTTCTTCTTCTTCTTCTTCTTCTTCTTCTTCTTCTTCTTCTTCTTCTTCTTCTTCTTCTTTTTCTTCTTTCTTTTTTAAGATATAAATTTTATTTTGTTATAAGACATCTTTCCACCCCAATTGTTCTCTGGACCTCATGAACAAAATAGCGTTGAGCAAGTCCAACGCAGGGATGAATGTCCAGTTCTTTAGCCATTATAGGACTTGTACATTCACCTCAGGAAACCTTGTCAGTCTAAGGTGGCAGATTTGGAGGTAGCGTTCTGTATTTCCTTTCAGAGCGTTTGCCTCTTTCAAAGTTTCTCCTCATCTTCCCATTGCTGTGGATGCATTCATGACACAGCTCTGATCTTCCACTCCTAGGGATGGGGACACACAGGCTGGTAATAGAAAGAGAGGTACCATCCTTTAGGGACTGTCTGGTACCCAGGTATGACCGGCGTGCTTCTGCAGCCAAACCCAGCCTGCCTTATCTGCAGGGAGCTGTCTACCATGGAGGATGCACCACCTGCATCCAGTGGTTGGCAGCTGAAAGGCCTTGACATTCGAGGGAAGAGGCTGGTGATTCACTGCCCCAGGCTGAGCCGCTCTCCACGGCAATTCTTCCCCAGCCTGCAAAAAACGGATTCTCTTTCTGAAGTTATAGCTTCAACTCTAACGTCCTCCTCTCTTCCTCTTGAAGCTTCGAGGCCTGGGTCCTTTGATGACTATTTTGGGTTTCTTGGGAACTGGCTTCATTTTGGCCTCAAGAGATGTTTGGGGGAATATGACATTTTTATTTTGAATATGAGTTTTTCTGGAGTCTCAAGTAGACTTCAACTTTCATGCCATCTGTACTTAAGTTATGACAGCGACACCGTTCCGGAAGAGCGTTCCGGGACACCTCATTAATAGGAGGCAGGATGGCGGCAGGGGCGGTGGGGCTTTAACTTGAATTCCAAGGGGTTGGTATCCTGAGAAGCCGGTGTCGGGGGAACTGGAGGCTTGAGGTCTATGGCTGAAGAAACACTTGATTTTGTTATAGGCAATGTCTATGGTGAGCTCCTCAGTAGCTGGGACCAGCATTAAAATGATTTCTTCATTAAATTCTCCCTTGTCATAGGTGTCCTGGCTGGAGAGTGACATTTTCAACAGGCTTCAGAGAAGACAAAAGCAGCAAAGATAAGGATGTCTGGAACTCACTACCTTACCTCTACCTTCTAAGTGCGAGGATTATAGGGGAATATTACCAGATCCCCCCTTCTTTTCTTCTGATAAAGTTATTAATTCCATGATGGGGAGCAGAACCCCCACCACCTTGTCTAACTCTAGTTACCTCTCAAAGACCCTGTCTCCAAGCCCCACCACACTGGGGTTCAGGTTTCAACACATGAACCTGAGAGGATCATAAAAACTCAGGGGTACAGTTGGAAACACTAAACATACTTGAGTTTAAGCTCAAGACAGATTAGCCTTAGGAGCCCGCCTGGATTTGGGTCTGACACGCTGAGATTCTTGTAGAGGGAGATGAGAATGTTAGAGGCAAACAGAGTGACAGGGACCGGAAGCTGCGTCCATGATCCACCGGTCCTGGCAGCTGGAAGATGTGTGGCTACCAGGGCCGTCATTCATTAAAGCCACTGCTCACGAGGCTGGATTGATGGCTCAGTGGTTAAAGACTGTGCACTACTCTTGTAAGAGACCCAAGTTCAGTTCCCAGGATTCTCATCAAGTGGCTCACAGCTCCCTGAATTCCAGTGCCAGGGGATCTGCCACCTCTGCGGGCACATACCGAAAGTGCCAGGCACCAGGCCAGGTGGCAATGGCTTAAAAATAATCACCCAGGGGCGCAAAGACCTTGCATGGCAGGGAAAGACAGGGAGGGGTGATCACAGTGTCTGGGGACAGGCTGAGAAAGGGCTGCCATGGATCAGCGGGGCTGGAGTGGAGAAAGAGCAAAGGTGAATCAGGGGACAGAGAAGAGCAGAGAGAGGAAACCCCTTGGAGAGACCACAGGAAGTCATCCAGAGGGTGACATACAGGGTTAAACCCTAACCTCCGCATATATGGCACTTGCGTGAACACACACACAGACTTCAGGTCACATCCATCACACATCTGAGCCTCTGCTAGGGAGACAGCTGTGTCACCAGGACGACGACTAGAGAGGCTGGGGTGCTGGGCACACATAGGAATGACTCAGCAGGAGCAGAGCGGGGGCTTGAACTGGAGGCTCACAGCAGAGCTTGGGAAGGTTTGCAAGAAGAAGGGTGATGGGAGCAAGCAGGGCAAGCGTAGCTCCTTGGCTCCACACATCACCCCAGCCTGTGGAGAAACTGTACCACAGGAGCTGGACCCTCCGGTGACAAGACACAGGCAGCTTATGGTGACCCCCATAGGAGGGAGCCAGTGTCTACTCTGTTCCCCTGCTTCTGGGGCTAACCAAAGGCCATTAAGACCAGGGCTGTGGCTCACTACTGCCAGCCTTCCAGAGAAGCAGGCAAGAAGTGACTCAGCAAGCGATCAGGCTAGGGCTTTGGACTTTCCTCCGGTAGGGTGGCTTCTATTATTATAATCCCCATGTTTGCAAATGAAGAAACAGAGGCCCAGGGAGAGAGACTGAACCACTGGAAATACATCATTCTGTAAAGAAACACACCTTGGGGTCTCTAGACAGATTGCTATCTTGTTTGTTTTTCCAGAGCTGTTCAGATAAAAGATTTCAAACTGTTTTGTTTCTTTCAAAGTCTCCTGTAGCACAGGCTGGCTTTGAAATTCTTATCTGGTCTTCCTGCCTCCACCTCTCAAATGTGAAGATTACATTTATGTGCCATCACTCACGGTTTATGCGGTCTCGGGGCTTGAACCCCGGGCTTCAAACATTGCTAAGCAGGTGAAATTCACCACGAGCCCCAGACAAACAAGTTCTAGTTAATCTTGAGTGAGTGCGAGTCTCCAGGGCGCATGGAGGTACATCCTTTGATGGCCTCCTTCTACAAGGAAGAAGCAGAGGATTGATGGGAGCTGAACCAGTCAGCTCCTAGAGTCCCTTGAGACCCAAAGCGGTCATGCACCACCTAACAATGAAGACAAATATTGTTAGGCAATTTTGCCATTATGCAAACATCACAGAGTGTACATTGTATTATAGGATGATACAACCTGCTGCACACTGAGACTGAATGGTGCACTGAGGCTGTGTGGAGGACACAGGCTGTGTGGTCACGGAGGCCGTGTGGTAACCAAGGCTGTGGGGTGGACGGAGGCCGAGGGGTGCATGGAGGCCGTGTGGGGGACGGAGGCCGTGGGGTGCACGGAGGCCGTGTGGTCATGAGGCCGTGGGGTGGATGGAGGCCATGTGGTCACTGACAGAGGCTGTGGGGTGCACGGAGGCCATGTGGTCACGAAGGCCGTGGGGTCATGGAGGCTGTGGGGTGCATTGAGGTTGTAGGGTGGACCGATGAGGCCTGTATGTTTTGGCCCTTGCTAACTGAAACTTTGTGAGGTAGTGAATGCGTAACTATAGTCTAATTCAGTGATGACTGAAATCACTACTTTTGATTTGTCAAAACAAAACCAGAAAATGTCCCCACCACCCACAATGAAAATGTGTGCTAAAATAACAAAACTCTTTCCACTGAACTAAACCACTTCGGGAACTCTCCAAT
The DNA here is from genome assembly GCF_014885135.2 of Alexandromys fortis. Lineage (NCBI taxonomy): Eukaryota > Metazoa > Chordata > Mammalia > Rodentia > Cricetidae > Alexandromys > Alexandromys fortis. Next base: position 4,426,753 of record NW_026067947.1, read on the forward strand.
GAGTGATACCGAGGTGGCTTACATTGGCAAGAACAGCACACACAAAAATAAAAAAAATCAGGGCCACCTACTTGGGCCCCTCATAGTCACATTCCCCAACAACACACCTGAAAATCCCACCTTTGTCCTGCCCTTGTGTCTAAGATTATAGTTTCCTGGGGAGAAAGAAAACAGCGTTCAGGAACAATGGTGTCTCTCAGTGCCATGGGCCATGAGTTTGTGGGGACTCTGTTGGGACAAACCTCAGGAAATCCGGTTTGGCTGGCTAAAAGTCAAAGGCAATCTGTCAGGCCACGTCCCAGAGAAAGCCTGGCTCCAGGCATGAATTGGCTCAGACCCAAAGGATGTCACCATGACATTCAGCTTCCCTCTCCGTCTTGACTCCACTAACTGACTCTGGTGCCAACTTCAGCATCACCCCTTGGCACAGAGGCTGCGCAGCCCAGCCCAGGTCGTGCTTCTTGGTGGACTCTCAGATGGACAAGGGCAACCTCAGACGGTTTCCCGTCTGCTTAGCAGTGAGGAGTGCAGGCTAAGTTAGGGTGAGGGTGGACAAAGAGAAACTGATGCAGAAGTAAGTACTGTCATGCTGTGTGCGGACAACTTACTGTAAGACCATGACGTTGGGGAGGGGTGCATCTTAGTAGAGATGACGGCTAGGAGAAGGGCACGCTCGAGCTCGGATGGCACCAGAGAATGAAATGCTGGAGGTGTTTGGGTCAGGGGTTAGGGCATGCCTTCCCCCTTTGGGAGCCCCTGAGGGATTAGGAGAGGGAGATCACTCTCACTGAGTCAGACCTACTCAGAATGTGTGACCTCAGAATGTGACCTGGGCTAGGAACCCAGAAATGATGGTTGGCTGACTGACTGAATGAATGGATGCTTTCTACGGTTCTGTGCTGCTAAGCAGAAGTTGTAGCATTCATTCATCCACAGAGTTGACTAAGCTCATATGGTACACAGAGCAGAGGCAAGCGGATTGTTGAAAATGAAATGAAATTGGTCAAGAGAAAGACAGCGATTGCATGCGTGCTTGTGTTTGTTTTATTTTATGGTTCTTGAGATTGTACCCAGATGCTCAGGAACAGCAGGTGTGTGCTTAAAATAGAAAACCCGCTGGAGCAAGGAGACGTGCGAGCAGGACGTGGTCCCGTGTTTCCAGCACTCGAGAAGGCAGAGGCAGGAAACTATCAAGGCCGGCCTCAGCCGCAGCAAGTCCAACACCAGGTAGGGCCGTTTAGCAAGACCTTGACTCAGAGTCAGAAGTGAAAAAACAGGGCTGGGCTTGTGTGGAAGGAAGAAGAAGGTTTAGTGGGAGGGGGAAGAAAAAGGTAAGGGTAAAGACAACAAAAATACACCATGTACACAAGAAATCATCAAAGATGTGTGTGTGTGTGTGTGTGTGTGTGTGTGTTTGCTTTTGATAGAGTTTCTCTGGGTAACAGCTCTGGCTGTCCTGGAACTTGATTTGTAGACTACGTCAGCCTCAAACGTGTAGAGATCTACCTGCCTCTGCTTCCTGAGAGCTGGGAAAAAGCCAGCACCGCCTCTGCCCAGCTAAGTAAATATTGAGATTAGTTAATTAACTGGGGAGCTGGAATAATGGCTCGGCAGTTAAGAGCACTAAATGCTCTTCTAGAGGACCCGGGTTCAATTTCCCCACACCCACACGGCCGCTTACAACTGTTTGTAACTCCAGTTCCATGGCAAAACCACCAATGAACATAAAAAAAATTTTAAAAAAAATTGAAAAACTTTTAAAAGAGAATTAACTAATTGAAAAACTAGGGCCCAGTGGTAGAATGCTTCCATGACCTGCTTGAGACCCTATGTTTAATCCCTAGCACTAGAAAGAGGTGGAGAGGGAGGAGAGGCAGGGAGGGAGAGGAGAGGGGAGGGGGTAGGAGGTAGGAGAGAGAGGAGGGAGAGAGGAGAGAGAGGGGAAAAGGTGGAAAGGGGGAAAGGGAGAGAGAGGAGAGAGAGGGAGAAGGGAAGGAGAGACGGAGGGGAGGGAGGGGAGAGAGAGGAGGGAGAGATGAGAGAAAAGGGGAAGAAGAGAAGGGGATAGAAGATGGGACGGAGAGACTGAGAAACAGCACTGTGTTTTTATTCTTTGAGGGGTTGTGCCATCAGGGCTGAGGGAAAGACGGGCTCCAAAAGGCCTAAAAAGCTTCAGTGAGACTTGCCACTGGGCCACGTGCTGGGTGTGACCCTGTGGGACAAAAAGAGGTACACAGTGGGCTGAAGGTAGAGTTGAGGGATCAGCTTTAGGATGCCCAGCCCCAGGCTCCAGTCCCTTCCCTGGGAGCTCCGTCACATTCACCTTCCATAAGCTTCTGCTTTCTCACTAGGGGAAAGAGGGAGAGGTGTCTGTGAGTTGTCCACGCTGCTGCTGACCCTAAGGCCTCCCTTGCCTTCCTCCATACCTGCTGGTCACAAACCCGCCTGCCAGACGCTCCTCCGTTGGCACGGTGGTGTGGGCCACCGGCAGCAGAGACATCCCAGAATGCTCATTCCTGAGGGTCTCTCAAGAGTGAGCAGGAGCGGTGGCAGGGTGGGGATGGTGTGGTCTTCTCCCTCGGGTGTGTCCCCAGCAGCACAGCACTGGCTGCTGCGTCATTAGCATTCAGTGTGTGCTGAAGGAAGAAGGAAGGAGAGAGGAAGGAGCAAGGACAAGGAGTGAAGACGCCAATTAAAGGGTGGCGGTGTAGAAGGATCCATGAGCGTAGGGCTATAGCTCAGTCGTTAGAGCGGTTACCTAGCATGCACCAGTGGTGGAAGCCCCGAGTTCAATCCCCAGCACTGTATGAACAGGGCATGGCGGCAAATGTAATCCGAGCACGTTGAATCTGCATGTAAGATTGGAAGCGCGAGGTCACCCTCAGCTATACAGTGAGTTTAAGACCAGCCTGCGGTCCATGAGACCTTGTCTGCAAAAAGAAAAAACACTCCTCCCCAAACACTCTGGGGCCTTTGCAAAGGTACAGAGCTCTTACAAAGTATGGAGAGCCTAAGAGCTGTCTGAGTAGTTTTCAATTACCAGAGGGGAGGGGAGAGAGGTAAAGGGATTGTCTTCACTTTGCATGGGTTCACCTGGCTTCTGGGCAGAACATTCAAGGCCTGGCTAAGCAACATCCTCTGCCCAGCTCCCTGGGGCCTGATGTTTGAACCCCATTCAGACCCCGAGGGTTTGGAGTTCATTTTCTTTTGGCAAACCGTCAGCTTTCCTTTTCTGAAGGAAAATATAAAATATAAAAAGACACTCACATAACATCGTGGAGATCAAATGACTCTTGGAAAATTGCATTTTGATGAGTGAGGGAATCCAAACATATGGATTAAGTTCTCTTTAGATCTCCTGGGGGAGATGAGGGCCAGCCGTGAGCAGGGCTCAGCAGGCCCAGGCAGCAATGTTCTGTCCCTCTTAGGAGTATGCAGTGGGTGCACAGAGGGAGGGCTGAGCTATCTCAGGCCCTGACAGCGGCTGTTGACCACATTCCAGCTGGCTCAACCGCAGGGGAAGCATGCACTTTAAAAAAAAATGACTGCTTCCTTTCTTCTGACTTCCCCTACCCCAGGGGGCCAAGCTTTAGGGTCTTATTAGTGACTGGAAAGGGTAGTGGGTTGCTGTTCCATCTGTGTGATTTATCCCAGACAGCAACCTCCAAGTTTCTCCCTGGAGGAAACGCCAGAAGGATCCGCTGGAGCCAAATATTTGCAATCAGGTACTTAGGTGAGGGCACTGATTCTTTTTATGGCCTCATTCCTATCTCAATTTCGCTGATGCAGCCGGGCTCAGACTCCGGGACCTTGCATCAAGCATGATTCATGCTGTCGCTGCTGGGAACGAGCGCCACCAGGCACAGCCCTTCCAGCTTTCTTACCTAACACCGGAGGAAACTCAAGGCTCTTTCCTCCCTTCTCGTCCTGACCTGGCAGGAGCAAGGACTGTGCTGACCGCTGGCTTAGTGATGAATGCAGCCTGCAGTGCACCCAGTGAGGCCATGCTGCAGTTCGCTTCGCGCTCCCAACCCACCTCACCAGGACAGCTGCTGCTCTGCCTGCTTTACAAACAAGTAAACCGAGGCACACAGATTCTGCAGCCCAAACCCAGGCTACACAGCTAGTAACCGACAGAGCTGGGATTTGGACCAAGGGTTTTACCAGTGCCAGATGTAGCCTCACATCTACTACAGCCTCCTGAACGTCATGTTCTTTGGCTGCTGGTGAGGATGGCTGTTCTTCTGCCATGACGTGGCTGGTGCCCTCTTGAACTGTAATTAGCTGTGCTCACCCAGGGAGAGCTGCATAAGACTGGGCCCATTAACTTTGCATCACGGAGGTGAGGAGGTACTTACAGAGCCTCTCACCTTCATGAGGATTCTCAGAGAGGTGGCAGTAGCCTGGTGGGGCAGACAGGCACCGGGCCTTGCCCCTCCTCTAAGATCTGTAGACAGAACATGGTTAGTTGTGGGGAGAGGGGCTCACCAAGGCCCACGTCACCCTGAAGCTATACAGGCAGTTAAAGGTTACTGGAGAGAGATTGTATCTTCCATGATGTGGTTGATTTTAAGTTGTCCATAAACTAAACTCATGCCCGAGACAGCACTGTCTGAGGCTGGAGCCGGACTCACCATGTCCCCGTGGTTGATGTCTTCCTTCCTTGAGGAGTCCCTAGAGCGTTCAGAGTAGCCAGGCTGCTTGGTCTGACCAGCCTCTGCCCAAGGCAGGGAAGAGTCCAATAACTCCCAGGTATAGAGACAAATCAGCTCCACAGCCGCTACTACCGCTCCGCCTCCTCCCCTCTTCTTCTGTCTCTTCTATAGCCCAGGCTGTCCTTGAACTCAGAGAGACCCATCTGCCTCTGCCTTCCAAGTGCTAGAATTAAATGTATGTGCTAGCATGCCCGACTCTCAAGTCAGCTTTTAATACCCCAACTTCTTTAAAGGAAAAAGATGAAGCATTGAAAGGATGAGTATCATAAAAGCCTATTGGGAGCATTATCAATACTGCAATGGTACTGAACGCTGACAGTGTCTAACCTCGGCTTCACTGTCCCCGGCAGATGAGTCCCTCGGATCTGTTTCACTCCTACCACCTGACAAAAATCTCCCACACCCCCCAACGAGGCTTCGTGCATCCATAAGGTTATTGAAGCTTGATTGGTTGGGCCTGGTGCTAGACTGGAACACCAAGCCTTGCACATAGTAACCAAATGTTCTACCACAGAGATACACCTTCAAGCCTTCATGAAGGCTTTTTAGAAACCAGTCAGCTAGCCAGAACACCTTACTTTCTCCCTGGAGGCTCTCCAATCACTCTCCATTATAAAGTGGCTTCTACTGCCATGGGGAGCCCACCAGAGATGACCACTCGGAGGCAGTTAATAGCCAACTGAAAGTTTTTATTCCAGCTGTCTAGAATGATACTCAGGTATTTGGGACCCAAGTGTAGTACCAAGTGTTTAGAGCAAGGGGTTTTAAAAAAGCAAAAACTACATCCTGCTATCTCATTTGGCAACTGCAGGGGAGGTTTTGAGCAAGCAAGCAATTTAACAGATGCCATGATAAATTCACTGGGGCATCTTGACCTCAGGTTCCTAGAATAGAATTGGGTAATTTTCCATGGGTTTCTCCATCAGGGAGATCAAATTCTAGCTAAACCTAAAATGGCCTCAGCAAAAATACAAGAGTACCTCTTCATTGTCTTGTCCGACCACACTATGCTGATTGGGGCCCAGCTTTGAACGGAACACACCCAAGCTCCATCTTCTGCGGGGACACTATATTTCCACAAACTACAGACTCCTGAGCTGCACAATTGGGAAGATTGAGACAGTGCCCTGGAAGTGACTATCACTTCCAGTTGTATCGGCTCCTCCATGCTGGTTGTGTTAGCTCTTCCGTGCTGGTTGTATTGGCTCCTGTGATCTGGTTCCTGGGCACTTGTTGGAATGCCTACACTTGACTGTAGAGTCTCCCAGGAGAGTCACTGATTGGATGAGGCCTGTTGTTGGATTTACAGAAGAGAGAGTTGGGGAAGCAAGGCTCAGAGGGAGGAAGAGCAAGCAAAGGTGACTGAGAGCTGGCTCTGTGGTAGACTCTCCAAGGTTTACACAACACCAAAACCCTGGGAAGCTCATACTATCCTCTTTCACTGAAGAAGAAACTGAGGCCAGGAAGGACTGAGAGCTCAACCAAAGCCACACATTCATTAAGAACAGAATCAGGATGAAACCGACGAATTCTTGTTCGGATTCCAAAGTCTTCTCTGATGGACAAGACTGTACTCTCATTTTAAGGCAGGATCTTGCTATATAGCTCATGCTGGCCTTTAGTGTAAGATCCCCCTGCCTCACTTCCTGAGTTTGCCTGAGTTCTGGGTTACTAGGATACCACCACATTTTTACTTGAGAGTACTGTTGATTTGAGTTCTCCAAGGAGCCGATCCCAAGAAAACACACATAAGAAAGGCACTAAAGACACTGCCTGGGAGGAAGAGGGGAAGCGGACAGGTGGGGTGGGTCCTGCCAGAATATGGACTGCAGTGCAGGTGTGATGCAGGAGAAGACGTGCACTGGGGGATGGAAACTCCAGAGCCACAGTCCAGCTGCAAGGAAGGCCAGCCAACGCGATGGGACATCCTCAGGCCACATTCTCAAAGAGGAGGCCCACATGTCCCCAGAATGATCCTGCACTGTGCTTTTGCTGCGGGTGGCAATGATCCAGGAAACTCTTCCCAGATGTCACCTCAGGTTGGCACACATTGAGCCTCCATAAAAAAGAAGGAATTAAATCAATGCTGAATAGGTACAGCAAACGGTTCCATGCTGGGCACACGGTGGGACAGAAGCAGCAACAGCAGCCCAAGGAGGTCAATTCTGACACCAGCACAGGCAGAGATATAGCGTGTGTGTGTGTGTGTGTGTGTGTGTGTGTGTGTGTGTGTGTGTCGGGGGGGGGGTAATAGGAACACTTCTGCTGAAGATCAAGTTCCAGAGACGTTTCCTCTGGGCTCCACACATGCATACACACACAGGAGCACACATATGTCCATACACCACACACATGCACAAGAATACCCACAAACTAAGCAGGTAGTACATTCCCGTAATCCCAGCACTCAGGAGGTAAAAGCAGGGGAACATCAAAATTCAAGGTCAACCTTGGCTACTTATGGAGTTCAAATGTCAACCTTGTCTTCACAGGGAGTTCAAAAGTCGACCTTGGCTACATAGGGAGTTCAAAGGTCAACCTTGGCTACATAGGGAGTTCAAAGTCAGCCTGGGTTGCAGAAGACCCTGTCTCAAAGGAACATAAAACACAAAGCTGATTTGTGAGAAATGGTATCTGGGCAGGACCGCCAACAGAGAGAAATGGTTTTGGAGAGAATGCCATGTGATTGCTGCATGCTGGCCCTCGGCTGCCCCGGTGTCCTGGGAATTGCGTCTTTCCTGGAGCCCAGAGGCTGCTCTCGGCCCAGCTGGCAGTTCATTTGGTGTGTCTGATCTCAGGAATGATTTATTTTCAAAGGCAGGAAAGGAATGTCACGCTTTTGTGAGGCAGGTGATAAACGCTCTGTCTCAGGGGACCAGGTACCAATTAGGGCCAATTAAAACTGAATTCCCATCATCTGGGAGCACGCGATAATGGAACTCTCCTGTCCCACGAAACTGTGCGTGTCACTCAGGAGTTCATCTGCTTAGAGAATGAACTCCGTGGGAAAATACTTGAACTGATCACTCCTGAAGTTAAAAAGAGAAGAAAGAAAAGCCGAGTGGGCAAGATGACTCAGGAGGCAAAGATGCTAGATGCCAGTCCTGACGATCTGAGTTGAAAACCCAGGTCCCACATGGGGAAGGAGAGAACTAAATTCTGCAAGTTGTTTCACACCTCCAGACATATAATAAATGAATAAGTGTCATAGTCAAACTTTCCCAAATGAGTCTTGCATTTTCCAGCACCTTCTATTGTCAGCGCTTAATTGTCTTCCAACCATTTCAACCTGAGCTTAGGGTGCTTCCAAACCACAGCTCATAAACGTGGGCTTGTAAAACTGCTCAGGACCCAGCCACTGAAGGAGGAATGACAGAGACTGAGACACTTGCCTACTTTTCCCTGTGCCCTCCCCCCCCCCGCGGCCCCCTTTGAACTGTCCTGTCTTTTCAGCCTGTGATAAAAGGGGTAAGGAGGCACCCGATAATTTCCAGAAGCATAACTGAGTCACCCAAGTCAAGAGCTTCAGGAAATTCTCCCAGGAGTCCCAGCACTCTCTGGGCCAAGCTCTGAGTAAGCCATCAGATCAATTTGAATCAAGCTGATATGTTCATTTGTACTACAGGGAATGATTAGTTTCAAATCAGTTAAGCTCCTTATGACATCATGATTAAGAACCCAATGTTACAAAACGTTAATATGAATATCACGAATCGTATTTGAGAAGTGAGATCTCCATCCAAAGTTTGGTAAGATTGCACCAGAATCACTACTCAGGCAGCATGGCAAAGGAAACTGGCTTCACCAGGTTCACCAGAGAAGTGAACCAAACAGACCCCCTCACACACACACTTTTTCAATTAAATAAAGTCTCACTTTGTAGTTTAGGTTGGCTTAGAAGTCACTATGCAACCCAGGCTGGCTTTGAACCCATAGTAATCCTCCTGGTTCAGCTTCTCACTCTGCCCAGGGACAAACGAACAGTTCAGTGAACAGCCTCTGGCAAGCCATGAGCCCGAGGTCATGTCAGCAGCAATAGATTCCTGTGAAAATGCACTGGGTTCTAGACCCTGTCACATCTTCCCCCCAGCACCCCGCCCTCCACAACAGAATACCTTTGTAGGCATGGCAAATAAACCCAAGTGCAGCCTTCAGATGTACGTCCCCTCTCCTGGTTTTAGAGATGGGGGGAAAAAGTCAAAAGAGGAAATTAGAGTTTGCATTAAAATAATGTAATTAACTATAATAACAAGGGCTTACTCATCCTTTGAAAAGTTAGATCCTAATCACTGTCATTGGTCTCACGACTTCCCCATGAAACACTCTAAATTTTCACAGTTTTTACACTCTAATTTTCATGGTTTTCCACTCTAGATTGAAGCACAGAGGATTAAAATGACTTTCCCTAGGATCACAGTGGGACAGAAGGAGGGCTCAGAGAAGGTTTACCTCTCTGGTGCAGAGGGGTGAGCCTCAGTACCGTGTGGTGTGGGTTCATTAACTATTCCTTTTTACTGACCAGAAACCCAGCTGTTTTGTTACCTTGTTTTTTTAGATCCTAGATCTTGGGGGACACAGGAGATGGTGGCCCCCAGTGCATGCCCCACAAAGAAATATTTAAAGAGTAACTTGAGAGTAACTAGCTGCCTCTCTGTTGGCCGATCACCTCTGAAGATACGGCACATGAGCTAAGGTTTGAATGACAAGAAGGTGCCAAAAACCCTAAGACCAGCAAGGAGGACAGGTAGCAGGTGCTGAGGGCCCACAGAAGGAAATGAGCTTCTGTATAAGTAGAAGAAAAAGATAAGGTGGATCAAGATGGCCCAAGTCTGACCCTGATAGATGGCCCAGGCTATAGTGCTTGGCCCGTAAGCATGAGGACCTGAGTTCAGGCCCCAGGACCCACCTAGAAAAACCTTCTCATCACTGCAGGGGTACGGTGGGGTTGGAAAAAAAGAATCCCAGGGGTTGCTGGCCAGCTAGCATAGCTAATGGTGAGGTCCAGGTCTTAAGGTCGCAGACATCTGCTCCCGAGGATTGACAACCAAAGCGTGCTTCTAGCATCCATCCATACATGCATACACACAAACATGCACTCACACACACATGTGCCTGCAGACACATGAACACACACAGAGAGAAGGGGGGGGCTTCACTCTCACAAAGGTTATATCTGGGCAAGATCTGGGAAAGGACCAAGTATGCCCAGAAGGATGCTGGGAAGTGATCTGAGGAGATGACACAGTCAATAAAGTGCTTGCCTGGAAACTACCAGGACCTCTGACCCCACGGAAGAAGCCAGATGTAGTAGCACATTCTTGCCGTCCCAGCAATAGTGAGGTGGGCAGCAGACAGAGGCAGGCTCCTGGCGTCTACTGGTCAGCTAGCCTAGCTTACGTGCTAAAGTTCAAGGTCAGTGAGGGACCCTGTCTCAAACCAAAAATAAAGGGTTTTCTGAAAACACCTGAGGTCAACCTCTGAGCACCTGGCATGGGCAAACATGTGCACATACATTACCCCTGCTCCCTCCACGTGTACACACACACACACACACACACACACACACACACACACACTTTGTAAGGCACACACAGCAATCCCACAGAGTCTCTCAGGCAGTAGATAGAAAGCTACAATTCTGCCAGCCCAGGACAGGCCACTCTCCACACCCATGGGGACACAGTCACACAAACTGGACTTGGAGGGTTATTAAAAAAAAGAGGGGTGGGGTGCAAGGTGAAAGTGGACCTGGAAGGGGTCATGAGAAAGAACTGAGAGTAAAAATGATCAAGATACATGGTATGAAATTCTCAAGTAATTAATAAGATTACATATTTTAAAACTAAAAGTAACATAGAAGAAATGAACTACAGAAATCAAAGGGATCGCTCTGGTAAAGCAGCTGCTTAAATGGCAGATTCCACCCGAAGGACCACTAACACTGCTTGTGTGAGAGAGCCTGGACAGGGGTCATTATGGAAACCAATAAATCATTTCCTGTGTATCCCACAGGTGGGCAGAGACTGTTGGATGCCCAGGGTACAACACATTATGAGTCTTCTGTTCTGGGTGCTGCGCTGGGGATTTGGTGCCTGCAGCTTCACCTCACCCCTCTGCCACAGGTTAGGCATACACAGCCAGCACACTCACTCCCCTACTTTGTGGATCAGAAACTAAGGCCACATGGAAAATGAATGGCAGAGAGAGCAAGCTAGCACTTTGCCCGGGACTCCGAGTCCTTCTGAAAGCCTGCTAGCCACAGATGCCATACCACCCTGCCCCATCAAGAGCAAACACCTCCAGTGTTTAGGAAGACTGTAACAAAATCAGGTTGTGGGTCCCTGGGATGGCAGAAACAAAACTGATTTTCTTAAGGCATTTACCTGACCATCCTCCCAACCTGAGTTCAAATCCTGGGTGCCAGGGCCCCAGAATGGAAGAGGTCATAGCCTTCCTGAGGCTTCGAGAGTTTGCTGGACCTTACTTACATGAAGGACCTTACTTACAGTTACTTACAGGAAGAGAAAGACTCACAAATTCCCTCCCTGTCTTTCTCAGTAGGACTTTCGTGTAGCCCAGGCTTGCCTTAAACTCAACATGTAGTTCAAATGCATCCTAGGGTCTGGATGGCCTACCTCTGCCTCCTCCCTCCCCCCTCCCCCCAGTGCTGGGATCACGGGTGTGCACCATGTGCCAGATTTTATATCACAAATCTATTCCTGTTGGAATTCAGAACATCAAAACTGTATCGTCTCCCTTCTCTTGTTATACCTTGCTCCTCTAGGCGTACAGGCAAACTGACCTGTCAAAAGGGGAGTTCTGGGTTGGGATGGAGCTCAGCAGACACAAGGGTTTTTGTTTGAAGCCCTAGGAGCTGGGCTGCAGGACTGTCCCTCCTCTCAATCCCACTCCTAAACCTGCACCTTCTGGTCTACAGGTCAGAAGTTTCTGGCATATCCTTGAATTCTGTTAACCTTAAAGCAACATGTATTCAAACCAAAAAAAACCCTCTTCCCATAACCCTTAAGGACAAAAGCACGTTTAATTTTCAGACACCATGCCTTTTAAACTTCTTTTTAAACTTCTTTTTTTTTTTTTTTTTTTGTCTTGTGGGAAGCTTCAAATTTACAAAACCCAACAGAACAGGATCACAAATCCCCAGGCAGCAGCGTATGGTAGGTGCCTCTTCCTGTCCATCCCTACCCATGTATTCTTATATGCATCTCGGAGAACATTTCATCCGCATCACCGTTTACAAAACACACACCGTTAGCCTAACTTTCAGCCAACGCGAGTCTTTCCATCAAATCATCGCTGGCAGAAAGCCTCCGCAGGTCCCATTTTCCCCGGCCTGCGTTCTAAAAAGCCAGGGTTGGGGCTCCCCAAACCACCAGGGTGGGATGTGCCTCCCAAATTGTTTTAGGAAACAGCCCGAGGCTCTTGGGAAGAGTAATTCCTTCCCTCCGGTTTCCTTCACAGTCTGGAATGTAAAAGCCAAACCCAACAGCCAAGGGTTTGCCAAGAACTCCAAAAAGACGATCACGTGTCCAATTACCATGGCGACGCGGTGACAAAGGGAACTTATTCCTGCTGTTTAGACAGAGCAATCCTGCAGCCCAGGAGGAAAGGGAGACAGGCCGCCTGGGGCCACACACACCTGACTGTCGCCCACGCAGGGCTCACAGGCCCCCGGTTGTCAGCACCGGGGATTAGCACGTGGACACGTGAGCTCCCGCTGGGAGCTGGTCTGGCTGCAGCTCCAGGACAGCTCCGGGAGCCAGGCTTTTCCTCCTTAGTTGTCTCCAATGGCTCAGCAGACAGCGTAAAGATGACTTCAACAGAGGACTCATTTGAAGTGTGTCTTATTCTAGGAATATTTCATCCTGTGTCAATGCTGGTCATTAACATGATGAGCCTTGAGATTTGATTAACCCCAGGACAATTCCGAGCCTGCGCCCCTGTTGCGAACGCAGTATTGGATTTGTGGTCTAAAAAGGCAGGCTTTCCAGTAAGACGCCTTCATAAATCAAGGTACCAGAGACTCAGGAATAGAGGGTCCCATGTTTAAAATAACTGGGTTTGGGCCAGCAAGATGGCTCAACCATTAAAGCCGTTTTTCAGCCAGCCAGACAGCCCTGCGTTAGACGGCCTGGGCCCTGCACGGTTGATCAGGAGAACTGACTACTGCAAGCTGCCCTCTGGTCTCCACACGCACATTCATGCCCAAACGTAAGTATATTTGTACAGAATAAAAATAATAAAGTCGGTCAGGCATAGTGGCCAATGCCTTTAAGCATTCCAGGAGGCAAAGGCAGGTGAGTCTCCAAGTTCGAGGCCAGCCTGGTCTTCAGCGTAAGTTCCAGGTCAGCCAGGGCTACAAGAGAAACCCTATCTCCAAAAACCATTAACAATAATAATAATAATAATAATAATAATAATAATAATAATATCAAAACAATAGAAAATTAAATAGCAGAGTTTAGAGGTGCCTTGGAATCCCAGCTGCATGGAAGGCCGAGGTAGGAAGAGCACCAGGGGTTGGAAACCAACCTGGGCTACATAGAGTTCAAATCCAGCCAAACCCAAAACAAATCAAACCAGCCTGGGCTTCAGAGTGGGTGCAAGGCAAGCTTAAGTAACAGTGAGACATGTCTTAAAATAAAGGAGGATTGGAGCGTGGGTCAGTAGTGCAGCCTTGTCTAGCATGCACGAGACTTGATTCACTCCCTAGTGATTCCCCAAATAAAACACATGCATGTGCTACATACAGAAAATCTTCATAGGAAATATTGCTGGTGCTCTGACCCCATTCGCAAGGTTTATTGGTCCTAGGTCCATGCCCAGTAGCAACTATCAACCAGGCAAGGGCCACCTTAGAAAATGCTCCTTGGATTGGGGTACTCTAGAGTGCCCCCTAGAGGTCATAAGTGGGGCCAAGCTGAGATATCCCCAGGGTATTCACATTTCTCTCTCTCTCTCTCTCTCTCTCTCTCTCTCTCTCTCTCTCTCTCGCTCTCGCTCTCGCTCTCGCTCTCGCTCTCGCTCTCGCTCTCTCCCTCCCCCACCTCTCTCATCCTTTCTTCCCTCCATCTCTCCACTCTCTTCCCCTCCCCATCCTCTCTCCCGTTCTCTCTTCCCCTCCTTCCATTTCTCTCTCCCTCCTTCCTTTTTTCCCCTTCCCCAAATCCTTCCCCCCCCCTTTATATTTTATTTTAACATGTGTGACCAGTGTATTCTGGAACACCTCCAGCCCCAGGCTGACTAGAACTCTTGGCCATTTCATCTCCTACCCAAAACACAGGGAAGCTCAGTTAGGGGAAAACATATGCAAAGAAAAGTCTGGAGCCAGCCATCTTAATTGTTTGGTTAGTGGACTGAGCCTCTGACTGGGCTCCTTGACTCTTTGAGGGGAGTTTTTCATTAAGCCGGTATGGAATAGATATTTTATTCATCTTTTTAAAAATACACATAGTAAAATGTGGGCTTTAAAAAACAGTCTTTTAGACTGTCACATCCTAAAGTATCATTCCAACTAAGATTTGTTTTAAAAGGAAAGATACTAGGTTTAAAATCTTCTAAATAACACTTTAGGATTAGGTGGTTTTCGATGTTTAAACCCCTGGCTCCAACTTGCTAGAAGGCTAGGTGACCCCAGTTATATCCAGACACCTCCAGAAGAGGAATTGCTGAGACGGAAGTAGCGCTTCGAGACCTGGCACCCCATCTATCTAGCTTCCTCGCCAGCCTCCTCTGACACTGAGAGGGACCCAGCTCTTCCTAGGCTACCGGCCCCGCCATGCTCTGCTGAGCTCTTCTGTGTTGTTGAGCATGTTAGCTCAGCCTTCGTTAAACCCTTTTTTCTGCAAGCGGCCTTTGATGTTTCTCTGTGAATGAATGAAGCTGTTGGGACTGGGCTGTTTGACAGACTCTTCCTTTATGCCCGGCAACCTGGAGCAAGGAACTACCCGGAGAACGCTGTACTCCAGCTGGAAAGGACTCTGTAACCATGGCTACTAAAGACATGACCCAGCTTCAGGAGGCCTCATTTTAGCCACTGCCTCCACCAGGTCAGGAAAACTCCATTCCAGGCAAGCAAGCCTTGGTGAACGGAAGACCCCGCTGACTCCCCTAGGACTCCAGCGTCTCCCTCTTGTGCTCTGGACCTTGCAGAAGCTGTCTTCCATCATGTCTAGGAGAGGAAGATCACTCTCCTAATGACTCAGCATGCAATCAGCAGGTGGGAAAGCTGTACCCACACCTACACAGGCTGATAAAACAGGAAGTCCTGCTGTGACAGCCGAGAGCTAACAGCCAGTTGTCTTTGCGTGGCCCCTTGTCTATGCCTGCATAGCTAATTCCCTCTTGTGGTCACTGGGAGACACAGGCCTGTGCTGCTCCTTGGGATGCGACGTCAGGTCCAATAAAAGCCTTTTCCGAGTAGTGGTCGTTTATCTACTTGTTCCCCGTAACACAAACAGAGGTGGCGGTGACTGAAAAGATCCAGAAGGAACGGGAGGAAGGACTTTGGAAGTGGACAGTGAAGGTTGAGAACTAAGATGAGGGTGCGGGAGGCGGGGGATGGGACGGGAGAGAGTGAGCAGAAGGGCATAAAGAGCCAAAGGTCAGGAGCTGTAACACAAGTTGCCACTAAGGTCAGAGGGCTCCAGGGAGCTGTCATACCGACCATTATCTGTTGCCACCACTGTGTGACCTGCTGCCAAGAGTCGTGAGTTTCCGGTCACCGAGCGTAGGACCACTGCTAGTCAAGGCTCAGAGTAGCACACGCACCAAAAGCTATCAGCCTCTGCCATGTAAAGTTTGGAGCCATTGCGGGAGCTGTTGGTCCACGAGGTCTGGAGACTGGGATTGGGAACACTGAGGAAACCATGCTCTGCCTGTGGGAGACTTCCGTTCAGACAGCCAGCCATCAGTCATCTCAGAGACTCTTTTGTCCAACATGGTACAGAACTCTTCACGTACAGAAATATTTAATAACGTGAAAATATTAACACTTTACTTTTAGTTTGAGGCAGGGTCTGATGTAGCCCAGGCTGGCCTCAAACTTGCTGTTCAGTCAAAGATGGCTCAAACTACTTTTCTCCCCGTCTCCAGCCTCAGAGTGTTGGGGTTACAGGTACGAAGTGCCCTGTTCATTGTTTTAAAACTTCGGACTTTCAAACTCATCATTAAATGAAAAAGAACAGCTCTTAAGGCCTTAGGCAGGCAGTCTCGGCACCTGGTCCATCGGTCCTTTTTCTAAGACTCTGTCTTGAGGTGCAGGGCCAGTTTAGCCAGAATGTGAAGTGACCTCTGCTGGCCCATGATTTCAAAGCTCCCTAGCTAGTGGCGACCTATTGGAGGGTTAGTTGTACCTGCTTCTTGGTTGCCATGTGGCGTGAGGAGCCTGGCCTCACATTCCCACACTGTGAACTCTGCTCTGCCTTCTCCACCACGACGGACTGAGAATGCTGAAGCCATGAGAGGAAATAAACCTTTCTCCCTTTAAGCGGCTTCTGTCAAGGTGTTTGTCACATCCATTAAGAAGGCAATGAACGTGAGGCCCTTTCGTGGGGTGAGAGGCGTCAGTTGTCAAAGGCTCAGTCTCTCAAGTGGCGGCCTGTCCATCAGTTCAGTGCTCAGGCAAGTTACCGGTGTTGCAGGAGATCTAGCTGTAACATCAGCAGGATGTGGGTGACCTTGCCTCCTCTCTGTGCTGAGATGGCTCAGGGTAGAAAGGCCAGTGTCTCCCACATCAGTGGGTACCACTGTCTCGGATGTGGTGCTGAGGGGTCTTTGGAGAGAGACAGAAGCATTGTCGTCTGTGGCTGTACAGAGCCCTACAGGATCCTTAGATTCCATGGACCAGAGCACATGCAGAGTGTGTGCTGGTCCTGCCCACTCCAAGAGGTCCGGGCTGGTAGCTAGGATATGTGCTCTTAACAAACCTTCCAGGGTTTTCTGTATCTTCCTGCAAACTCACGATCATACACTGTGAGCACTAGGAAATCTACATGTCTTGTCTGCCACAACGGATCTCTGATGCTCTGTCTAAAATCTCTATATAAAATATGTGAGGGTAACGAGGATGTACTGAAGGTTTGCTCTGGATGGGACATTTTGTTAAGTGGCTTCAAGCCT
Source organism: Alexandromys fortis (assembly GCF_014885135.2). Classification (NCBI taxonomy): domain Eukaryota; kingdom Metazoa; phylum Chordata; class Mammalia; order Rodentia; family Cricetidae; genus Alexandromys; species Alexandromys fortis. The sequence continues at coordinate 4,443,606 of NW_026067947.1, forward strand.
GCTTGCTTGAGTTGTAACTCATGGGAAAACATCCTTAGACCTATTTTTTTTTCAACGATGGAGCTGGCTTAGAGAGGTGAAGATCAGCCAAGGCCACTTGGTAGTGAAGAAAGAGGAACAGCCTCCAGATCCTGCTCTAAGTTCCATACTCCAGCTCTGCAGACGCAGTCATGTTACTTCTAGAAAGTTCCATAGCTTTAGGTTCCTCTCATTGGGAGGGAATGGCATCTAAATTCTCTACCTGGAAGCGGAGAGATAGCTCGTCATGGAAAAGTGCAAACCACACAGCCTGATGGTTCGAGTTTGAGTCTATGAACACTTGTAAGAAGCCAGAGACAGCGGCACTCATCTGTAATCCCGGACTCTCATGGGAGATGGGAGGTGGGAGGTGGAAACAGGAAAATTAGCTGGAAGCTTGCGGGCCAGCTAGCCTGGAGTACACAGCACTGCAAGGAGGCAACAGAGCCCCTGCCCCAACCAGATGGAAGGAGAAAGCCTGTTCCTGAGTCATTCTCAGACTTCTCTACAAGTGCTGTGACACACGCAAACACACACACCTACAGCTACACACACCTATACCCTACACATACACACACCTACACCCTACAAATACATACACCCCTACACACATACACCTACACACACCCCTACACATACACACACCCCTACACCCTACACATACATATACCCCTAAACATACACACACACCTACACACAACACACACACCTACACACATAACCTACATATATACACATACCTACACATACACACCACTACGCACTCCTACACGTACCCCTATACACACACCCCTATGCACACACACACCCCTACACATACACACACCCCTACACCCTACACATACATATACCCCTACACATACACACACACCTACACACATAACCTACGTATATACACATACCTACACATACACACCACTACGCACCCCTATATGTACCCCTATACACACACCCCTATGCACACACACCTACACACACAATACCTACACACACACACCCTTACACCTACACACACACACACACACACACACATTCTAAGCCTGCTTGCCCTCCAGAGACTTCCTTACCTAGCAATCTAACAACGGTAAAAAGTCTGTGAAGGATACATTTCCTGTCTTCATTGCTTAATTTATTTTACTTATTTGTTTGTTTGTTTGTTTTTTGAGACAGGTTTTCTTTGTGTAGCCCTGATTGTCCTGGAACTCATTCTGCAGACCAGGCTGGCCTTGAACTCCCAGAGATCCGCCTGCCTCTGTCTCCCTTGTGCTGGAATTAAAGGCGTGCGCCACCACCGCCCGGCCTCATTGCTTAATTTGATGGCATGACAGAAAGACAGCCCTTCTCAGAGCAACACACCAGGATGACTGCATGCTCAGGACACCAAGTGTCGCTCCACCACCTCGGCTCACTCACTCTGAGACAGGGTCTCACACAGACCAGGCTGGTCTGGAACTCTACATAGATGAGGATGTCCTTGAACTTCTATTTCTCTTGCCTCTATCTCCCTTGTACTGAGACTATAGGAAGGCACCGCCATGCCAGGCTTATGAGGTGCTGGGCATCAAACCCACAGCCTTGGGCATGCTAGGCAAATACTCAACAGGCTGCATTTTCCAGGCCTTCACTCAATTTTTCTTTCCGATATTCTGACAACCCTGTCTACAAAAAGTTCCCTGGAGGTAGATGGGGTAGCACTGTCTGTTCATAGTGAGCTAACCTGGTCAGCTGGGTGATCAAACTGGCTTGACTAGACTCAGGGCTGGTGGACCCCCTTTTGATGAGAAGCAGCAACTGGCCTGGCTTGTTTGCTCACAGCGCTCAGACAAGGCAATCCCCGAAGCACTTCTAACCATCTACCTTTCTTAAACGCCATTTTTCCCATCAATGAAAAACCATTTTAGAAATCCATTATGCTAATTAACACAACGGTGGAGGCTGAACTAAGACAGATAATTGAAGCACTTAGGCAACTTCCTCTGGAGTGTGGGGCTGTGATCTTTCAAACGTTAACTAACCGCTCCTGCAAAGAAGATGAATGCAAGTACATGAGCAAGGGCACAGCACACATGCACACATGCGCACGCGCACACTAATACCCAAGCACACACGCTTCCATTTGAGAAATAAATTACAGCAACCTATCTGCCACAATAGCCAGCCGTTACTGGTGCATCTGGTACCTTGCTGAGTGACCAAAACAGCAAAGTTACCTCATTTCATCCCCAGGGAAGAAGCCAGGACCCTAGAAAAGCCTGCAAGGAAGTCGCGAGTCCGCCTGGCTTTGCGGCTGCCTAGAGACCTATCCATTTTACCCACTCTAGGGGCTGCGGTGGCCTGGAAGTCCTCCGAGGCCTCCTGGGAATTCCCCAGTCATCAGCATCGACCGTTTCTCACTCTTGGCTCAAAACTTTGAACGATAAATAAAATCCTGTTCTTCGGGAAAGATTTCACAGCATGACTTCTGAGCGTAATTGATTCCGAAGCAGTCTTGGGAATGCCTTTGTGAGACAACTGGGTTCTATCTGCAGAGCCGTGCAGAGCAGAGGCTGGGAGAGCCTGCCATGCCCACAGGGGACCCATACTAGAGTGGCCCCTGGTTCCTATGAGGCCTCTCAATGCAAACCCCTCTTCTCCCTTCTGGCCTGTGTCTGTGTTTAAAGCTAAGTAGGTCAGCAACACACACACCCTCCTCTGGTGCCCACAAGACTCGCTCTTACTGCCTGAGAGCTACCAGGACCAAAGCTTTACTACAGAGGACCACACAGCTGTCAGAAGAGAAAGAAGACTCGGTCCACAACGGGGGGGGGGGGGGGGGGGGGGGGGGGGGGGGGGGGGGGGGGGGGGGAGCGGGCGGACTGTTAAGGACTCTGCTATCTGATGAAGGGAAAATTGAAAGAATGTGCTGGGGGATTCTTAAAGTATCTACAAGGAAGAGGAGCCTCAAGGCTGACTTTGACATCTTCTGGCCGGAGGCAAGAAGAGCCTGCTGCTGGCTTGACCCTGTGGGGTAGCCTGGGAGGGTCAGGCTGGGGAGAGAGTGAACCTGTTACTACTGTTACTAGCTGTTCAAAGTCTATTCGTTTTCTGCTCCTGCTGCACGCAGCACACTTCAGCATAAAGCAGGGCTGCTTCTCCCCTGCTGGGACGTCTGAGAGCCGCATTCACATTGCTAGCTGGTCTCGAAGCCTGTGAGAAGCCTCTGAAAAAGACTCTGCTTGCAAGTGTCCTCCTAGCTGGCACACTCCCATCCCTGAGGTGGATTAGGCCCGCTGGAATCACCTCCCTTTCTTAGGGACCCCTGTGACAGACAACATCGTCTTCTCGTGGAAGGAAACCCATGATACCTACACTCCTGGGAATCTGGGGTGTGGGGTGTGCGCTGCCCGCCAGGGTAGGAAGCCGTCGGGAATTTGCAGAAATCTGCCTGCCACACACGGAGCAGCACAGAGGAAACAGTCTCCTTGAGAAACTTCCAGGCTGAAGGATGGGAGGAGGCAGGAGCAGAAGGGGTCCATCTGGATCTTTTTAGCCCCTGGAACCTGAAGCATAAAGAAAGAAGGCCTGGCCCTTTGAAGCTGCTCCCCGAGAGCAGCCACAGGCCCCTTGATGGGCCAGCCCTACCAGGCCTCCTGCGCAGGCCTGAGGCATCTTGGCAGGGATGGGGCTGAGTCTGGCAGGTGAGTCAACATTTGGCTTCTGTCCTGGGCTTTCTTAGGAAGGGCCACATTCCAGATTGGCAACTGTGCTCATGGAGGAGGAGGAGAGAGAAAAGCCAAGTTCCGGGGGCCTTCCAGCCAGGTGGGCCACCTGGGCCTTCTCTCCTCCAGACCCTGAAGGTGCCATGGGGGAAACACGTGGAAGCCAGAGACCTAAGAAAGCAAAGGGGTACAAATCTCTGGCTGTCGAGTCAGGCGAATGACTTAGCTTCTCTGTTTCCCTATCTGTGAAATGGTGAGTGTCACAGAGTCACGTGAGACTATGAAGGTGACACAGCATGTTGTATGTAGAGTGCTCAGCACCAAGGCTGGCATCCAGAGGCATCATGAAGCCCCCACAAGGGATGGTATCAACCTACAGGGTTGGCAGGAAGAGGTGGTCCAATCAGACATCACTAAGGAGGAACAGGGGATGAAGTGGAAAGGGCAGGGAGACAGACAACCCCTTTCCTGAGAAACTCTCATGATATTAGAACGCAAGCTGCTTGTTTGTAACGGCCTTGGAATGAACCAAACACAATTAATTGCTTAATGCCTGGCCACGGTGGATCTCCATCGGTCCCCACAATAAATTTGGATATGATGTGTTGGTATACAAGACTCTCAGGTAGCCAGATAGGGTTTCTCCTCCCTGGTGAAACTTGAGAGAAGGGAGGGCTGAAAGGGAAGCCTATTGGCTTACTGCACATAGCTTGTTTGCAAAGAAAGAAAATGTGTCCAAGTTTCTTTGGTGAAGATACATGGACAACTTCATTCAGAGTTCACTCCACCCTCCTGCACTCACTAGATTTCTTCATCACATCTTGAGGATCTCTCTCCAGCACCCTGGCCTCCAGCCTACTCAGTGGTGATTCCGCCAGTTGCTCTCTAGGGAAATACTCATGACCTCAAGGGCAGTGCAGGTAGAAGCAAGATGGCAGCCTATCCTGAGTTTGCTCCAGGAATCCAGCATTACTTGAATCCAGCATCAAAGCAGTTACATTTCCCATCACGGACCACCATTACTTAGTTAGCTGGAATGTGTCCCCATGTGATGTGGGAGTCCCCTCTGTGTGCTGTGATTACTAGTAATGAATAAAGAAACTGCCTTGGCCTGTTGATAGGACAGAACTTAGGGAGGCGGGAAGGACTGGACTGAATGCTGGGAGAAAGAAGGGTGGAGTCAGATAGACACCATGGATCCACGGCAGAGATAGACTTCTGAAACTTTGCTGGTAGGCCCCGACCTCGTGGTGCTATACAGATTAATAGAAATGGGTTAATTAAGATGTAAGAGGTAGCCAATATGAAGCTAGAGCTAATGGGCCAAGCAGTGATTTAATTAATAGTTTCTGTGTGACTATTTTGGTTCTGGGTGGCAGGGACGAACAAGCAGCTAGCTCCATGCAACACCCATGGACAACACCTTGATCTTATTCAGTGGCCAAGACAAAAGGGTCTGAGACCACTGCAGCCAGTAAGAATAGCCAACAACCCTGAGCTAAGATTTCATCTGTATCCCAAGTGGATACAGGGAAACGGGCTTAAAGCTGTTACTGAGATCTTGGGCGTAAGCATTCCAAGGAACTCAACATTGGGACATCAAGCTTGCCAGGCGTGGTCTTTATTGTTCGCTCTTCCCCTTTGCCTTTTTTGCAAACCAGCAGCTACTCTCTCTGCTCTCTCCAGCGTACGCACAGCAGTGAAGTTGCCAGCCCAGCCTGGTGTGATATTATCTTTCAGTTCAAGTGCCAAACACTAACAAGGGAGTCTTTTTTCTGGTTTTAAAGATGGAAGCTCAGCTGGGTCTGGTGGCACAGGCCTGTAAATCTCAGTTACTTAGGAGACTGAGACAGGAGGACCACAAGCTTGAGACTTCCTGGGCTACAGAGTGAATTCAAAGATGGCCTGGTCAACTTAGACTTTGCCTCAAAATGAGAATAGCTTCCCCAGCATGCGTGAGGTGAGGCTGTAGGTGCAATCCTCAGTGCAGGAGGGGGCAGCTCAGGGACTAGTGACAGACAGAGATGTGGGGGTCACACGGCCTAAGTATGGCAGCTTAGACTGGCTTCTTCCAACAGTTTCCAAGTCTTCATAGCCGGGGAAAGGGTCTGCCCAGCACCCCTAAAAAATCCACCTCTAACAATCCCCAACCCAATTCAGGCACCACACATTTCCTGGCACGTGGCTCCACAATGTCTCACACCTAATCTGTTTGATAACATTCCTAAATGGACCAGAAGAAAACTTGGATATCATCGCATCCCAGCTTTTCTCTAGAAAGAAAATTTCAGTGTTATTTCACAACTGGACTACTATCCTGGTTTGCAAAACAAAGTCTCTTGTGGTTAATTAAATAATTGTCTCTCATTTATCTTTTCAACAGGTCTCAATTTTCCTAGAGTAGGTTTGTTTGATGTGGGATATACCCAGAGGGGTATTTGTGGGATAGCAGTACGCCACGGAATGGAACAATCCAGTTAACGATGGGAGAGCTAATGGCCTTGTGCAGGTTAGCAGTGAGCCACGTGCCACTGACTGAGTCCCCCTCCTTTTCATTAACTCTGGTCTCAGTCCTGACTTTCCATTAGAGCTGAGAGCTCTGGTGCCTTAACCCACCAGACAGGCAAGCAGCGGCAGAGGCTGCACACGCTGTCCGGGGATAAAGAATAACAACAATAAGGCATTCATATTAGGAGAGGGGGTTCATTCATCATGCTTTGTTTACCCTCACAACAAGCCAGCAGATCTGCAGTCGCTGTCTCCAGGGAAGCAGTGGGTGTACAGACTGCAGTGAGAGGAATGTGGGCTTTGCAGTCACGTAGGTTCCATTCCTAGTCCCAAGCCCAGGCCCTTGACTCCTCTGATCTGACAAACCTGTACGGCGGTTCCGATGGGCCAGAACCCAGGCTAGTCCCCTAATTAGGAGCTTGGAACTTCCAGGCATGCACCTGTAGTCCCTGTGACTTTTGGATACTCAGGAGACTGACAGGATGAGGCAGGAGGATCACTTGAACCCAGGAGTTCAAAACTGGTGTGGGCATCATATGAGATCTTGTCTCAGACGCAGAGGTTGTGGGGTAGAGAGATAATCTAGTAACTATATGAGCACTGTGTCCTCAGAAGTTACATAAAATGTCAGGTGTGGGCACTTGCAATCCCAGCGCAGGCAGATTCCTTGGGCCAGTTGACCAGCCAAGATGAGAGATCCAGGCCAGTGACTGACCTTATCTCAAAAACGGGGAGGGGTTAAATGTGTCGAAGGACCAACACCTAAGCTTGTCCCATGGCCTCCAGATGTACATACTTCTACATACAGACATATGTATACCTGAACACACACACACACACACACACTCATCCTGTGCACACACACATCCATAATATCTTCAATAATTCCAAGGTCTATTCTGCACTTCTGAATTATTTTTCTCTCCTAAAAACAGAATTAATAAATCCTCATTGTACCATATGGGAGAGAGATTCCCCGAGAACAGATGTGGAAAGTGTCTTGGACCCAGCAGGGATCCATTGTGTTTATTTGTATATCATTCATGACAGAGTATCAAGTCAACCTGGAGAGCCCATGAGCAAAGCCAAGTTTTCTTCATTCAGATAAACAAATCTCTCTTGGGTAGGACCTGCTGGACCATCATTTCCCTTTCAGACCCTCCCACTGATGCCTTATAGTATTTGACGCACCCTTCACCAAGTCTACCCAAGTGTGACTGCCGGATCAAGTTGCAGGGAAGGAGAAAGGTGAATCTTTTCCAGCATCTCTTTCAGCTAGATAGACCACGTGACTAAGTTTTCGCTAAGGGACGTGAACTGAGCTAGGATGTAGGTGATGAGCTGGAAAGCCAGTCTTGACCCATGGGTGGAGATAACACCGAGCAACAAGGTAGAAGGACGCCGGGTCCCTAAAGAACTCTTGTGTTGTGAAATACTCGTTGAAGATGTGTGACATTCGTTTATGCTGTGGAACATTTGTTTAATCATGAAAAGATGTGTTGCGTTCTTTTATGTTACATTTGTTTAACTCTGTGAAACTGTGTCCCTTTGTCTGCCTGAGACGTCTGATTGTTCTGATAAAGAGCTGAATGGTCAGCGGGTAGGCGGAAGGGAGAAAGAGGCAGGACTGCCAGGCAAAGAGAATAAAATAGAAGGGGAGAGAGAAAAGAAGAGGAGCAAGAAAGGGAGAGGAGGATGCCAGGGACCAGACACCAGGCCACACAGACAGACATGGAATAAGAAGGAAAGAAAAGATATACAGAAATAGAGAAAGGTGAAAGCCCAGAGGCAAAAAGTAGATAGGATCATTTTTAAAAAGCTGGCTAGAAATAAGCCAAGCAAAGGATGCGTATTCATAAGCAAGTATAAGCCTCTGTGCATTTATTGGGGAGCTGAGTGGTGGCCCCCAAAGAGTAAAGAGTAAAAAAAAAAAAAAAAAAAAAAACAAAATACAAAAACCAAAAAACCAAACCCTAATCATATATGGATTCTCCCGGACTGTTCACCCCCTGCCTCCAGACAGGTGCAGGGGAAGTAGCACTTTCTCTCTGCTTACCAAGACGGGGAGGGAGGGCTGACTCATTAACACGTAAATCCAGCCCATTTCTAACTCCTCCATCCAGTTTCCCTGTACCAGTGTTCTTCCTTGGATTTTGCCGTTAGCAGGAAAACCAAAATCAATCAGCTTCTTGGTATAGATCAGGTTTCAGAATGCGGCTGCCTATAAACCAGATCTGCCCACAGTTATGCTTTGGTTAGCTCAGATGGCACGGCTGGGGTGGGGGTGGGGGGGTCAAATGAAGAGATTTTCTGGTTTGTTTTCAGTTGCTGTGAAAAACCCAATGACCCAAAGTAACTTGTGGGAGAAAAGGGATTAGCTGGTTTACGCATCCCACAATCCATCACTGAGGGGAATCTGGGCAGCATCCCACAATCCATCACTGAGGGGAATCTGGGCAGGAACTCAGGCAGAGGCAAAGTCAGGAGCCATGCAGGAACGCTGCTTACTAGCTTGCTTCCTCAGAGTTTGCTCAGCCTGCTTTCTTATACAGCCCAGTACCACCTGCCCATAGTGGGCTGGGCTCTCCAGCGTCAATCATTAGCTAAGAAGTACCCTTGCAGACAAGCCCACAGATTAGTCTGATGCAGGCAATTCCCCAGTCAGATTTACTCTTTCCAGATAACTCTAGTTTGCGTTGTTGACAAAAAAGAAGGGAAGAAAGGAAGGAAAGAAAGAAAAAGAAAAAAAGCCTAACCATTTTCAACATTAACAAATGGAAAAAGTCCACACAAAAGTAGTAAAGTCCAGCTTCTCCTGAGAGGTCCAAAGAGCTGGACGCCAAGCCTAAATTCTTGCCTGGCAAAAATCAGCAGTTGCCTGATGTGAGACATCTTTCTGTATGCTGTGAATATGTTTTATTACCATTTGTTAATAAAAAAGCTGATTTGGCCAATAGTCAGGCAGAAAAGAGCCAGGCAGAAAATCTAAGCAGAAATACAGGGAGAAGAAGGGCTGAGTCAGAGAGACACCAGCAGCAACCGGGGAAGCAAGATGTGAGGTAACAAGCCATAAGCTTCAAGGTAAAATATAGACTAGTAGAAATGGATTAATTTAGTTGTAAGAGCTAGTTAATAATAAGTCTGAGCTAATAGGCCAAACAGTTTATAATTAATATTAAGCCTCTGAGTGGTTATTTTGAAAGTGATGGTGGACTGGGTGGGATAAAAAGCCTCCATTTACAGTTGCCACATTGTCCCCTTAGATGTGGCAAATGTGTTCTAGCTATTTAAATAATACCTTGGTGACCACGATTATCACCTGTGGCCAATGCTGATGTGTCAAGGAGTCTTGGCATTTCAGAGCCTCATAGGTGGACTTCCAACCCCACCCCCACCCCTATGGCCCGTGGTCCTGTGTCTGAGGGCTTTCTACGGTATTCTGGAGACTCCTTGGGGTACAAGCATGACAATCCAGAGAATAAGAGAACAAAAATACTACCAGAGCACCTCCAAAACCCCAACGGTCACCAGTGGGAGATGACAGTAAATGTCTCGGTGCCATGGTCCTCCCATGTATGGCAGTGTGGACACAGTCTCCCAGAATTTGAGCAGCAGTTGCCCATGCATGGTTAACCCACTCCTAACATGACCTTTGTGGATTGGCTACCATTTCCCCGAATTACCTCCCAGATGAATCACTTAGGGGCTGGGGATGTAGCTCAGTTGGTACAGTGTTCGCCTAGCATGTTAAGGCCCTGAATTTGAGCCCCAGCACTAGATAAAGCAGACATACTAAGACACATCTGTAATCTTAGCACTTGGGGAGTGGAGGGAAGCAGGAAGGGCAGCAGTTCAAGGTCTTCATCAGCCGCTTATGAGGTTCAAGGCCAGCCTAAGATAGATAAGATCCTAACTTAAAACCAAAATCAAGAGCCACTCAGGCTCAGGAGCTACAGTGTCCAGGCTCACTGGTTCCAGGTGATTCTTAGCGTTTCCCATCGCACCCTGCTGTGGCTTTCCTCCTGCGAGAGTCATTTATCTGTATTTAATATTTATTGAAAGTGAATTTTAAAAAAAAGGAAAGACATACCCAGAGGCAATGTGTTTGAGAACAAAACACACTAGAGTCTTCGTCCACAAGGGAGTACCGCATGCTCGCGCAGGCTTGCTATGCAAGCTCCGCTTTGTTGCGCTCTTCGGTGGTGTGTGACTTCCGGCTACTCGTGTTGAGCTCTAGTTTACTGCGGTGGAAAGCTCCAGTTAAAAAATGAGGAATCCTTAGCCCTTGCCTTCGAATGAGCTTCCAGGATGAGGTAGCTGGCCATCTTGGACTACACTGAAGGAAGAGACAGGGTGATGAGTCAGCTTCAGAGGAAGGGGGGCCACGGCAGACCCAGCCCTAACATGGGCCCCAGTAAGAGATCTGGTAATAGCAACACTGTGGAGGACCTGAAAGGAGATGAGGGCACAGACCTGTCAAGATCTGAAAACGCCCCCTGCCATCTCCAGCAGACTCTGATCCCCTTCACAGAACGGGTGCTCTTATGCTGCGAGTCCAGGTGTCTCTCCTGAGCTAGAGAGAACAGAAAGAGGTCAGAGCAATATTTTAGTCTACCTTCCTTGTCTTTTGAGACAAGTTTCATGTATTATCCTAGGCTGGCTTTGATCTCTCTATGTAGCCAAGGATGACCTTGAACTTCTGATCCTCTTCTACTCCCTAAGTGTCTTGTGCTGCCGCTGTCTGGGATTCCGGTGGTTCTAGAGATTAAATCCAGGACTTTGTGGATGCTCAATAGGCAGGCAGATAGCTAAACTGTGTCCCAAGCTCCACCTTGTTCTGCTAGTAATCCCCAATGGCTGACAACGTGTTCAGCACGTGTATGCCTACCACATGTGTCTCTGAAGATGCCAGTCCTTCTGTACATCAGCATGGCCCTGTCAGGAGGGGGCACACTGACCCAATGCTCATATCTCAATGGAGATATTGAAAAGACATCCCCTTTATTCTTTGGCTATTTTAGACAGTGTCTGTTTCAGTCAATGTTCTGTTTCTGTGAAGAGACATCATGACCAAGGCAACTCTTATTGATATTATTTATATTAAAGAAAAGCATTTAACTGGGGCTTGCTTGCAGTATCAGAGCTTTGGTCCCTTATCAGTGTGGCAGGAAGCATGGCGGCACTCAGGCAGACATGCTGAGTAGAAGCTGAGAGTTCCACATCGGAATCCAGAGGCAGCAGAAAGGGGAGACACACTGGGTCTGTCTTGGGTTTTGAAATCCCAAAGTTCATCCCCAACAAGGCCACACCTACTCCAACAAGGCCACACCTCCTAATCCCTGTCAAGTAGCAGAGTCCCTGGTGACCAAGCATTCAAACATATGAGCCCTTGGGGGGCCGTTCCTATGCAAACCACCACATTCTCTCCTTGGCCCCCATAGGCTTGTAGCCATAATATAATGAAAAGAATGTATTCAGTCCGACTTCAAAAGCCCCCATAGTCTATCACAGTCTCAAAATTGCTTAAAACTTCAAAGTTCAAAGTCTCTTCATGGCAATCTCCTATAAAATATAGGTAATCCCCTATAAAATAAAAATCAAAAGCAGATCACATACTTCCAACATATAATGACACAGGGTATGCACTACAAACGGGAGGAAAGGGAGCATAGGGAGGAAATACAGGACCAAAGCAAGACCTAAGGCAACAGGGTGAACTCAGCTCTGCACCTCCGCATCTGGTGTCAAATCCTCTTCAGATCTCCAATTTCTTTCAGCTTTGTTGCCTGCAACATGCTTTTATTTTTGTCTTGGGCAGGTTCCACTCCCTGTTAGCAGCTCTCCTAGGCAGGTATCCCACGACTCTGGCATCTCCACATCTTGGGGTCTCCAATGAAGTCCAGGCTTCACCTTCACAGCTTCACACAAGGCCTCTCTGGGCCTCCATCAAGGACTCTCTGATACATGCCTGGCCTCAGGGGCTTTCTTTAGCCACAGAGGGAGAGTCCACAATGTCTCCCCCCCCCAAAGATTTATCTGTCCATCCATCCATCCATCCATCCATCATGTGTACAGTATTCTGTCTGCATACCAGAAGAGGGCACCAGATCTCATTATAGACAGTTGTGAGCCACCGCATGGTTGCTGGGAATTGAACTTAGAACCTTTGGAAGAGCAGCCAAAGAGCAGCCAGCTCTTAACCTCTGATGTATCTCTCCAGCCCCACAACCCCTTTCTTATATTTTTACCTCTCAAGTCAGAACCACATGGCCAAAACTGCCAGGTTCTTCTGCTTGCTGAGGCTGGAACATGGCCCCCTCATTCAAATACATCCTCATCGGCTGTGTTCAATGGTTTCCTTCACTGCCTAAGCTTGTGTTGTCCTAAACCTCTCTCTGTGGACCAGGATGGCTTTGAACTCAGAGCTCCTCTTGCCTCTGCCTCCTAAGCGCTGGGATTAAAGACATGCACCACCATGCATGCCACCATGCCCTGCACTAAGCTTTTCTTTAGTTCCTTTGCACAAGTCAGAAGTTTAGCTGGGTGAGGTCTTGTCCTGAGGCCACCATTCCCTGTATTCCATTCAGGAATGGAATACAATCAGGTTTTTTTTGTCTTTTTTCAAAAAAACAGAACAAAACAAAAAACCTTTTTGTCTCTGTGAGGACCAGACTTGGCTCCATTACTCTTCCTGGTGCCCCTTTTCTTCTCAAACTATATTTTGTACTTTTCCTTGCTCAGCTGGCTCCTTTTAATTATAGATCTCCGTAAGCATGGTCACTAATAACCAAGCCACACAGTCCATATTGGGCTATCTTGAAACCTCCTCTGCCAATGCTGTTAATTAAAAAAATTTAGCCTCAGGCAGATTTTTTTTTTTGGACAAGGGCAGAAAGCAACCACATTCTTTGCCAAAATATCAGGGGAATGGTCTCTAGGCCACTTACTAACCTTCTCGAAGTATCTTGAGCGAGGCTGTCATAAACTACATTGCTCTCGGCTCTACCATCTTCCATACTCCTATTAGTATGTCCCAGTAAGCCCTTCTTAAAGACGTCAGTGTTTTCCTAATCCAAAGTCCCAAGGTCCACATTCTGCCAACAGCAGCATGACCAAGCCGGTCATAGCAATACCCCATTCCTAACACCAACTTCTCACTGTGTATCTGTCTGGCTTGGACTTCACTATACAGACCAGGTTATCTTCACACTCACAGAGATCTTCCTCTGCCTCTGTCTTCCAAGTGCTGGGATTGAAGGCTGGTGCCTGAAAAGACACTTTAGCTGCAGGCTACTAGGTTAAGATTGCTCTAGCCATCCCCACCCCCACTTAGGAGCCACAAACAGGTAGAAGAATCCGGGTCCTAGAGTCATCTTGCTTCCGTTCAATTCTATTTCCTGACTGGGTGACTTTGTACAATTCACCTAACCTTTCCATGCCTCCCTACCAAATAGGGATTTAGTGAGTCAATGCAGGCAGGCATGCTGTTTTGAACTGTGTCTATATAAAGAAAGTGCTTAAAATGCAGAGATATTTTAGCTCTGGTTGGGAACTATAGGGAGCTAAAAAAAGAAATGGAGATGAAAAAATCCAGAAAGACATCCACCCATGTATCAACAGTTTTGTACCTCCTTTGTCTTTGTCATATCTACTATTTTTAAACAAAGTTATGCTGCTTTTGGTGGTGGTGGGGTGCTGGGTTGAGACAGGGTTTCACTGTGTTATCGTGACTGTCCTGTAACTCATTCTGTAGACCAGGCTGGCCTTGAACTCAGAGATCTATTTGCCTCTGCCTCTGCCTCTGCCTCCCAAGTGCTGGGATAAAAGGTGTGTGCCACCATCACCTGGCTTGCTAATTCTAACTTTAAAGCTATAAGAAGAAAAAGAAAGCTGACTGTATCAGACCAAAAGGAATTTGTAGGGGCTAGAGAGATGGCTCATTGGCGAAGAACACTGGCTGCCCTTTTGGAGGATCTTGGTTCAATTCCCAGCACCTACATGGCCACTCACACCTGTCTGGAACTCCAGTTCTAAGGGGATCTGATGCCCTCTTTTGGCTTTCTTGGACACTGCATGTGTGTGTGCGTGTGTGTGTGTGTGTGTGTGTGTGTGTGTGTGTGCGTGTGTGTGTGTGTGTGTGTGTGTGTGTACACCACATATATACATGAAGATGAGAAATGCCCACACACAATAAACAAGCAAATAAATAAAGGATATCCACCCCCTACAAGGGAGTCTTTTGCGGTTCCTTCTGAGATCATCCCATAAGTCTCCAAATCCTTGAGCAGACATCTCTATGTTCTTGTCTGTCTGTCTGTAGAGTCCCAGATTCCAGCCTTGAGATGCCTAGTTGTCTGCAGCCTATTCCAGGCAAGCCAAGCCCATCTGTTTCCCCACTTGTCCTCAGAGACAGCGCAGGGCTATCTGCAGGCCCTGCCTACTGTTTCCAGAAGCTCACAACATGGAAATGAAGTGTTACTGCTAACAAGTCAAGATTTGCACCCATCCATCCATCCATCCATCCATCCATCCATCCATCCATCCCATACCCACTCATACACCAGACCCTGAAATAACAAAAGGATAGAATGGGGAACGCTCCATAGTCTGGCTGAGGAATACATGAGGGTAGTTTGTCCTCTGCCATTTCAGCTCTGTGTTCTGCCTTTCTCACTTGCCTTGACTTCAAGCTGATCCCTGAGAACCATGCCCTAAGTCACCTTGCTCCTGCCTTCTCATTGACTGGATATATGAATAGGTATGGTGAGACACTGGCGGGAAGAGGATGAAGCTGAAGGGCTCAAGCCCAGTTCTCTGTCTGCCAGGACCGGTCCCTAAACCAAGGGACACCCTCTGTATCTATTATCCACTCTGTACTGTTGTCCTGCCTAGCGGGGACATGGGGACTGTGGGAGGCGCTGTATCGTCCCTTCTACTCCATGCCCCCATTCCGTTCCGTTCCTTCACACGGAAGCTCTTAGGGGTGTGTGTATCCTGTTGGAACACTGCCTGGCAGATTCTGTCAGGTGCCTCATGCCACAGAAGAGGAAGTTCTGGTTCAGAGAGGCCTGGTGACTGAGGGAAGCTGGGAGCAGCAAGCATGGGAACCGGAGAGGAAGTTCAGTGTGAACAGCCAGTGGCTCAAGCCTCTGATCCTGGTGTTCTTGCTCAGAGCAGCTCCTGAGGAGCTGGAGGACGTAGCAGCAGAGCAGGCAGAGTGCTGGCTCTTGAGGAACTCAGATCGGAGTCAAACCATCTCAGAGCCTGTCCTGGTTACCAACACAGAACGTTCTGTCTGCCTGAGTCACCTAATCCAAGGACAGACGATCCAGATCTTTGGGGATCTCAGGTGGCTGGAAGAGAACACATCTATCTCCCCTGTGCATTCTGCTGGCTACACCTCTCCAAGGTCTGCCTTATCCAGGGCTTGCAAAGCATCAGGGAAAGCAATCTCACCAGCCATTTCAAATTAAGTGTACACCCTCTGCACACTGCCACAGGCACACACACACACACACACACACACACACACACACACACAGATCGCACATGTGCACCCACATCTTTGTCTTCCAAATGATACCCTAAGATGGAGTGGAAGTCTAGGCACAGAATGTGGAAGAACTCCTTCACGTCCCTACACATGTGTGTGTAATGACCACTCCAGCTTCTGACAGCCGGTGTGGTTAGACTATGAGAGACCAAGTCTGGATGGTGAGAATCCACAATGATTGTCCCGAGAAAAATAACATTAAGTCCTTTTGCCTATGGATAACTGGATGCTAAAGATGGCATTTCCTCTGGTCTTAGCAGTGTGGACAAGGTCCCAATGCCAGAGATTAGGGATGGAGCAGAGCTTCCGATCGTGGATCTGCTATGTGGTCCCTTGGCACTGGATGTAGGAGAGGCTTCCGCAGCATCAAGGCTCTACATGAAGAGAACTAAACGCCTAGGACTGCCGACAAGACTGCTGCCCAGCTGCTGAAATGTGAAATAAATCTTCAAGACAATAACCAGTGTTTCTTTATTACCACAGTGATAAGATCTGTTAGTCAGCTACTGTCGTTGTAACTTTAATATTTATTTATTTAGTCATTCATCTATTTGCTTATTCATTTATCCATTCATTTGTTTATTTGTTTGTTTATTTATTTTTATGAGTTTTTTTTTGAGACAGGGTTTCTCTGTCTATTTCTGGTTGTCCTGGAACTCACTCTGGACCAGGGTAGCCTCAAACCCAAGGTGATCTGCCTGACTCTGCCTCTGAAGTGCTGGGATTAAAGGCGTGTACCACCACTGCCCGGCTGTGACTTTAAACAGAGATGGCTGTAAACACCATTTTCAGATATCTATGACAAGCAAATTGTGATAGACAGACACCTCAGATTTGCATGGATCACAGAGTCATGCGAGCTACTAATCCCACCAGTACAGAAAGGAATGTCAATTTTCAGCTACAGATTACTGAATATTTTTAAAATACCTTCCTATCCATGGTTATAGACTGCATGTGAAAATGTCTTTTCTCAGGGGAGCTACTCTGAGGCCAGTGCACATCCAAGCACATTACAAAAGGGAACAGGGTGGGCCTGGCAGTGGTGGTACACGTCTTTAATCCCAGCAGTCAGGAGGCAGAGGCAGGCGGATCTCTGTGAGTTCAAAGCCAGCCTGGTCTACAGAGTGGGTTTCAGGGCAGCCAGACTACACAGAGAAAGTGTGTCTCAAGAAACAAAAACAAACAAATGACAAGACAGCCACCCCCAAAAGGGATCCAGATGGGCCAGACCAACAGCATGTCCCACTATAGTTTGGATCTGGAATATCCCCAAAAGCCCATGTTGTTGAAATCTGGCCTCCAGACCACAGCACTATTGGGAGACAGTAGAATCTTTCAGAAGTGGAGCCTTATGTGACGCTTTAGTGCGTTGGAGATGTCCCCTAGAAGAGGACTGTATGGCTCTGGTGACAGCTTTGTTCATCATGTCCTTCTTACCAAGGTGTATAGTCTCTCCCTCCAGCCCTCCCCACCCCCCACCTCCCCACCATACCCCCCTCACCTCTTCATCCACCCACCCTCACCTCTCCACCCCCCCACCCCCGCACCACGCGTTCCCTTCTGAACAGTCTCAAGTATGGCTGAGAGAGAGAGAGAGAGAGAGAGAGAGAGAGAGAGAGAGAGAGAGAGAGAGCGCGAGCGAGCAGGACCACCAGGCTCCTACCCAGGTGCAGAACAAACAAACTCCACAGCCGGAGTCCAGAGGGA
This sequence comes from Alexandromys fortis, assembly GCF_014885135.2. Lineage (NCBI taxonomy): Eukaryota > Metazoa > Chordata > Mammalia > Rodentia > Cricetidae > Alexandromys > Alexandromys fortis. The sequence continues at coordinate 4,461,093 of NW_026067947.1, forward strand.
CCGCCTCCTTTCCTTCCTGCTCTTGGATCCCTTGTCCCTGCCACAGCTCAGGGCTGCTGTCTCTCTGGGGATTGCTGCTCTGTCTTCAGGAAGAAGCTTGTCCCCAAGGTGAAGCCTGGAAGGAATGGTGCTCCCTTGGCCTTGTCACCTGGGAAGAAGGGGAGGGGGGAGGCGGCTGAGCAGACCCAGCTCCTGCCCACTTCAGACTCCCAGGCTCTGAGTCCACAGGAAATTTCCAGAAAGGATGAGACACACCCAGCCCTAAGGGCACAGCAGCAGGGAGAGCACCTGCTGCAAGGAGCTTCCGGGATGCACAGGTCACGGGACGCTGATCCTGAGAGAGTCTCTACCAAAGCAGAGGCAGTTTGCTTTCTGCAGGAAGCCTGTCCGGGAGTCACCCAGCGGACTCTGACAGAGGTAGAGGACAAGGTGAACAAAGGTCACTTTCCCCCAGTCAAAGTGCATAGAAATTTCTGGGATCCACCCGACACGGCAGAAAGGGGCACAGACACAGAGTGACAGACTTGAGGAAAACAATCCACCCCTTGTTCGCCTCTGTCACTTGCAGAAGCAAACGGTGTGAGCAATGCCTTTGGGATCCCACGTGCATGAGAAAACAGGCCCGGGAAATTGTGGAGAGACTTGCCCCTCTGCATAGCAAGGGACAGCCCCTTCCTCTCCATGGACTGATTGTCAGAGATAGAAGCCTGGACTGGGATCCCTTTCCTTCTGGGAGCCTGGCAGACATGGAGTGCCACCTGGCTGGAGGCTTCCCCCAAGCCAGTAGAGACCCTTCACAACCAGAGGTCCTGTGGAGACTAAGTCATGGCAGTCTGCAGCATACGAAACCACATCTGTGTGCCAGGCCATTTCAAACATCTGTACACAGAATGCCACCTTCCCTGTGGCCATCTGACTTCAGTGAAACTGATGGAAAACTCTGTAGAAAGTTCCGGAGTCCTGACCTAAGTCCTTACAGAGGTTTTCTCTAAAGCCAGCAAAGGCTACTCAGTCATATGGACTCCAGAAGTGACTCAGGATCTACCTGTAGATGGCATCCCTGGCTGAACGCCCCAGTACCCACTTTAGAGGTCACGCATAGGTTACATTCTGCGTGTGTGTGTGTGTGTGTGTGTGTGTGTGTGTGTGTGTGATAGCCAGTAGGGAGTAGTGCAAAGGCTAGGTTCTCTCTTCTCTTCCTCCCTCCTTTCCTTCCTCCCTCCCTCATTCCCTCCCTTCCTCCTTCCCTCCCTTCCTCCCTCTCATCACCTCTGCTTCCAGCATTACTTCCCAAATGGATGGTTACCCCAAGCCATGGTTTTGGGGTCCAGGTAGGACAAGAAGCAGATTCGTACCTTGCTCCTCCACACAGCTGCTTAAAGTGGCCCTGAGAACTGAAGCATCTTCCAAGACCTAGTGGCTTTTAAGGGGAAGTTGTAGAGAGGAATGGAGAAGAGTGATGGTCTGAGAGGAAGATCACTCAGAAATTATAAAGTGTGGTGGGTTTAAGAAGAGCAGAAACCTGCTTGGGAAATATGTGAAGAACACACATTGAAAAATGTGCCTGCGACAGCTGAGAATCTGTCAAGTGACAAGAGAGGGCTTTGTGAACAAAATGAACCAGAACGCGGGGTGTCAGGTGGACAGATTGGCCCAATTAAGGCTGGGGGAGCCGAGGGGGGAGGAGTGAGTTATGGCTTTGTGGCCGGGCCTGTGGGGGGTCCACAGAGCCGTTCCCTGGAGAGATGAGACACCCAGTTCCAAGATACACAGACAGGGAAAGAATGAGGCAAAGGCCGTTGGTACCTGCTGCCTGCCTGTTTGTACCTGCTGCCTGCGCTGTACACTGCTTCCCAAATGTACCATCTATTGGACTGTGCAGGGGTGGAGGTCTTCCACACAAAGTCCCCTTCTGGAGTATCACCATAAGACAAGATCTCCATGAGCACCCAGAGTCTTCTGGTCATTGTGCTGGACACAAGGGTGACAGTTTTCCTACCTTTCAGGAACCCTGGACTCCGGGGCTGGTGTGGTACACAACTGTAATTCTTGTACCAGGGAAACTGAGTCACAGCATCCTGGGTTCTATACTAACCTGGGCCACACAGTGAGACCCTCATTCCAGGAAGAGGGAGGGAAGGAAGGAGAAAGAAAAGCAGGGAGAGCAGAGGGGAGGGATGGGGTGGGAGGAAGAAGACGACAGAGGTATGGACACAGAACAGGGAGGAGGGGAGGGGAGAGAGGGGTGTGGAAGAAGAGGAAAAGGAAAGAAGAGGGGCAGGAAGGCAGAGAGGGAAAGAGGAAAGCCTGGAGAAGACACTGCCCCTGCCAAGCCTGCAATCCCTCACTGACCCCTTCCTGCTGAGTACAGAGGAAGCAGTGAGTCCTCAGAGTGGTTCAGTGTGCTACAAGGACACACTAGCACGAAGCGGTGGAGCCGCTCCCAAGTTTGCATTCTGAGCCGTAGTTCTTCTGCCTTCTCCACCATGGGACCTGACAAGCCCTGCAGGCTGATGGGCTACGTGGTTCATGGGAGGAATGAGAATGACGGAGAACACAGAGCCCCAGCTGGAGATCAGGAATCCGTCAGTACCTTTCATGGACACCCAGTCATGACAGACATGGTCCCCAGGGCCCTTGCTAGGGGCAAAAGACCAATCAATATGCCTTCTGTGGATACTTTGTCCTTGGCCAACAACATCCTCAAGCTCTGACTAGGGATGAGGAAGACAGTGTGCCTTCCCAAGGATACTCTGCTGTGAACAACCTCTGCAGAAGTTCCAAATTCTTTACGATCCAGGTCAGAGTTACCTGGCAATCCTGCACAACCCTGTCAGCCCTACCTCTGGATACGTGTACTTTGCCTAGCCCTGAGATTCCCTAAAGGGGTTTTGGTGGCAGGCCCCTCCTCATCAGAACACAGTCCCTGCAGGAAGCTGAGGATGGCTGCAAACAGGACCTTCATGTGCAGACACAAATTAGTTCCGTCTCGGGTGCCATGACTGGCCTAGTACCAGGGTGTGGATGGCCATTAGGGCCTGCGGAGCCAAGGGGAGGGAATATTGGAGCCAAGAACTTGTTCCGAGAGGGTGGGTGGGAGCTGCACACACGCTGAGACTCTCAGTCCATGACACGGGCTCTATTGTCCCAGCCAACTTCAGTTGCAAAGCATAGATTTAAGGTAACACAGGGAATCTCAAGAAGCTCATGCCAGCACATAAGTCCAAGGGTTGAACCCTGGACAGCTGCACTGATAGATACCTAGGAGGCTGGCCTCATCTGCAGTGCAGGAAACAAGAGAAGGCTGGCCTGGTGCTCACAACTCTGCACACCCCACCCACGGTTGCACGGAGCCTGTCCTGGAGTAGCTGGACATGTGTGACCCAGCATCCCATGGGCCAGCCTTCAGAAAATGTTGCCTCATCCAAACATGGCGGCAGCCTTGCCAGTTAGGGAAGTTTATCCCTCATCTTTCCAGTGAGAGACACTGAGGCACAGAGAACAAAGAGGTACCCTCACAACATGCTATCAGCGGAGGCAAAGACATGGCAGAACCAGGCCTTCTGCAGGCCACCTTCCTACCCCTTAGGGCGCTGTCGCTCTTGCTGTGCTCAGCTCCTGAGAGGGCTGGGACGCTGGCGAGTCGCCAAACCGAAGCCAGTATTTATTAGGAAATCCCCAGGCACGCCAGAAGCTGCAGACCAGCAAATTAGTTTAGTCAGCTCACTAGTTTATTTAAGGAGCTTTCGGTGAGCTTGGAAACAGCCCCTGCAAGCACATGCTGCAGGAAGGGGTGCTTTCCAGATGCCTCAGGGATGCCAAGTCATCCCGCATCCACGGGCCTCCTACCACACTAGGAAGAAACCACTTGCCTACCTGAGGCTAATAACCGGCACTCCCCTTGCTGTGTCCGAGTTGTGTGCTTCCTCGGGGCTGACATGACCCACGAGTCTTGAATCAGAGGGTTGGTAAGCACCTGAGGGGCCCTCGCCTACTAACATAACAGTCTCTAGTGGAGGGAGGCAGAGGCCACCAGGGCTTGGGAGCCTTCATAGCATCCTCCCCAAGCCCTCCCATCTCCTTCCCCTCGCTGAGCTTCTATCAGAGGTGGGAAGTTAGCAGAGAGTTGGACCCCTTTAAGAAGTGTAGCTGCCCAGTTTCAGTGGGCTAGTGGCCACAAGTCACTAAGTGGCTTTTCAGAGCAGCTGTCTTTGAGAAACCCATGATCCTGTAAGCAACCCCATAAACTCACCGCTTCACCAAAGCTGGATTTAATGCAATCTTTTCTCTCTCTCTCTCTCTCTCTCTCTCTCTCTCTCTCTCTCTCTCTCTCTCTCTCTCTGTTGGTGCCTTCCCTATCTGTACAAATAGACATTTCTTGATGTCTGCCCAGAAGTCAAGAAACAGCCATCTATTTTTGTAACAGAGTGCCACCCCTTCCATTCCTAGGGACTGTCTGTTAGTCAGGAGAATCCTGCAGGAGGGACAAAGTGTGACCTTGGAGGTTGATTCATCAAAAGCATGGCACCAACCACCCTCTCTGCTCCTAAATCACAGAGGCAGCTGCTATCTAAGAATTCTCAGCAGCCCCTAGAGGAGGATCCCCATGGCCAGGATCCCAAATCTCCCATCACCTCCATCTTGAGAGTGAATATCCTAGCCTCAGCCTACAGGTGACAAGCCCCAGTTGACCCTCTGGCCTCAAGAGAAACGTTGAGCGAGAACCACTCAGCAAAAGCTGTCTCTGAATCAGAGCAGCTTTGTCCAAAACACATACTTGCACACACACAGACACATGCACACGCACACACACATGCATACACTAAAGCATGGCAATGCATCTCAAGCCAGTCAGTGCCTATCTCCGGTAACAGTGTTTTATTATTTTGTAAGCAGTGTAGAGAGCATAGGATCATCCAGGAAAATGATGACAAGTGGAGAGGACAGAGTTCCTACAGCAGGGGTATGATGGGTAAGCTGGCTGGCTGGTGAAGTGTCTGGCAGGTGATGGAGGGCAGTGCCCCCACGCCGTCCTATGGCCTCATGCCTTGCACTCACTCACTGTTAGAACTCCATAGCTCTCTCTCTCTCTCTCTCTCTCTCTCTCTCTCTCTCTCTCTCTCTCTCTCTCTCTGTGTGTGTGTGTGTGTGTGTGTACCCAGCATGGGTGGTGAGGTGACAACTTGCAGGAAGTCAATTCTCTGTTTCCGCCGAGTGGCTCCCACTGAACTCACACCTTCAGGCTCAATGGCAAGGGCCTTTATGTACGGAGCCATTTTATCAGTCCTGCACAGCTATTTCTGACAGACAAGATGAGGAAGTATCGGCTTACATCCAGGAAGCAGTAGCTTCAGGGAAAGCTGAATCTAGGCACCCAAAGATTGTCCCCAGAATGCTGTCTCTCATCTCTTAGATACGCCTTCCTCCATGCTGGCAGGATGTTTCCACCCTACGTGGGACAGTTCGGGGGTTCAGGAGGTGGTAACCATGGATGCCTAAAATATGCCTTTCTTTCCAACGGTTTTCCAGACTCACAGGCCTGAAACTTACTGGCCAGGTTTAGGACACAGCACCTCAAGGACCTGCCCGGATGTGGGTGCTGACAGACGAACGATGACACATGGCTCCGAGCCGACAAAACAAGAGCTAGGATCGCCAAAGCCATACTCATAGCCATAGTGTGACAGCCCTCCCCAGTCCTTTCAATGCAGATGTGGTTGCTAAGGAGACACTGAAGTCAGTCCTCAGAGCTGGGTGGAAAAAACCCTTCCTGGACAGACGCTCTTCTGTGGGGGTTTTCTTGACATCTAGTATCTCAAGAATTATCGGAGGGAGCTGGAGAGATGGCTCAGTGGTTAAGAGCATGGCCTGCTCTTCCAAAGGTCCTGAGTTCAATTCCCGGCAACCACATGGTGGCTCACAACCATCTGTAATGAGGTCTGGTGCCCTCTTCTGGCCTGCAGACATACACACAGACAGAATATTGTACACACACATAATAAATAAATATTTAAAAAAAAAAGAATTATCGGGCTCAGAAAGAGGAGTGTCAAGACTTTGCTAGAATACCCTCTGGCCTTCTAGTCATCTAGCCATCAATCCCCCCATCCAACTGGTCATACATACACAGCCAGCCCTCTGGCTATTCCAAGTAGCTTCCCACCACACTCAGGGCTAGGCTAACTTCCTTAAGGGGACATTCGGGCTTAGCTATAAGCCTTCCTTGCAATACCTTTGGTTACCCATCTCTCAAACCATGCATCTGTCACACTGAACTGTGATCTCCTTCCTGTCTTTGCACAGGGCCCTTTCCTCTACCTGGGAGCTCTGTCTCAGCCTTCAACTTGCTGGCTTCCCTGAACACTCTCTCTGTCTCCTCTTACATCTAAATTTATATAGGACAGCTTCTCAGCTAGTCCACAATTAAGAGAAGCAACAGTCCCATTGAAGAGCAAATGGATAAATAAATGAATCAATCATCAACTCCAGGGAAGTAAGTTCCTAGAGAACAAGAAATTTACACAGGAAAAAGAAATGAGTGTTGTTTTAACCACTGCAGACTCTCTTTTTGACACTGGCTACCCAAGTGAAGTCCTTAACTTCTACTTGATTCAGCTTCAGCAGAACTGGTTAGACACATGCACCCTTGAGGGAACCATAATCTAGTAGGCAAGATGGATACCAAATGATCATGTCATCTAAGTTTGACTAGGTCCAAACCCGTAAGACAAGCTGTACCCAGTTGGTGGTGCTGTTTGAGAAGGTTGTGGAACCCTTAGGAGGCGGAACCTTGCGGAAGGAAATACGTCATTGGTGGTTGATTTCCAGGGTCTATGACTTCACCTCTCTTCTAGTACATCTTCTCTATTTGGGTGGTGGCTGAAGATGTGATCGCATCATCTCATTAGATGCTGAAAAAGCTTTCAACAAAATATAATATTCCTTTATGATAAAGGTCTTAGAGAGAGCAGGGACACAAAGAATATACCTAAACATAAACATAAAGGCAATATACAGCAAGCCAACAGCCAACATCAAACTAAATGGAGAGAAACTCAAAGCAATCCCACTGAAACCAGGAACAAGACAAGGTTGTCCACTCTCTCCAGATCTATTCAATATTGTTCTTGAGGTCCTAGCTAGAGGAATAGAACAACAAAAGGAGATCAAGGGGATACAAATCAGAAAAGAAGAAGTCAAACTCCCACTATTTGCTGATGATATGATAGTTTACATAAACTATTGACCCCAAAAGTTCTACCAAGGAACTTTTACAATTCATAAACACCTTCAGTAATGTACCAGGGTACAATATTAACTCAAAAAAAAATCAGTAGCTCTCCTTTACACAGATAATAAATGAGCTGAGAAAGAAATCAGAGAAACATCACTCTTCACAATAGCCACAAACAGCATAAAATATCTCGGAGTAACTCTAACCAAACAAGTGGAAGACCTATATGACAAGAAAATCTTTGAAAAAAAAAAGGTGAAAAAGATACCAGAAAATGGAAAGATCTCCCATGCTCCTGGGTAGGTAGAATTAACATAGTAAAAATGGCAATCTTACCAAAAGCAATCTACAGATTCAATGCAATGCCCATCAAAATTCCAGTAAAATTCTTCACAGACCTTGAAAGAACAATACTCAACTTCATATGGAAAAGCAAAAAAAAAAAAAAAAAAAAAAAATAGGAAAAGAAAACCCTGGCTAGCCCAAACAATTCTGCACATATATGTTTCCTTTGATCTTACTTTCCTTCCCTTGCTCTTGTTTTCTCAGACTCAGTTCTTTGGAAGCCAGCTGTCACGTTATGAGGAAGCCCCAGCCGTACAAAGAAGGTAAGTATAGTGAGTCTCGGAAGTCTCAGGCAAGAGAGCACACGTTAACATGATGAACAAGTCTTCAGCGGAACTCTGTGGAGTTTTGGGTATGTGCTGCAGGAAGGAGCCATTCCTGGTGCGCTATGTCAAACTCCCAAAACATCTGACGTGTAGACCTTGAGTGGTTGCTTTGCTACACTGGACTTTGGAGTGAGTTCTTAGGCTGCCTGGCCAAAAGGAACCTGTATTTGAAATAAAATGAAGGAAAGATGTTCACAAGTGAGGTAAATACATCCATTCACATACCTTTTGTTTCCTTTTTTCGAGACAGGCTCTGGCTATGTAACACAAGTTGGCCTCAGAGTTGGAATTTCCCTGTTTCAACCTTGCGAGGAGGAGCTCTTAGGCTCACCTCTCGGTTCCCTTCTCAGCCGGTCCTTACTAGTGGCGGGGTCTTAGTTGTGTGAACGTGGGCATGTTATCGCTGGTCTTTGAGTTCCTAGTCTTCTCAAACATAAAACTCGGGGACAAGGCTGATTTATGTAATCATGTATTTGCATTTATTTCCTTAGGGTGTGTGTATGTTTGTGGAGGTCAGCGGGCAATGTTGGGGACTCAACTGGGATCAAACTCGAGTCTTGGGGCTTGGCAGCAAGTGACTTCATCCGTGGAGGCATCTCTCCCCAGCCCTCGCGGGATGCTTCCTAAGACCTGGAGAAGCTAGCAAGTTCTGCCAGTGTGCTCTGTGGCATGAATCACCCAATTAACAAAGCGTCAGTTGAAATGGCAAGAGGTGAAGTTTTTAACTGAAATACTTGATCCCCCTTTCTCCCCAGTCTTTCTAGGAGGTAAACTAAACAAGAGCCATTAGGAACACAGAAAGGCTCCCCTAGATGCATAATTCATGAGTAGAGACTGGGTTTGACCCAGCAGGTCACAGAGAATTAAAATGTCATAAAAATAAAAAACACCATCTCTCCCTTCTGGCCCCCTCCCTCTCTCTAGCTAATGGACAGGAAAGAGTGAGTTAGACTGGAGTCCAGGTCAAAGGTTAGGTTACTCCGGTCCAGAGCAGCCTTTCCTTCCAGTCACTGCAATGACAGGACACTGCAGATACAGGGTCACTCTTGCCTCCACCCTGGGATTGCATCCTAAGTGATAAAGGCGATAACCTCACCTTTAATACTCTGCTCAATAGACAGACCTGCTGAAAGACACCTGTCCTCCTCCCAAAGCTGGGGGGGGGGAGTTTTCCCAAGGGACCTGACCTGCTACACCCAGGCCAAGGGCTAAAAATTGCAATTAGCATAATAACCTGTCAGGATCCACCTGTCCAGCTTGCTCACCCATTCGCCCAACAAATATTTACAGAGCAGCTGTGCAGGGCAGGCCCTGATGCCACACAGGTCCCCAGAAGGACCTGACATTTTGTGTGCAAGCCATTGGTTCAGGAAGTACTCTAGGGGTGGCTTGCAGGCTTGGCGAGAGTAGGGGGTGGGGAGAGGAGGTAACTCCAAGCAAAGGGGCAGTTGAAATCCAGGCTCAGCCAGATCCTGTGATGAGCTGGGCAGTAAGAAGAATTCACAGGTTGTCCCAGCTCAAGTCATAGAAACGGGGCTTTCAAAGCCTCCCCGTGTGACAGCAAAGGGTACGGTTGTTCCCTGGGGAGTCTCCGTGTGTTAGGCCTTGTCAGTGTCCAGAAGGGTCCCTTTCTCTCAATAGCAGTTTTCCTCCTGGAATTTGCCCTGAGGTTGCCAAGAGCCATCAGCCTTTTTCTGTCCCAGCTCCTAATAAAGTGGGGGATGTCTTCCCAATTCTTTATTCTCTGTGACTCAACTCAGGTCGTAAAAAGGGACTAAGTAGGAGTGTCCTGCCTCCTCCAAGCCTGCTGTGGAGATGAAGTGGGAAGTGGAGAGGCCCCTGGTCAGAGGCCTCCCCAGAGAGGAAGCCCTGATAATCCCTTCCCCTGGCCTGAGCCAGGGATGCGGGTTGTCACACACCTCCCACTGACTCTGAGGGAGGACAGCTTCAAGGCCCAGAGGCCCCCGGACCACCCCCATGCCGTCCTAGATGGACAATGTCAAACCAGTCTCTGATTCCCTAATTTCCTAATCCGTGCTGTGAGAACAGTGAACCCCAAGCCTTTTGCCCCAGTAGGTGTGAAACACCTGGGTGCCTAAGTTAGTGACTAGGCTGATGGCTCTGCCCCAGTCAGGGGACCTCAGGCATCTCCACTCAACAGAGGTCCTCGGGCCACCTTCTGTGTCCCTGAGCAGTGGAACCAGACCTCTGCGTCTGTCTGCTTCCTTGCTGTGCACACTGCCCTCATATCCTTGACGATAGCTCTTGCGGCAGGAACTGAGGAAGCTCAGGTGGGATGGCTAAAGAGAGCATCCTCGCCAGGCAGTGGTGGCGTACACCTTTAATCCCGGCACTCGGGAGGCAAACAGAAGCATGAGGATCTCTGTGAGTTAAAGGCCAGCCTGGTCTACTGTGCACAGAACAAAACAGCCAAGACGGTTACACAAACAAACCCTGCCTTGGAAAAACAAGCAAACAAACAAAACCAAACAACAACAAAAAGAGGGCCAGCGTAGTTTGCTTCTAGGTAACACTGCCCCTCTAGGCTGACTAGTCTGCCTCTGTCCAGCTGGTTCCTCCTTCTGTAACAGGTACCTCAGCCTGGCCTGTTGGTGGAGAAAGGTTTGTTTGGGCCCACAGCACACTGGAGCACATGAAGCACATGTCCCTGCGTGTGCTTGGCTCTGAGAAGAGCCTCCTGCTACTCCGTCCATGGAGAACAAATGGAACGGTAAGTCGGTGAGAAGAGAAAGAAGAGAGGGTAAGTCTCCTGCCACAGCTAAGAGCTCCAGAGAGACAGGCACCCAAGGGCTCCACTCTATAATATAAACACCTCTCCCTATGCTCCACCTCCCAACATGGCTGCATCGACGCACTGAGCCTCAACCTCAGTTTTTGTGGGGGAAGGATCATATTTTTACCTTAGCAGGGTGCCACTTCACCCTGGCCCCCAATTTGAGGTGCTCCAGAGGGTCCCTGAGCTCCACTATTCTAGAAGCTACCATTTACCTCCTCCCACAGCCTTCTCCGTGCACAGGAAAGGGCACTTGTAAGAGGGCCCATAATCACAGTGACTCTGGCTGGCTTTGCAGTCACCAGGCAAGTCAGAGAGATAGCCTTAAAAGGATTTGGGGACCGCCACCTCTTCTTCTCATCACAGTGTGATCTGGGGTTACAGATGTGCATACACCCCTGGGTGTTGAGCACCAGAACACAGTCCTCATGCGTGTACGCCCTGCACTTTATTGCTGGAGTGTCTCCCCAGTCTACCTGTAAGTAGAAATAGTTTTGGTGTCCGACTGGCCTCAGCATACATACTTGTTACCCCCAATTTAGAAAGATCAGACAGATAGGCAGAAAGAAAAAGATAGCTACAGATTTTTATGGATATGAATGTACACATCCTTGCATGGACATAAAAACAGACTTTTTAAAAAAAACTGTAGTCACCTTGTTCCCTTTAAATGTGACAGAAGGGGCCAAAGAGAGATTGCCTAGCGGTTAAGAGCACTGGTTGCTCTTTCAGCATCAGGCTTAATTCCCAGCACCCATAATGATGCTTTACAACCATAAGTGACTCCAGTTTGAGGGAACCTGATGCCCTCTTCTGGCCTCTACAGGCACTGCACACACGTTGTGCACAGACACACATGCAGGCAAAACACCCATATACATAAAAATAAATAAATATTTTTTTTAAAAAAAGTTGCAGAACATCACCCATGTCTGTAAAAAGTCCCATGACTATTTTTTGGACAAGATTTTAAAACACTCGAAATAATCACCTAACTGCCCACAGCCAGTCCTGTGTCATTTACTATAATGCCCTCATTGCTTCAAAGTGTGGGCGCCGTAGGACTGATTTGACTAACTCTAACAAGCAGGCATTTTGTTTCTTTCCTTTCTTGCTGGGCTGACCAGTGGTGGTTCTGGAGGCTGGAGCTGTGTGTCTTTTGGTGGCCTGTAAGCTTTTTTCAGTATTAGTAAAAATGAGTACTTCTTACTCATTGAAAGTGGGGAAAACTGTAAAAGCTGTCACTGAACCAGCGTGGGGACGGGGTAGGAACCTACAGGAGTCTACACCTAGGGAAAGGCCCATCAGCCCCACTGCCAGTTCCCTTGGCCACTCGGACAGCTGCCAGCCTGTCTTGGGTGATGTCAGCAACCTCATTTCTAAAGCATGGGTAGTGAGAGGCATGCCATATGTCTCTGAAAGTCCTGAGGTGTTAGTACAGTGGAGGACATGGGGAAGGCCAATATTCAGTGAGCTAAAAATCCACGGATTTGCAATTTAGACAAAATTCCTTAGGGTCAATGCAGAAGGCCAGCAAGTCTCCTTGTTCAAGATTTCAAGTCATCAGTGTTTTGAGACAGGATCTTGCTGTGTTGCTCAGGCTGGTCTTGAACTCACAATCGTCCTGCCTCAGTTGTGGGATTGAAGTTACCTTGTGCAGCTTCTGAACGATTTAGAAAATATCAAAGCGATGCCCAGAAATTCTGTGCTGCCCCCAACTAGGCTGATAGAGGTGAGGGGATAGTTCTGTTGGGAGACTGCCTGCTTAGCATGCACCAGGACCTGGGTTTGCTCCCTAGCACCATACAAACCGGGTATGGTGATGGTGTGCACTGGTCAACACAGCTCTTAGGAGGTGAAATTCAGAGGATCACAAGTTCAAAGTAATCCTCAGCTGCACAAGTTCCAGGCCAGCCTGGGATGCAGGTGACCCTGTTCCAAAACAGAAACGTGCCGGCTTTTCTTTTTTCTCATGACCACAGCCAGCAGTTCTGCACTCACTGGCCTGGACTTTGATGGGGGGGGGGGGGGTAGTCCTGCAGCCCACACAGCCATTGCTTGAGGTCACTAAGGTAAGATGGTCTGAATTGTTCCCCTCACCCGGATGACATCCCTTAGGGCCATCGTCTTGGCGGTGCTGGGTGTCCCAGCAATCTGAAACCAGGGTCTCCTGGAGTCCTGTCTCCTTTGCCAGCTGTGCGCAGCTGTGCCAAGAGCCCTCCCAGTCTCTGTAATGTAATACCCAGAGCGTGAAGGCTTCAGCTGTGCTCCCGGCCTGCAGGCCTGGCCTGCTCCTCCAGGGACGAGGTTCACATTTGGACCCAGGCAGGGCATGGCTGCTTGACGGGGCCCCTGGGAAGAGAGGCAGAGACTCTGTTGCACATCTCCGGTTCCTCAAGAACTGGGAAATCCATCTTCAGTCACATCTCCTGGCTGTGTGGAGAAACGACAGGGGTATCCGTTTCTTCTGGGTGTTGTTACACTCTCCCCATAGCCTGGGAGACGACTGGGGGATCATGAAGGAAAGTTAGTATACTCAAAAGTGGCAGCCATTTTTCATTTTCCACACTTAAACCCACAGGAGGGCCCTTTAAAAGGACATTTTCATTCTCATTTGAAAATCATGACATCCCCCCAAGTTTTTAACTAAAAACTAAAACCTGCCTTTTATTCACTTTAAGACAGATTCTTAATGCATATCCAAGGCTGACCTCGAACTTATGACCCTCTTGCTCCACCCCCACTAAACCCTGGCCTCCTCCCTCCCTCCCTTTCTCCCTCTTTCCTTTCTTCCTTCCTTCCTTCCGTCATTCAGTCCATCATCCATCCTTTCTTCCTTCCTCCTTCCTTCCTTCCTTCCTTCCTTCCTTCCTTCCTTCTTTCCGTCATTCCGTCCATCCTTCCTTCCATCCTTCCTTCCTTTCTTTCTTGAATTAAGCATCCACAGAAATCTAAGAACAGCAATTAAAAAATAAATACTAGCAATAGTAATATCAGCTATTATTTATGAAGTTCGGCCTGGCGGTGGTGGTGATGCATGTCTTTAATTCCAGGACTCAGGAAGTAGAAGCAAGCAGATGTCTGTGAGTTTGAGGCTATGGTCTACATAGGAAGTTCCAGGACAACCTATGTAGAGAGACCTTGTCTCAAAAAATTAAAAACAAACCCAAAAAAATCCAATATTGGGCTGGAGAGATGGCTCAGTGGTTAAGAGCACTTGCTGCTATTGCAGAAGACCCCCTCAGCCCCAACAGCTGCTCACAAACACTTGTAACTCCAGTTCCAAGGGATCCAATGACCTCTTCTGGCCTCTGTGGGCACCCGCAAGCATATGAGGTGCAGACATCCACTCAGGCATACACACACCTGCACACACAAAATAAAAAAAATAAATAAATACTTTTAAAGCTCAGTCTTAGAGAAATGAAGCCATTCTACTGAGTTCAAATGCTTCCCACCCAGAAAACATGTAGGTGATAAGTAAACTGTTGGGCATATGAGCATCACGTGAGCAGAATCTCCACCAGGAAAGGGTGGGCACATATGACCCAGAAGCCCACCCCCACTTCCCACTGCCTGTGCAACACCTCCCATTCCCTTTACCCCCAACATTGCCTGTCTTAAAATCCACATCCATGTGGTCATGTAGCTCGTCTCAGTCATTGTCTGTTGCTATAACAAGATGTAGGAGATGGTGCCCTATAAGGATAACAGGCTTTAGCACACAAGTTTGGCGGTGAGGGAGCCGGTAACCATTCGGCTACCAGCGGGAAAAGAAAACCAAGGTGAGCCATGAGTTGATTTGGGGGCCACAGACTAGGCAAAGGAGAGATGGGCTTGGAGCCATGGTCTGCTGGCTAAGGCAAATACTCCAGAAGCTGGGCCTATAGCCAGCAGGTTGGCAGTGAATATTCCTCTCGGTGCACGTATGGCCATCCCAAAGGCTAAAAGAAAGTCTTTAGTACTGGGCAGAAGCAAAGGAGAAAGAACAGGTAAGAAGGCTGTGGAAATCAGGCCTAGTCCATGGGCACTGGCAGCCTCCTGAAGACTGCAAATCACAGGCAAAGCCTCTTAACTCTCTTCCCAACTACACCAGCTCACCAGGGCAACATTTTCAGAGGAAATCAAATAAATTTAAATCCAATTTTAAATGCACTTAAAACAAGATTAAGCATGGTCAAGATGTTTTCTATTGACTGGGGTAGAGATTCCCAGGGCTCAGAGCCCTTCGTGGATGTGGCCCAACAGCCTGCTTCCTTTCACATACCCCCCATGTCATCAGAGCTGAAGAAAGTGGTTGTGGTATTCCTGGGTACTTCCTGTACGGCTGGCCTGCCCCGGGCACTGTTCTGGAATTGCCAGTAACATTCTAGAGGGAAGGGGATGCTCTTACCAGCAAAGGGGAGGAGAGACACTGTCTCAGGAACACGGGTTCCAAGGCCGAGGGAAAGCTGCATGTTGGTGGCTCCTAGATTTGTCAGATACTGTCCCCAAACTTAAACCAGCATTTCTGTGGGCAGAGAGATGCTCCTATAGCACTGAGGTCACCACTTGGGGTTCAGTTGGAAGAGGGACTTTCAAGGTAACCTCTGGCTGTAGTGGCTCCCTGGCAGGGAGGACGGCAGCTTGCCTGAGCCTGCTGCCCACAGGGTCGGTCTCCAGCTGCAGGATCATCCCCTGTGGCACCAGCATCCCCTGTGGCACCAGCATCCCCTGTGGCATCAGCAGTGGTACATTTCCTCAGAGCAGTTCAGGACCTCAGAGAGGTTCCAAGAGAGCAGATGGGATTGCCGGCAGCCTGGACCCCCCTCTGGCCCACAGATGGGCCAACACATCAGGGCTGTGGGAGAAGAGGCAGGAGACTGGGACTACGGAGAGAAGAGCCCTCAGCCATCTTGGTACAGTGAGCGGTGCAGATCCGCGAGTCCTCAGTCTCCCGCAGGCGTTTACCCTGCTCCACCCTTCCCTCTGGCAAGCCTGTTTGTACTTCTCTCAGGTTCCATAACAGCCCTGGGTATAGACAGTACTCCTTCATCCTCGCTTAGAGAAATCCCAGGTTCCAAAAGCCGCCCCCCTCACCCACAACAAGCCAGTCAAGTTTCCCTTTGCCGAGGCCACCTCTTCTTTGCTCCGATGGACACTCACAGTTACAGGGATCAGCTCCCCACAGCGACAGACTCTTCCCCTGATGGCCACCCTGAAGGGTCCAGTTTCCTTCAGAATGTTCTGGTGACGCTAAAACTCAGATGTCCTTCGAAACAGGGACCAGCACGAATCCCGCGCTTGCCTGTGCTGCGGTGGGGGCAGGGGACAGCTTCGAATACCAGCACTCAGGCCCCAGAAGTGGCTGGACTCCAGCAGGCAGCCTTGCACAGACCCCATCCTTCACTGGCTGACACAGTGCAGGAGCGCAGCCTTCCCAGGCTGTTTATTGCTATAATGTGTCAGCGTGGGTAACAGAACGCAGGCAAGGAAGGCTTAATTATAAAAAGGGATCTTTTCAAGACATTTTAATTCCCTCATTTTTTTCCTTCCTGACAAGAACTCACACACGTGCACAAAAAATGTGAATTTAGTTTAATTTGGGGCTCTCAAAATCACTGCTAACGTGATTATTTAATCCCTTTTGGTTCAGTCTTAGAAGTACGCATTTTTTTTTTCTGGTTGAGATTTTCATTTGTTGGCAGCAGTCGAGTAAGGAGGCTGGAAGTCTGGGTTCGGGCGACAACCTGTCTGCCTTACAATTCTGTCCCAAATTCTCAGTAGCTGGTAGGGTTTCAACCCAAACATAGTTTGGAGGATCGGTAATGAGGAGGCATTAAAAGGAGTCAAGGGTATTTGAATCTAAGTTGAAAGAATGTGGTGATGGATTAATGATGTCTGCTCCAGACATCAGCTTGGTGGATAGTTGTATATACCTCATAGGCCTGTTCTATCGGCCAGTTCCAGGTTTGGGCTGTCAGGATAGCCTCTTCTAGATTCAAGCTCGATTTTCCTCTTCTGCTGTCCTCCTTTGCTCCTCTTTCTCCCTCCTGCTCCATCTTCTCTTTCTTTCCCTGTCTCTGTGTTCTTATCTCTGGAAACGGTGAAGTTTGCTGAGGGGACACACTCTGGTAGAGGCCCTCACAACCTTCAACTCTATCTTCCTTTCCCTTTGCAGTCCCACACAGTTCATTCGCTTTATCTCTTCTACAAGCGGCTGGTCAACAGCATTTCCTGGGGGGGAGGGGGGGCAACATTTATGGCTGACCGACAAAGGAAGAACTATGCCCTCTGGAAGTCCCACTGTTTGACTTGAGAGGGACCTGGCTTCCTGGTAGTCACTAGGAAGCTACCCCCACAGGAAACAAAATGCATCCCCATGGTTCCTTGTAATGTTAAAGCCTTCTTTACCTGCACTCCACAAGCTTCCAGAATCTGGTAAAAGGCCACTTGTAGATTTAACTCCATCTTGCCCACCAGGTCTCTGAGTAGCACTGAAAACCCAAGCCACACGACGTAAGTCTTTGGGGGGTGTTATTACAGCGCTGGTTCTGCTGACTGAAGATGAACTAGGGGCACAGACAATGCCCAGGGTCACCTCATTGACACCCTCATCGCCATGGTCATCACTGTGTCTCATATTGATAAAGTGAGACTCGAGGACTGAAAGCAGCTTGCCTAAGATTTCTCCTCTGGGAGTAAAAGCGCCTCCTCTGGGTCTGTGCCATCTGACCTCACCCATTCGTCCACACCAGGGTGATGTGGGATTCCCCTCTGTATGCTGTGAATACCACTGCTGAAGAAAGAAACTGCCTTGGCCTGGTTGATAGGGCAGAACTTAGGTAGGTGGGGAAAACTAAACTGAATGCTGGGAGAAAGAAGGGCAGAGTCAGAGGATGCCATGGAGCCTCCGCTGGAGACAGACACGCTGAAAGGTAGACCATGACCTTGAGGTGATGCACAAATTAATGGAGATGGTTAAACTAAGATGTAAGAGTTAGCCAGTAAGAAGCCAGAGCTAATGGGTCAAGCAGTATTTTAAATAATATAGTTTCTGTGTGATTATGTCAGGGCTGAGAAGCTGGGAACCGACAAGTGGCCTCCCCACAACACCAGAGAGAGGTTGCTTCACCTAACCATCCTACCCTAGGCCAAACTCAGGAAGATTAAGAGGTATCTAGGGCCCAAGTTACACAGTGAAGAGTGGATCAGAGAAATAACCTGGAAGAGTCTCTAAAGACACAACCTGGTTCCCAGGCCTGAAGAATAAGGATTCATTAGTGGGGGGAAGCTGTGATCATCTAAAGAAGACTTGACTGAGAAAGGCAATTCAAGGGAGGCTGTAGCTGGAGACTTTTCTGTCTCTTCCAGTCCTGCTGGACCAGTTTCTCTCCAGCCTGCTGGTAACCACAGCTGCTCATAAAATAATCATTCAGAGGCTTAATATTAATTATAATTGTTTGAGTGATGGCCCAGGCTTATGACTGGCTAGCTCTTACATTTACATTAACCCATTTCTATTAGTTTATATTTTACCACGAGGCTCGTGGCTTGTTACCTCACAGTTTGCTTTCTCGGGCAGCTGCTGGTATTCTTCCACCTCACCTTTCTTCACCTGTCTCTCTGCTTGGGTTTCCCGCCTGGCTATATTCTACCCTGCCATAGGCCAAAGCAGCTTTATTCGTCAAGCAATAAAAGCAACACATATTCTCAGCGTACAGAAGGACATCCCACATCACCTACCTAAACTACCAGGGGTGGGAACGGACTCTGGGGCCTACTCCATCTGGCTTCTGTTCCCCTGTGGGACTATTAACTCACTAAATTATTACTTCTGGGTACCTATTGATTGTCAGCCTCGGTGTGGGGCACTGCCTAGCACCCAGGGAGCCAATACTAGTCAGGAAGGAAGGCGGAGGCAGATTTACTGTGCATCAGGCCTGGACTCTGGCCAAGATCCCCCTCATAGCACTCTTATGTGCTTGCACGCCTCTGGAAACTTAACAGTGTAAGGTATTTCAACGGCCATCCGTTAAGTCCCCCGTCTCCACTTTTATTTCCTCTCTGTATTTAAAAAAAGATTCAATTTTATGCCTACTTAATTTTGTTCCCTCAGAAGTGCCCCTGGGACAAGTATGCGAATATAGTCGATGTATTCAGGAGGTTCAGGATACTGGCGGGCAGGTGAGGGCACAAGAAGTGGCAAGGGCAGCCAACCAGCAGAGGCTCCCATTGTTAGTGGCTGCAGCTTACTCCCATGGGGCCACGGGGAGACACAGCGTTCTAATGTGTAGATGTATCAGTGTAAGATGTATGATCCGTGGTAAGGCAATAGATCTGGAGACACTTGCCCTTGGAAAGCTAACTTGGGCAACCCGCAGTTCTCAGGAGGAGCAGGCCAGACTATGTCACACAAAGGTCACGTGTGAAAGCAAGGCAGGGGTGTCGGTCAGAAGAAGAGAAAGGGCCTAAAACAGGAAAGCACTGACCAAGCCTCGCTGAGGCAGGGGTAGTGGGAATGGATAGTGGGGATACCTAGAAGGTTCTGTGTCTCCTGATCAAACAGGTGGACTGGGACCCAGAGTGTCAGAACTCAGTGAACAAGGTTCTGAGGGGCTCTGGCCTGCCTGGTTCTTCTTACGTACTGGAGTGGAGGGTTTGACTTCTTCAGGAAGCAGCTGGTCCTAGGGTACCTGGGAGGAGCTATCCACCCATGGTACCCAAGACCAAGATGTGAAAAGAAACACAGATACCAGAGACATGGTTAATACAAGTAGAACATTCACCTTGGAGTAGAGGGAGTCACAGCCTGCGGACTAGGGGGTGGCGGGACACTTCCTGGCACTTTTGGTGGGCAAGATGTTGGAGTGGGCTGTAGAGCCTGGCAACTGAAGTGCCTGAAGCCATGAATCTGGGCAGGTACCAACCACATTCAGTTTTCTGTCCTGCTTTATGAGAAAAACCTCTGAAGCCCTTTGACCCTATGAAACGGGCCGATCCTATGGGAAAGCAGTCAATACCCAACTACAATGGACTTGTGTGACCTCCCTGACCCACTGAAGCCTGACTCAATTCTTAGAACCTCAGAATGTGGCTGTGGTTGGATGAGTGACATTAGGTCACTAATGTGAAATGAGGTCATTGGGGTGAGCTGTCATCCCATGTGAGCGTCCTTGTAAGATGAAATTCGAGCTGGCCCTTGGGCCAACTTCATCCAGATACAGGGGCGATCACAGCTGCAGAGAGGGGCTGCAGAGACGTGAGCCCTGCTGACATGAGAATGCTGGACTTCCTGTCTCCAAGCGATGAGAAGTACAGTTCGTCTTTCCCACAGTCGTAGCTGACTGCTTTGACCCACTCGTGACAACGTGCCGGGTTGCTGTTCTTACAGTAGTGTCCACAGACTTCTCCAGGCTGCAGTCAGTTCCCATGAAGCTTTGGGATCCTCCGTATCTCCAAGAATCTCCCAGAGCAGGGTGTAGATGGGTCTGTGGCACCCCAAAGGGCTATGTTTCTTTAAAGTGAGCTGTTACTCTTAGCCCTGGTGGTTCTTCCACAACCGAGTTTTCAAAGAGAAGGCAGAAGTCTGCAGTCTGTGTAGAAAGCCTCTATTTTTAAAAGTTGGGAATGAATTCAAACATTTCAAAAGCCCCACAATGAGGACCAAACAAAATATGTCTTTATGTGGAATTCGATTATTAGCCTAGCACGTGGCTCACTGAGGGACAAAGGTCTCATCTGCTGGTGGTTTCTCAGTCAGTGAGCCACATGGTGTTCGCTTGGAAGCCAGCTCTATGTGAGTCACAACTCCCAGCTTAGCCACCCACCAGCTGTTGGAACTGAAGCAGGTCACTTTGCCTTCCGTGCCTCAGTTTCTCCATCTGAACAGTGGCAAAGGTGAGATGAGCTCAGGGTCTGTGAGGGGCTGGGTGGGGGATGGGTGTCCAGCACTACCCTCCTCTGCTCTGTATGTTGGCTCAGGACGTCCTGTAACATGGTGATGTCACGTCTGTGTTTCTGGACCTGCAGGCCTCTAAAGACCTGCTCTGCCATAACTGAACCACAAGGTAAACAAACATCTTGTCATTTTTCTTGACATGTGTGCCTCTCCAATGTCTACAGGCTGTAACGTTGGTTTGGCTCTCGTGACTCCATAATGGCCACAATTAAAATCCACCAGCCTCCGGGCTCCAGACAGCCTGCCTACTGAGGTCACAGTTCCTGCCCTTGACTTCCTCAGCCTTGGTCATGACTGAGAAGCTGAGGGAGGCAAGCTCCAAAAGTGACCCCAGTCTGCCTTCAGATTCCCTGAACTGTACACACACTGTGAAACCATGGAAGACTCTGTCAGATAGAGAGCCATGGAAAAAAGCAAATTCTGGCCACTGGGGCTCTGTTCCCTCAGGTAAGCAATGGCCGGGGATCACGTGTCGCATGGAACTAGAGAGGTGGCTTCTGGGTGTCCTGTGATCATCCTTCCTCTAAAACAGAAACAGTGAGTGCAGCCAGGTTTGAGTTTGGATCCTGCCTTGTTCTGTGAGAACTTTAAGCAACCCCTACGTAGCTTATGAAGCCTCAATGTTCTCATCTGCAACGCAGGGAAACGGTAATAGCTTGTGGAGCTGGAAGGAGTCAAGGGCAGGCAGGCTGGAAATGCTGGTTACGAAACCTACCTCTCCCCGCACTAAGTTCTTCCCACAGATCTTTTCCCAGCTTCCTTCCACTGCTGAGCAAGTGCAGGCTCAGAGAGAGCACAGGGACCACACAGCAGAGCCAGGGGACACATAGCAGAGCCAGGGGATGCACAGCAGAGCCAGGGGACGCACAGCAGAGCCGGGGGACACATAGCAGAGCCAGGGGATGCACAGCAGAGCCAGGGGCCACACAGCAGAGCCGGGGGACGCACAGCAGAGCCGGGGGACACATAGCAGAGCCGGGGGACACATAGCAGAGCCAGGGGCCTCATACTGGGACCTCAGCACACAGGCTCATGGTCATAATGGGGGTGTTGCAATTTTGAAGTATCCCGGACACGAGCATAAAGGTGTGGTCTAGTCGGTAGAGAGCTTGCCTAGCATGCACCAAGGCCTTCGGTACCCAGGATTCACACCCTTGTAGTCTCTGTGTGGAAGCAGGATCAGAACTCAAGGTCATCTTCAGCTAGTCGCCTTCACTCCTTTGAGATGAGCCTGGGTTACATGAATCCCTGTATAAAAGAGTTATCGTAAATGTATTCACCTAGCAAATATTAAAATAAAGCTCTAGGCTGAGGAGTTCCATCCAGAGGGAACCTTCATCTGGTGATGGATTAAGCTAGAGACAGAGACCCACATTGGAGCACTGGACTGAGCTCCCAAGGTCCATATGAAGAGCAGAAGGAGGGAGAACATGAGCAAGGAAGTCAGGACTGTGAGGGGTGCGTCTACCCACTGAGACAGCGGGACTGATCTAATGGGAGATCACCAAGGCCAGTTGGACTGGAACTGATAAAGCATGTGATCAAACCAGACTCTCTGAATGTGGCTGACGGTGGAGGCTGACAGAGAAACCAAGGACAATGGCGCTGGGTTTTGATTCTACCGCATGGACAAGCTTTGTGGGAGCCTAATCTGTTTGGATGCTCACCTTCCTGGACCTGGGGGGAGCAGGGAGGACCTTGGACTTCCCATAGGGTAGGGAACTTTGACTGCTCCTTGGACTGGAAAGGAAGGGGGAGGGGGAAGGGAGGGAAATGGGAGGAGGGAAGGAGGTAGAAATTTTCAATAAAAAATAAATTAATTAAAATAAAATAAAGCTCTATTAGAACTTAGAGATATGTGTTTTTAAAGTTAAGTACTAGCTATTGGGGACGGGTCTAGGAGCCAGGAGCTCTCTGGGTAAGCAACTGCCATGGAGAGATGAGACGCTCCAGACTAGTCACAGTTTTGAGTGTCCCAGTGTCCCCTGGGGGTAGGTTAAAGCTAGGCTACTAGGCCCCAGCCACAGGGTCTGAGGTTGGATGGAGGGGATGGAGTCTGCCCGCATTGCCCTCTTGGCAGCATCTAGGAGTTGCTCTAAGGCAAGGAGCAAAGACTGGGCAGGGAGCAAGGGGGAGCCAGGCTCTGGTAGCCATCACGTCACAAGCCAGTGGCCACCACACACAAGCACCTCAGCTCCCAAAGTCAATGACAAACACGACAGAACAGGCCGAGAGCAGTGAACCAACTCAGCACAGGCTTTCAGAGGCAGGAGGCAAAGGCAGCCTGGGGTTCACAGGAGCCCCGAACTTAATGGTCAATAGAGGGACCTCCTATGACAGATGCCACAGGCAGCCACCAAGAGCTCCGTGTCCTGCACCCCCACCTAGCCCCATTGTTCACGGGATCTCCTGCAGCTAAGAGGGACTGCAGCACGTGTTCACGGTGTCCCTGGACCTCCTTGGGAAACAGGATTGTGGAATAGGCATGACATGCTCTTACCATCTAGAGCCCTCGGCAGCTGTGATTACTCCCAAGGTACCCACCCACACACGAGTTATTAACTTTCTGCCATGGATGGGAGATAGACAGACAGACAGGCAATAGAGACAGATGCAGCTGAAGGTTGCTGGGGGTTCACACCACTTCTCCCTGAGGAGTTACAGACACCTAATAGTTAAGGGAAAGAGAGACATTTTCTTCGTAGTATAGCTGCTTGTAGGTTGCCCATGCTCCTGCACGTAAGCACATGGATGTATAAGGAGCTACAATTAAACACGCTGATTCTCCACCCCGGGTGGAATCTATTCAGTGGATCGCTGGCTCCCTATTTGAAGCAGATACACATTTGTTCGTCTCCCATGACAGAGCCTCTGGCTTGACTTTGAGGTCCCTGAGCCCAGGGTGGAGCCCAGTTCACAGGGGCATTGATGAAGAGGGCAGCGTTGTCCACTGTAACCCTCCTGCCCTCTGGTTTTCACTCCTAGAGATGTCCAATGACCAACAGTCCCTCTCTACCCCCCTAAGATAGGGGCACTCCGTACAAGTGGGGAAGAAGGGCACACTGACTCCAAGTAGCTTCAAGTGGTTTTCCTCCCGGCTGATGCGCTTCCAGGGTGGATGTCCAAACAACCAGGCTTTAAAAAAAAAAAAAAAAAAAAAAAAAAAAAAAACTTAATTTCATTGTTTTAATTATGTATTCAAGTGTGTACGTTTGCAGTTACCTGAAGGGTCCAGAAGAGGGCGTTGGATTTCCTGGAATTACAGGCAGTTGCAAGCCACCTGGCATGGGTGCTGGGTCCTCTTGGAGAGCAGCCAGTGTTTCCCACTGAGCCCTCTTCTTTCTCTGGACACAGGAGGTTTGTTTCAAGTACCAGAGCCTGGTACTGGAGGAGGACATGCCATCTGGAGGCAGGATAGGATGTGGGCAGTCTTGCTCTTTGAGCCTGCCTGCGTTTGAATCTAAGTGTCCCCGAAGGAGCCTGGTGCTACTAAAATCATTACAGCTGGCAAAAAAACAATTCAGAGGCAAAACTAAACAAGACAAAGTATTTACAGTGAGATCCGACAGGCATGGGTGAGTTGCCCACACTCCGTGTCAATATTTTCAGTCAATAAAATAGTTACTGTTTTGGACTGTTTCCTAGACGCTGCGCTAAGGATCTTTCTTTCTTATCTTGATTGACCTCCGTGGCACCTGGTTGTGTAGGTGCCTTTTTATTTCCACTTTATGTGGGGAAAAGGACAGATTTCACAGATGTAGGTCACAGACCTGACTCCTGGGAGAGGGCCAGGCCTAAGACCTACAGGTCCAGTGTGGACATCATGTAGTTTCTCAAAGTCTCAGAATCTTATCTTTTTATGCACCATGGTCCTGGCTTCCTCTCCAGAGATGGACACTCAGAGTGGGTATAGGTGATAGCTGAGCAGCTAAAGTACCTGCCACACAAACATGGGGACCTGGGTTTTATCTCCAGCACCCACATAAAATGCCCGCGGGAGATGGCAAACATTCATGCGTGTATGCATGCACGCGAGCACACAGAGTGGGTACCGTAGAATTGATCTTGGTTTGAATAGTGTCATTGGGCACACGCTCTGTGTGAACCTCGGGTTCTTCCTTACACTTCAAGGACAGAACCTGATCTTGATGGAATATGTAATTGAATGTCTTTGTACGTAGCAACAGGACAAAGCAATCCAGGGGCTCCAACCTGTCTCTTCGTGTGACGATTCTGGACCATCGGCTTTGTTCTAGATGGTGGCAACTCGGCTGCTGCAGGTCCTGCCCACCAGGAAAGAGCTCTGGCCTAGCGTTACCAGTAAAACCTGGGTCTCAGCGGCTCTGCCGGGGAAAGTGTCTAATCCCCGACGTGACCCTTAAAGTCCAAGGATCACAGAAACCGATTATCTGGACCAGGTTGCACACTTTATCCCTGAGCCGGAACTTGAACGACTGTTAGCCCATCTTCTGGAGCGGGAGAGGTAGTTTCTCTGGGCTTGTATTACTTCCTTTTCTCATCTCTGGGACAAAATAGCTGACAATAAACAGGTCAAGGGAAGGATTGTTTTGGTTTATGGTTGCTTTGGCCCCGTCATGGCAGCGGGAACACACGGCAGAGAAGTTCGAGGTCCTGCGTGACTGGAAGGAAGAGGGCAGGGGTCAGGGGAACAGTTACTCCCAAGGACCCAGGAAACCGCTTCTTCCAGCAAGGCCCTGCCTCCTGAAGTTGCCTTAGCTCCCCAGCTGAGAACTGAGCTTCCAGCCCTGGAGCCCTCTGGGTGCAATTCCAGCTATATTCCACAGGGCGAGTGGAGCACGGTAAGTCTGAATGCGCGGCAGACACATTTGGCAAACGGTTACTGCCCAAGCCCTCAGTCTCCGCTCCTGTGAAATGGTGCAGTCTGCTCTTGAGTCATGACAACACACTGCAGAATGAGCTTCTCAAACAACGGCTGTTTCACAATGGCTCTGGGAGTTGGAAGTCTAGGGTCAGGACAAGGATATGGAGAACTCTCCTGGCTCACAGGCCTCTGTGTCCACACGTGGCCTCCCTTGGAATTATAAACACGGGCTTCTGTACCAGTTTCTCCTTTGTGGTGGCACTGACCCTACCCCAAGGGCCCCACCTAATGCTGATTCTCATCTAATGCTAATCTCTCTCAGAGACTGGGAACCTGGAGGAAAGGACCACCACATTTGGATTTTGCAAGGACACACTTCACTTTGAAGCTGATGATGTCTGCCTCATTCAGGGTGAGTGCTGAGAGGTAGGACTGCTGGGTCTCAGCCGCCCGTGGTGAGTACCGGCTAACAAGCAGTAGCATAGCAACTGCAGGCTTTACTTTTAGCTGTTCCCCGCTATGGATTGAACGGTAATGCAGTCGCCTGTTTCTCTGCAGAACGCGATGGCTGCCCGTGTATAATTGGTGCGTTCTACATTCTAGTCAACACACACTGTGTCCTCTTGTCCTAGGTTCCTCAGGCGCATCTGCAGTTGAGCCCCCTCCAGTCCTCAGCCCCGGCAACCCCTAATCTTCCCCTGTGGTTTTACCTTTTATAGAACATCTCACAGAAGAAATCCTTTTCCGTCTTGTGTTTGAGGGTCTGCACGTGGCACTTCTCTTGGGGACCCTTTCACAGTGTCACTGCAGCTTGCTGGTCCTTTATGGTCCTTCATGTGGCTGTGAGGTACTCCATTCTTTGGCCGGGCCATTCACAGCTGATGGTGGCAGGAGCGACTCTAACTTGGTGCAGCCACAGGCATGGACATGTAGAACTGGAGACCAAACACGGGGCTTCATCAAGGACTTGGCCACTCAGCTACATCCCTTAGCCTTGTTTTTTAAAGTCAGTGTCCCACTCTGTGACCTGGGCTGACCTTGAGTGTGTGATCTTATCCCCCAGGCTCCAAAGTGCTGGGATTTCAGACATCTGCCAGCGTGTCTGGCTTGGCCACTACTTGTGGTTGTGTGTATTGACACAGAATCTCACAGCCCTGTCTTACCCGTCCAGTCCAGGCTGACCTTCAACTCGCCATGACCCTCCCACCCCAGCCTCCCGAGTACTGGGTTGAAGGCACATACAACCATGCCACACTTAAGCTGTGAGATCTCCCCTTTCCATTTTACCTTGTGGTTTCATTGGGTGTTCATCAGAAGGCTGGGGGTTGCTGGTCAGTGTTAGACGTTTGCCCAGCAAGGGTAAGGTACCAGGTTCAATCCCCACCCCCCACAAAAATCAAAATCAAAATTATTCCATCAACTCACATGGCGTGCAAACACTGTACTGAAAAGAACCACCTTCACACACACACACACACACACACACACACACACACAGAGCCACCAACAGTGTGACTCCACTTATCCAGAATGGTCAGACCAGGCTGATCCACAGAGGCAGAGCAGAGCGCAGCTTGGGTCACTCAGCTGGCAGTGGGGAGGGAAAGGAGGGCTGTGCTGGGGGGGGGGGATTCTGTGCAGGGTACTGGAGCATTCTACAACCATGATGACAGGTGAGAGCCACTGGGTCTAAGAGTCTACTAAAAACCAGTGACTCGCAGGCTTTAATTAAACGGGTAATTTTACTTCTAAAGAAACACTATGTGAATTATATTTCAAAAAAACATTAAAATTATTTATTGCAATAATTAATGATACAATAACCGGGTAGTCCTGTGAGTGTGCACCCAGTCCTCCTGTTTAATCACTCCGCTAAGCCCCTGGTATTAGCTGGTAGCTCAATCTAACTCAACCCATTTGTTGGATACCTATTAAGGTCCATGGACTGCGCTCAGGACATAGACAAAGACAAGACATCGGTCCTCTCATGCCTCACTCTTGGGGGGGGGATATGTTGGAGGAACTTGATCCGCTCAGCCAATCACATTTGGGGGTGACTTGCCATGGGCATGGTTTTCTCTGAGTCTGTGTGACGTGAGAAACTAGGGAAGGAGCGTGTGCTCACTCTCTTGGCAGGGACGGAGCCAGAGCAAGCGATGGAGAGGCTGCTTGCTGGTGCTCTTCACCCCTGGGCAGAACGGCTGGACTAAGGCAGCTGTATCAGCAGCGGCGTCTGCTTTGTTCTGTGTTTGCGAGTTTGCCTTTGCATCGCACCCCTTAATAAACCGATTAATAGACCCGTGGGTTCACGCATCAGGGGAAGGGAACAGACTGACACATGTATCATCATCGCTAGCCAAACTAAG
This sequence comes from Alexandromys fortis, assembly GCF_014885135.2. Taxonomy (NCBI): domain Eukaryota; kingdom Metazoa; phylum Chordata; class Mammalia; order Rodentia; family Cricetidae; genus Alexandromys; species Alexandromys fortis. Next base: position 4,488,941 of record NW_026067947.1, read on the forward strand.
AATTATCTCTATTTTAATTGCAGATATGCGTCTGCGTATGTACACATGCTGGTTTGAATGTCCCTGTGCAGGAGGGGTGGCCCTGTTGGAGGAAGCGTGTCACTTGGGGCGGGTTTTGAAATGAAAAGCCTCTTCTACCCCCAATTCTCGCTCTGCTTTCAGAGCTCTGAGTTCTCGGTATCCCTACCGCTACTGCCATGCCTGCTGCCTGTAGCCACACTCTCTATACCATCACGGAGGCGAACCCTCTAGAACCATCCCCTAAAATCAACGTTTCTATAAGTTGCCGTGGTCGTGGTGTTTTACGACGGCAACAGAAAAGTGACCAATATATAAACATATATTGACTGAATCTTCATACCAGCCTTTAAGGGAAATATTGGCGTAATTTTTACCCTTTAGATAGGAATACTAATGCACAGAGAGGGTCAGTAGCTCACCTAAGGTCACACAGTGAAAAGAAGGTAAACGTGCTGTGGGTACTCCTTCAGTCAATGGCCTTTGAGATGCTGGCAAATGGGATTCTGGGACTTGGGGCTTGGCCAGTGCAGCTCTGGGACCACGGCTTTGGCAGTTGTGTATTGCTGCTCTGCTGAGGTGCATGCTCCTGGGCCTGTGATCCCAGCTTCAGGAGGGACAGGGGGCTGAGGGACGTCCTCACCACAGCTTGAGCCCTCGGCTTCCATTTCCTCCTCCCCTTACCTCTCCCCCATATGACCAAGCTTCTAGCCTTGACCACACTTCAGATGCCCCAATAAAGGACCCCAGCCTTGTCTCCAAAAGCCAAGCAGAGACACCAGCCCTAGTCACGGACCGAAGGGCGTCACTCTAGATGTACTTGTCGAAGCCTTCTCTTATTGCGCCCAGGTTTGGAGCCAGGCCCTGCACAGGTATAACTAATGAAGTCGTGAGCATGGGGCACACATGTCCTTATCGAAAAGCAAGAAGCATCACAGGGCTTGTGCGCGGAGAGGGTACCAAATGAGGGTGCAGAGAGAGCCAATCCTTCGCTGGGGGTGCAGGCCAGGGAAGGGAGCTTGCCTAGTGTGTGTAAGGTCCGTGCTCAATCCCCAGCACTACGAGAAACGGCTCAGTGGGGAAGAACACTTATTGCCCAAGCATGAGGGTTTGAGTTCAGATCCCAGTACCATGTAAAACACCACACATGGCCATGTGTGTACCTGTTGCTCCAGTCCCAGGGGAGGACACAGGAGGATCTCCGGCTCCAGAGAGATCCTATCTCAAGGACTAAAACAGAGTGACGGCGCCAGGCCCTCGCTATCCTGTCCTGGCTTCTGCGTGTGCGCATACACACAGAGAGATATATTTATTAAAAAGAAGGAAGGGTTCTGTCCCGGGTGGTGGTGGTGCACATTTTTACAGCACTTACTTTGGAGGCAGAGGCAGGTGGATCTCAGTGAGTTCGGGGCCAACGTCGTGGCCCGGAAAGGAAGTTCCAGGACAGCCAGGATTGTTACACAGAGAAACTCTGTCTCAAAAAAAAAAAAAAAAAAAAAAAAAAAAAAAAAAAAAAAAAAAAAAAAAAAAAAAAAAAAAGCCAAACAACGAACAGAATGAGGAAAAAGGAAGGGAAAGAGAGGAGGAGAACAGTGTCAGGAGAGACCACCCTGTGACATCCAACTGAGAGATACATTCCTGCTATATAAGCCAGTGCTTCTGGAACTGTGGGTCCTGACCCCATATGAAGTTACATAACTAAGTGTGGGGGTGGGGAAACCCCCGGAGGCAGCAAATGCTCCTGAAGGCTCAATGAAAACAGCCCCAAATCGAGCACATACATTTCTCCATGATTTATCATCGGTGTTTGCTTTGGATATCTGTTTTACAGAACTGTGGATTCTGGGCTGGGTAAAAGTCTCTCAGGCCCAAAGGGAAGCCACGTAGCTTATGGCAGGCACTGTGCTGGCAGCTGCAGCAATGGAACAAGGAGCTGGGGGACATGGTGCCTAGAGAGAAAGTTATGCGGGGCTGGGGACTGAGCCCGACTCGGCAGTTAGGAGCAATGACCGCTCTTGCATGGGACCGAGTTTCTCACAACTGCCTGTAACTGGGCTCCAGGAGATCCAATGCTCTCTGCTGTCCTCTGTGGGCATTCATATGTGTGCATGCACAGACATACATACACATGCACGGGCACACATATACAACACACACACACATGAAACAGTATCAGTAAACATTTTTTTTGTTTTGTTTTGTTTTTCGAGACAGGGTTTCTCTGTGGTTTTGGAGCCTGTCCTGGAACTAGCTCTGTAGACCAGGCTGGTCTCGAACTCACAGAGATCCGCCTGCCTCTGCCTCCCGAGTGCTGGGATTAAAGGCGTGCGCCACCATCGCCCGGCCTATAATGTTTTGAGATGTGGTCTGTTCTTGACGGAACCCATCTCAGTGGTCCTCTCCAGGTTGCTACTGTGTGGACCCAGCTCACCCCTTCCTGAACCTGCATGGAACATATGAAGGGGTTTCTGAAAGCAGGCTATGAAAACCAGCTGTGAGTATAACTAAAACAGAAGCACTCCCTAAGGACAGTTAAGAAGAGGTGACACAGGAGACAAGGCCTCCCAAGTGTTCCTCTACACCCGCCCACCTCTTGAGGGTCACTGTACCTGCAGAGAATGGCCCACACCTGCCATTTCTTCCCAGATCCCACTCACTGACTCAACATCGACAACTTGGGACAGGTCGTGTAGGGGCGTCTGCACCACGGACATCAGTACATACTTCAAATCAGAGCCTGGTCAGGTATTAGTTGTATGGAATTAAGAGAAAGAGAGAAAATGTTAATAACGAGCTTATTACGTCTGCCAACAGCTGGCACTGGCTGATGCGTGACACAGTGACATGATGTTCTCATGTCACCCTGACACCTTTCCCTCCATACAAGCAAAGTTAGCTGCGGACATTCTTGGAGGCTTGCACGCATGTTGATTGTAGATACTGGCTGGGCAGAGCCGATGAAAACATTTTGCAAAAGCTTGTTGACATACATGTGTGTGTTCCTATACTGGGGAGGCAGTCACTAAACCACCATTCATTGCCCAGCTTGCATTACATTTGACAGCAGAAATGTCGGCTGCAAGTCACAGGCTTAGGGCTCCAGATGTTCCCAGCCCTTCCAGTCCCAGACTGTGCTGTTGTGATCTCCCGGAAGCAGAGAGGCAGATAGAAGCACCTCTGGGCTTGCAATCTGTGAATTTGTTCCCCAGATCATCTAGGTGTGGTACAAGTAGTTGAGCCACAGTCCTAAGAGACACACAGTTTCTCGTGACCTTAACCCTAGGTTGGCCCTAGGACACAGCAGTGGCATGCTCAGGTGTTTACCCAGGAGCAGCTTCAACACAGGTTCACACAGAACGGCTCAACGTTCATAGCAGGTTGGTTCCTAATAGCCTGGTTCCTTGCTTCCCCACTGCTGTGACAAAATTACTGATTCCTCTCTCCTCCTCCTCCTCCCCTCCCCTCCCTTTCCCTCCCCTCCTTTCCTCTCCTCACCTTCCCTAAATGAAAAAAGAAAAGGAGGCCATGACTCCTCCTAAGAATGATAGAGGAGAAAGTTTATGTAGATATAAAGGAGGGTTCACATGGAACATGACCAGAATGTGCCAGGCCTTGTGAGGAGAGGGGGAGGGAAACAGGGAGGAGGCCAGAAGAGAAACAGAAGCAGTGACCTAGAGGACAAGAGGCCAAAATGGTGAAAGCTTCAGCATAGGCCAAATGGCTGGGCTCTAGGGAAGAACAGTCCAGCCTAGTCCCTGGGCTGGAGAAGTTCAGGGTAGGGGTGAATATGCCAGCCAGGAGGACCCTGTAACAGACAGGGACTGAGGGATGTTGTGAGAACCTGGTGGCCAGGTCCGCTTTGACATGTTAATAGGTACCTCAGACCCCGTTTGAAACCTGACATCCCCCCCCTCCTCCTCCTCCTCCTTCCCCTTCTCCTCCTCTTCTTTCTTCCTCTTCCCCCTCTGGTCCGTGGGTTACAGTTCACATACCTCACAAGGTGGGGGTCATTTCCTTTTCCTTATTCTCACATTTACTGGTTTTGTGGACATGTGCATGTGTCTATGGAGGCGTTACACACATGACACAGAGCACACATGGAGGTTAGAGGATGTGAGACTCAGTTCTTTCTCTTTCCCTCCACCATGTCGATCCCATAGGACTGAAGTCGGGTCATGAGCCTTGGCAGCACCTTTACCCCTGTGCCATCTCAGCAGCGTGTGGGAGGTGGAGGATTTTCCTAAATCTATAACTAAGACGTCTTTCTTTCCAGCATCCAAAGCTACACTGCAAGCTGAGGGAGGGAAGCCTGGGACTGAGATGTTGGGAGGAAATCTCCAGCATCTGTTCCTTTTCCACATTGAGATGAGGCAGGGGACTCAGCTCAAGTCCCTGTCAGGAAAAGCCTGACAGGATCGTGGCTTCTCTGGTGTCAGCATCCACCAGTGCTAACTCTCTCTCATGAACAATCCCGCATCTTCCATGGGGTCAGCTTAGGACACAGGGACTCAACGGGAATTGTCCCCATGAGGAAGGTACCACCCTGGTTGCAGGATTACAGTTCTTTGGTGCAGGATGGAAGAAGGTGCTGCTTGATCCTTTACAGAAGCTTTTGGAATGTGGTCCAGCAGAGATCTGGCCAGGACTCAGTTTCCCCCTTCCATCTCATGTGGTGAACTCACCGGTGACAGGTCTATAGATGCAGCTTGCTCCATTGCTGGGCAGCCTTCCAGAGCAGGGATTTCTTGGACTCCTGACTGATTTCTCCTATTTAGCATGTTCGCCGGGCTTGTGGTAATATTCTTTGCCAACAGGGGAAGTCACTGAATATAGGAGCACAGTGTCTCCCCTTCACCTGGGTTAGCCCTGGAAGCCTCCAGAAAGAACACTTTACTCTCAGGACGAACTTTTCCTTTGTATTCAGTCCAAGACCTGAACCCAAGGGATGGGTAATGCCCACACTCAGAGTGGATCTTCCTTGCTCGGTTACCCTTTCGGAAAGCCCTCTCACAGACACACCCAAAGGTTTTTCTCTTGGTGATTCTAAATCCTGCCATGCTGACAATGAAGGTTAATGGCCAGAAGCCCCAACTTGAAAACAACTCAAATGTTCACCCACAGACAACTGGGTGAACAGGCTGTGGTATATCCATATCAGCAAATACCACTCAGCAACGAAAATGAAATAACTGTTGATGAACACAACACACACAAGTCTCAAATGATTGTACTCAGCAATATGCTGCACAGATCCATTTTACAGAACATTCTAGAAGAGGGAAATATATATAAAAATAGCAACAGCAAACAGACAGGTTAGTGGATGTCAGGAACCAGAAGAGGACAATGAGTAACATGGGGGTGGGGGTGAGCTGTTGAGGTGATGGGCAATGCGTATCTTTGGCATTTAGTGTCCCACTTGTCAAAGTCTGTGCTTTAAGCGTGGGTCAATTTATCATGTGCTGTTTATGCTTTACAGAGATGTTTAAAAATGGCAGCTGCACAGCTTGAGCAAGCTCTCCTAACTTCCTAGCCTCCAAAATGGCAAAATAATTGTTGCAGTCTTCAACTAAAGGAGAGAGTATGGCAAACCCTTCACCCCATGCCTGGAATATCTCACACACAGCACCAGTTTTCTTTCCTCATTGGCCAAGGTATAAATGATCTTCAAACAGAGATCTGTGAACCTAGAGCATCTATGATTATACCAGTGAACAAAAGAGGCAGAGATAACAGTGTTCTTGGTGCTTTTTGTTTGTTGGCGTGTTTATTTTGTTTTTAAGCACCTTCCCATGTACTAAGGCTGGGCAAGGTAACCCAGTATGAGGAGCTGGGTCCCAAAAACCAGTAAAAGAGTGAGAGACAGACCCCATTAGCAATATTAGGAGTCTCACAACAGCAGCAAGCTACACAACAGTCACATATATGCAGAGGGCCTAGGTCAGTCGCATGCAGGCTTCCTGATTGTCGGTTCAGCCTCTGGAAGCCCCTATGAGCACAGGTTTGTTGATGCTGTGAGTTTTCTTGTGGTGCCATTATGGTGTTTTAGCTCAGTGATAGAAACCCTCACTGAGACAGACAGTGCTAAGGGTCTGGGAACACTCGTTATTTTTCTCTCTGCTGTAACCTACATGACAAGAAGTAACTTAAGGGAGGAAGGGCTTGCTTTGGCTCACAGTTTGAAAATGTACATACAGTCATCACCTTGGGGAAGACATGAGAGCAGGATTGTGATGTGGGAGTGTCATATATCAATCTGTTGATTTCATTGGTTAAGTAATAAACACACTGCTTGGCCTCATAGGTTAAAGCATTGGTGGGAGGAGTAAACAGAATAGAATTCTGGGCGGAAGAGGAAGTGAGGTCAGACTCTGCTCTGCTCCTGGAGAGACCCAACAGCTCTGCTCTCTGGAGCAGAGACACCAGGATGGACGGAGGCTAGACTCTTCCCGGTAAGCGCACCTTGGGGTGCTTACACACATCATTAGAAATGGGCTAGTCCAGGTGCGAGAATTAGCCTGTAAGGGTTAGAGTTCATGGGCCAAGCAGTTCTTAAATGAATACAGTTTGTGTGTTGTTATTTCGGGCATAAGCTAGCCAAGCGGCCGGGGTGTTGGGGACGCAGCCCCGCTGCTCGTATTTCAACAGGATTGTGTAGCTGGGAGCCCTCAGCTCCTTACATCTTAGCAGTACAGCAAGCAGGAGGCAGTGAGGAAGCAGAGGTAGACTAGAAACCCTCAAGGCTTCCCCCCAGTGACCCATGACTCTATTCCTTCCAGTGAAGTTCCACCTCCTAAAGCATCCAGAACTGTCCATGACAGTTACTTTGGGTGGGAATCAAGTGTTCAAAACCCAGGGCCCTATGGGGGTCATTTCCCACTCAGACCACAATGTGGGGATGAGGAGGAAATGAAGTAGGGGAACAGAAAGGGGTTCTGGGCTGTGCAGTCTGTAGTTTTAAGCAGGGTGCCCAGGAGCGGCTTCGCAGGGCAACAGCATTTTACAAGAACCTGAGGAGGTGACCCAACACTGGAGAGACAGAAGGCACTCGGGGAGGGGAGACACAGTTTCCTAAAGGCAGGAATGAACTCTGCAGGGTGGAAATGCCCCCTCTTTCCACAGCACCCGATTTAATGATGTCAGTAGAGCAGAAACACAGAGAAGGCAGGTGAAGAAAGCCTGAGAGCCAAACGAACCACCCTGAATCCTGAAGTCCTGCGTTCAGATGCCACCTTGGCCATATCAGCTGTATGACCTCGGGGAAATGCCACCACTCAGAGCCTCAGTTCCTTACTTGAGGCAAGATGAAAATTAAAGGGGTGGGGTGGGAACTAAGGAAAAGAGCACGGTGACATTCTAGCACAACGCCCACTGTTGCCTCTCTAGCCCTAACCCCTTTAGGTCTGCAAGGCATGCATGTGTGTCGGTTAGCACTCTGTTACTGTGCGGATAACTTGAGACAAACCAACTTGAATAGAGGTAAGGTTTGTTTTGACTGCTCTATCTAGAAGTTTCACTGTGGTTAGTTGGTTCTTGTTGGGAGTCTTTATCTGCTCAGCCTGCCAGCTCCCAAATAACCACATGGAGACTTCTTATTAATTATGAAAGCTTGGCCAGTAGCTTAGGCTTGCTACTAACCAGCTCTTACAACTTAAACCAACCCATTTTTAATCAATCTAACTTTCTGTCCTGTGACTTTATTGCCTGTACTCTGTACTGCCCATGAGGTTTCCTCTATGTCTCCTGGAGTCTCCACCCTTCTTCACAGTGTTCTTTCTGCCCCCCACCCCAAATCCTGAATTGGACATTCAGCTTTTTATTAAACCCAACCAAGTCACAAATCTTCACAGCGTACAAAATGATTATCCCACAACAGGCTATGTTGGACCTCTGCTGGGCAGTGCATATCAGATGTCAGTGAGAGAGTTAAACCACTCACTTCACGGCTTGGACTTAAAACACAGAAAGAGAAAGCAGCATGCCCATCCATCAGCTAGAGAACTCCTGCTAGATCCTGCACCATAAAGGCCCTACCACTAGCTCCCAGTTGCACTAAGTTGGAGACTCAGCCTTTAACCCATCGTGTGTGGGCCTTGGGGGTAGGGGAGGCAGCCTTATCCAAACTGCAGCAGTGTGCCCTGGCCATCACAACTATAGAAAACTCTGGAACAATTAGAGGGCTCCTCCCTGCGACCCTAACCCTGCGTATCCGGCTCTCCAATTAGCACTTGCCATTTCTACACTGCTCCAAACAGACGATTTTTAAATTGATATTCATGAATTTATAGGCACGATGCTGGCTCCCCACCTGCTCTTTAAAGGGCCTTAAAGAGTGTCTCTGACATTTGACACAGTTGATGGGCCATCCCTCACACACAGCGGCAGCGCGATTCCACTTCTGTCAGAGCTGGGCCTCCCGGGGAGACCCGGGAGGAAAGCAAGCTTTCTAAAACATTTTAATTGTAAGTGGAGTTCATTAGTTTAGATACCATTACAATAAATTGCCCGTCCACGACTGCCCGTCTTAGCATAATGGACAGTGTGGTGATTGGAGTCCCCCCTGTTTGGAGAGGGACCCTGCAATAAAGCCACACTGGATAACAGGGGCAGATTGGCCCTCCACCAAACCAGTTATTTTCCCCAAGAGGTAGAGCCTGAGTCTGGAGGTAAAAATAGGAGCCTGGGTCTCTCGGAAGAATATTAACATTGACGTCCACGGGCAAATTCAATTATGGCAGCTGCCTGCTGAAACCCCTGTGCACTTTTTCATCACATTTAGGAGAGAGCTCTGTCAAACGGCACCGGGAAGAGAAGAGGCGGCTCCTAAACTAATAGAGGATAAACATGTGTCAAGCGTTTATTTAACCGGCTAATGAGAGAAGCAGCCACGAGCTAGAGATGGCTCACGGAGCCGTTCATGACAGGTTTCTGTGCCCCCAGCCAAGAGTTACTGAGGGAGCTAAGATTTATTTGTTGGTTTTAAAAGTCAGACGCAAAGGGGCAGGAGGGTGGCTCAGTGGGTAAAGTGCTCGCCTTGAATGAAGAAGGACCCAAGTTTGAGCCCCAGAACCCCAAAGGAAAGCTGGGTATGGGCCAATGAGATGGTCCCTAGGTAGGGTGCTGTGTACACCTGGGGAACCAAGTTTGGTCCCCGGAGCCCACGTCAAGGTGGAAGGAGAGAACCAGCTTCACAGAATTGTCCTTTGACCTCCACACGTGTGTTATGGTGCATTTACAAACGATCACACAAGCATGCACACACACATTCACACGCAGAAATAGTTTTCCTTTTCTTTCTTTCTTTCTTTTTTTTTTTTTTTTTTTTAAAGCAGGGAATGGTGGCATCGCCCTTAACCCCAGCACTGGGGCGGTGGAGTCAGGTGAATGAATTCCGGGGGCACACTAAAATTGTTAAGTTTCAAACCTGGGGCAAATGGCTGTGGTGCCTATTTAACTTACCAAAGCTGGACCTGGCCACCAGGTCTCCCAGCATCCCTCAGTCCCTACTCCTTACAGAGTAGGGATGGCAGCATACCCCGCCCCCTGCCCGCCCTGAGCTCTCCAGCCCAGAGGCTGGGCTGCCCTTGCCCCAGAGGCTCTTCCCTGTATATTCCAGACATTTTGGTCAGCCGCCCCTTTTTGTACCTTTGGCCTCCTGGTTGCCGTACAAGGTTTCCTTCATTTTTTTCCCCTTCCCCATATAGCCCAGTTCTGTTAGGGAATATTATTTTAACATTATTTAACATGATTTTAGTTATGCTGCATTTGTTTAACTTTGTGAAGCTGTGATTTTTTTGCCTGCCTAAAACACCTAATGGTCTAATAAAGAGCTGAATGGCCAACAGTGAGGCAGGAGCAGGGTAGGCAGGGCTGGCAGGCAGAGAGAATAAATAGAAGGAGAACCAAGGAAGAGGAGGAGAATGAGAGAACAAGGAGAGGAGGACAACAGGGCCCAGCCACCCAGCCACCCAGCCACCCAGCCACCCAGCTGCCAAGCCACCTAGCCACCCAGCCACCCAGCCGCCCAGTCACCCAGTCACCCAGCCACCCAGCCAGTGTCCTCTCTCTGCAGTCATGGCCCTTGCCAGGCATCTCCTCTGGTGCCTTGAGAGCTCAGCTAACATCATTTCTCCAATCCCCTGGGCCAGGTCATATTCCTGGCAGAAGCTCCCAGATGGCAGTGGGAGCTCCCTTCCAACTCCAATGTGCTTAGCTGCTCTAGCCTTGCTGGTACAGAGACTCCCTGAGGGAAATGGCTGGCCAGTTCTGGAGCCCAGGGCCAGACACAAAGCACGAAAAGCACAGCAAGGAATCTTACCAAAAGCAGTCTACAGATGCAATGCATGCCCAGCAAAATTCTTCACAGACCTCGAAAGAACGGTACTCAACTTCATACGGAAAAACAAAAAACCCAGGATAGACAAAACAATCCTGGACAATAGAGCAACTTCTGGAGGCATCACAAATCCCTGACTTCAAACTCTACTACAGAGCTACAGTACTAAAAACAGCCTGATATTGGCATAGAAACAGACAGGAGGACCAATGGAATCTAATAGACGATCTGGACATCAATTCATACACCTACAAACACCCGATTTTTGACAAAGAAGCAAAAAATATGAAATGGAAGAAAGAAAGCATATTTAACAAATGGTGCTGGCATTACTGGATATCAACATGTAGAAGAATGAAAATAGATCCATATCTATCCCCATGCACAAAACTCAAGTCCAAATGGATTAGAGACCTCAACATAAAACCAATCACACTGAACCTCATAGAAGAGAAAGTGGGAAGTACACTTGAACGTATTGGCACAGGAGACCACTTCCTAAATATAACTCCAGTAGTACAGACACTGAGAGAAACAATTAATAAATGGGACCTCCTGAAACTGAGAAGCTTCTGTAAAGCAAAGGACACAGTCAACAAGACAAAACGGCAGTCTACAGAATGGGAAAGATCTTCAAGATCTCAAGAAATTGGTCATCAAAAGAACAATTAATCCAATAAAAAATGGGGTATAGACCTAAACAGAGAACTCTCAACAGAGGAATCTAAAATGACTGATAAACACTTAAGGAAATGCTCAACATCCTTAGCCATCAGAGAAATGCAAATCAAAACAACTCTGAGAGTCCATCTTACATTTGTCAGAATGGCCAAAATCAAAAACACTGATGACAACTTATGCTGGAGAGGTTGTGGGGTATAAAGGGGACACTTCTGCATTGCTGGTGGGAGTGCAAAGTGATGCAGCCCCTTTGGATGTCAGTATGGCAAATTCTCAGAAAATTAGGAAACAACCTACCTCAAGACCCAGCCATACCACTTTTGGGGATATACCCAAAGGATGCTCAATCATGCCACAAGGACATGTGCTTAACTATGTTCATAGCGGCATTGTTTGTCATAGCCAGAACCTGGAAACAACCTAAATACTCTTCAACCAAAGAATGGATAAGGAAAATGTGGTACATTTATACAATGGAGTACTACACAGCAGAAAAAATAACAACATCCTGAAATTTGCAGGCAAATGGATGGATCTAGAAAACATCATATTGAGTGAGGTAACCCAGACCCATAAAGACAAATATCACATGCACTCACTCATAAGTGGCTTTTAGACATAAAGCAAAAAACAAAACAAAACAAAACAAAACAGCCTATAATTCACAATCCCAGAGACCCTAGACAACAAAGAGGATCCTAAGAGAGACATACATGGATCTAATCTACATGGGAAGTAGAAAAAGACAAGATCTTCTGAGCAAATTGGGAGTGTGGGGATCAGGGGAGAGAGCAGAAAGGGAGGGGGGAGGAAGAGAGGGGGGCGGGGAAAAATATATAGCTCAATTAAAAATAATTTTAAAAAGAGACAAGAAAAAGACAGCACGGAAGTGAGTAGCCAGGCCATGGTGTTCTCGGCTTCAGAGCTCATTAGTTCTGCAAGGTAGGGTTTTAGCACCTGGAGCTCTCTCTAGACCAGAAGCCAGCCTAGCACCTTGGCTGAGAAAGGCTGTTCAGGAAGCCGGGACACCAAGCCAGGAGCCATAGCTATGTTCAGCTTTCCCTAGGTTTTGAGAAAGATTTTGAATAGTCTTAAATTAATGGTCAACACTCAAAAGTTTTATTTGTGAATATTTTATTTTGAGACATGGCCACACTATGAAGTACAGCCCGACTGCCCTCTATCTCATAGAGATCCACCTCCTTCTGCCTCCCAAGTATCGGAATTAAAGGCCTGCACTACCACGACTGACAAGCACTGGGGATTTAACCATCCCAAAGTTCCAGTTCCTCACACAATCCTTTAACCCAAGCGGCAACACTCAAGGGGTGGCATTCTGCGGGATGGGCTGCTCTCTAGTCTTGTGCCCCTTCCTGCCCCTCGCACCCATCGCATTTCCTACAGCTGGGATCAGAAGGAATCACAGAGGGTCCCCTCACCACAAGCCACCTCCATAGCTGGGGTGCAATAATGTCCCTTTCCTTTCAGAGTTCACGAGACAGTCTCACCTTGGAAACCTCAGTTCTCCAGAAATCTAAATAAAACCCTTGCTGGATGAATTACCTATGGCATCTCCCATTTCCCCTTCCACAAAAAAGCTTTCCAGAAAGCCCTTTTAGGTGTCATGGAAGAAAAACGTTTTCCCCTCTTTGGGATCTGTTCCTTGTTATTGTTAGCCAATCACAACTCTGACGCTCCCGTTTCTTTTCGCTTTGGCTACTAGGAAACTGAGCTGAACTCTGAACTTGATTCTGGGCTCTTCTAGTCTTTTCTTCCAGCCCTTTCTCCCTCCCCTTCAGACTTTTGTGTGTGTGTTTGGGGGTTGTACATGAGTGAGTTCAAGCACCTGTGTGTGCAAAGGCCAGAGGAGGACTCCCCTACTCTGTCATTCTTATTCCCCTGAGAGAGGATCTCTTTAGGAACCTGAGGCGAGGCTGGCAGTCAGCAAACTCCACGGACCTTCCTATCTCTGGGCCCTGTCCCATAGCACTGAGGCTACATGCACTCCATACCCGACTTTTTACATATGTGTTGGGATACAAACTTGGGTCTTCACACTTGTGCAGCAAGTACTCTTACTCACTGAGCCATTTACCCACCCCACCCCACATTATTTTATTGAGACAGAATCTTATTATGTTGCCTATGCTGACTGGGAACTTGCCATCCTCTTGCCTCAGCTTCATAATTGTCGGGATCGCAGGTGGGCATCACAAGCATAGGTACACTCCTTAGCCCCTGGTTTCCTGGCAACAGGATTCCCATCTCACTCCCATTATCTTACACCTTCCTGCCTAGGGGCCCATCCTTATCCAATAGCAACTGGAATGTTCATAGTGACCCTGTCCCACTCTACGTGTAACAAGTCATCCCAGAATGAGCACTTGGCTCAAGGTCCATTAGAGATATTCATGGGAGACCTAGCACCTTGAGACGCTGGACCACAGAGGGCAAGGACATGAAAGTCAAGTGTAGCTGCCACCCCCTGCCTTTGGGGTGCAGGGAGGGCAGCCATCCCAGTTTCAGTCACGGCCCTGTGTAGAGCAGAGACTGCATGTTCATTTCCCGGCCACCTAGACTCCAGAAATAACCACACAGAAACTGTATTAATTAAATCACTGCTTGGCCCATTAGCTCTAGCTTCTTATCAGCTAACTCTTACACATTAATTTAACCCATTTCTATTAATCTGTGTATTACCACGTGGCTGTGGCTTACCTGCAAGATTCTGTCCTCCGTCTGTCTCTGGCGGGGGCTACATGGCTTCTCCCAACTCTGCCTTCTTTTTCCTTCTCTCCCCCCTCCCCCACCAGCTCGACTCCACCCTATCACAGGCCAAGGCAGATTTCTTTATTAACCAATGGTATTCACAGCATACAGCAGGGAATCCATATCAGCCCTGAACAGGACCTGCCAGACACACACTGCTGTCTTCCTCCATTCTTTAACCCCTGTGCGGGTTTCAAATGATCCAACTTCTAAAGGAGGCCGACCATATTATTTGCCTGCTCAGATCCTGTGGCTCCCACCTCCCTCTCCAGTGGCTTCTCCCTGCCCTCTCCTCTCCTTGGTTACATCCACAGCCCCTCCTCACTGTCCTTCTAAATCTCCATGTTCTCATATGCCCCAGGGTTTTTGCCCACACTGCTCCCTCTGCAGCAATGCCTCTTCCTAAGGCTGAGTTGTTCTTTTCCTGATCATCCTACAGGAAGCTGTGCCCCCTCCCCCGCTCCTCCCTTTCCCCACATTTGTGGTTCTGTAGTTACTTGTGAATCTACTCGCATGCAAGTTGTACTAAGTCACTCCTACAAGCCTGGGAGAGTTCACAGTGCACAGTATACAGTAGGTGCTTGATAATTGTTGAACGAATAAATGTTCCCTGTCACTTTGAGACTCCTACCTTCACACTTCACACAGGAGCCTTTTTTTTCCCTTTACCCACTCTGGAGTTCCTCAGTTGGTTTTCTTGGTCTTCGACTGGCCTTACTGGCAGACATATACCCCAAGGCCTTTCTAGAGCAAGCAGAAAACAAATGCTGTGGTCTGTGTCTGGGACTGGGATGCCTCCCTGGCCGCTGAAGAAGCCCATGTTGGAACTCCCTGGCTAAAGAGAGAAGTGTGTGTGTGTCCCTCTCTCTCATGGGAGCTTTGCAGCAGAATCAGGACAGCTCAGTCCTCAGCAAAATGGGGAGGGGGCAAAGCTTGCGTGCTGGGGACGACCATGTGGGACTCTGCAAGGTATCCAGGTGGTGACCTCAGGGTACATACTTGGTGTCCATCAGTGCCCTGCAGCGTGTCCTCAAGGGTCTCTGTCTCACTTCATCCTCGCTGTGAAAGGCAGCCCCAGGATTTTGCTTGCCCCTCCTTCCAGAGACATTTGTATCAGAGACAAAAGGAGGAGAGGGCGAACCAGAGCATCAGACAGACCTGCCCCAGGAGCAGCACAGCTGCGGGAGGGGGACGCGCCCACAGTGATAACTTGGCTTTGGGGTTTATGGTTGGAGTCAACGCCACCCTCACCTGCCAGCGAGGCTTTGGTTTTTAGTGAGGCCCATGGTTCCTGTCCACAGCACTTCAGGGCAGACGCAGGTGTGTGAGGGAGGGCAGCAGATGAGGGTTCCCCAGGTTTGCAGGCTGCACAAGAGTCAGCAATTAGACTCCATTGGGGTCGGTGTGGATGGTGGCTTTTGGTGCCAGTAGTTTCTAAAGGCTCCCCCTCCCCCTGCAGTAACAAGAAGAGCTGTTGGCTTCTGCTGCCAACACCTTCAAAACAAGGCTTGCCCCCCATACCAGTCTATCCCTTCAGTTCATAGCCACCTCTGCTCTGTCCAACAGTGACAAAAATGGCCCTTGAGAGAGCTCTAAGATAAAAACAGAAGGGAAGGAGTAAGAAAACAGACTTTCTTTCCCAAGGCAGAGGGGTAGTGGCAAAGAGGCAGAGAAAAGGCCAGGCCAAAGACCGTGGTCAGGGAGAATGGGGGTATCCGTGTGGAACCCCACTGTCATGCTGCTTTTGAAAACAGCAGTGGGGTGATGTGGTCCCCAGAAGCAATCGAGGGCCAGGCATGGGTGGGAGGCACTGTCAGGAGTGTGACCCAGACAGCCCATGGGACAGACGCGACCCTGTAGGAGGGTATTCTGGCCACAGGAGCCTGAAAACAGCTCTCCTCACTGTCCCTCAGGGGCACTGTGAAACGGTTGGGAGAAGAGCCTGACATCTTTCCGCGTTTCTCTTGTTTCACGTCCATCCTCAGAGCTCTCACTCTTGGACCTGCTCCTCCTATGACGCAACGAGAAGGCAGTCAGTAAAGTCAAGCAGATGCTAGCACCGTGGACGCCGCCCCTCAACTATGACAGCTAATTCCTATAAAGTATTCAGCCGCAGAAATGGCAACAGAAAACAGACGATACAGCCCCATTGATGACAGGCCGTATTTCCCTTGCCTCACAGAATCTAACACGAGGCCACCAACTGGCTTGTGACTCACGGGACTTCAGCCTCCACCCCCACACTTCCAGTTCCTCTGCATAGCATCCATGTCCAAGACAGAGGTCCTGAGGCAGCCATAGACACACAGCCACTTCGTCCTTAAGTGGAAGGAGGAGGGGCTCTGGGATGAGGAAGGAATCTATTTCTGAGGCTTGGCAAAAAAAATTACAGTGACATCCTCTAGAACAGTGGTTCTCAACCTGTGGGTTGTGACCTGTTTGTGGGCTCTAAAGACCTTTTCACAGAAGTCACAAACCAGATATCCTGCATATCAGACATTTATATTATAGTTCATAACAGCAAAATTGCAGTTATGAAGTAGAAGCAAAAACATTTTTCTTTCTTTCTTTCTTTCTTTCTTTCTTTCTTTCTTTCTTTCTTTCTTTCTTTCTTTTTGGATTTCAAGACAGGGTTTCTCTGTGTAGCCCTAATTGTTCTGGTACTCACCCTGTAGATCAGGCTGGCCTTGAACTCAGAAATCTGCCTGCCTCTGTCTCCTGAGTGCGGGGATTAAAAGTGTGTGCCACTATGTCCTGGTATGAAAAAAAATTATATGGCTGGGGGTCACCACAACATGAGGGACTGTATTAAAGGGTGCAGCTGTATTAGGAAGATTGAGAACCACTGCTCTAGAGTCTGAATCTCCCTACGTGTGGAAGATCACAGGGCAGGTCTTGAGATGTGGCTGCCTAGTTAAATTCCCTGTCCCGGTTCTCCACATGACTCTGGGCGGACAGCTTCAATTCTCTGGAGTGTTGTCAGCTGGGAAGGGGCCAAGGTGGCTGGAGAGAAGACACAGTGCAGGTGCAGCCGGGCCACCAAGTGCCTGCTGGGGTCACGACAGGGTCAGGGCCTCCTGAGGCTGAAACTTCTTGATTCTGGCAACAGACTTAGTGCTGCTGGCTGCTCACTACTGCTGAGAGCCAGGGTATAAAATGCTAATGCAAAAGGAAGCCAGCCAGCCGCTGTGCCGACAACGCTCACATCCCATCTGTTCCTCCCTCCCTCTGCTTCAGGCTGGGCACAAGAACCACTCCCTGGCTACTTCTGGCTGAGCGAGCTGATGCCTGAATGCACAAACACACTCCCGGGGGCTGCTGCTGCCAGAAGCGGCTGTCCTGCTCTGTCGGCATGGCATACCAGAGGGGAAGCAGTCCTGGCTGGCACGGGCTGCAGCTGACCCTGCTGGGCCAGCCGCCTCAGGTTTTCCTCACCTGGGGAGCTGGCTTGCACGTGCATGGTCACAGGCCTCCTATGAACAATCCCTGCCAGGCACGTGACTTCATAGGGCGAGAGCGAGGGTAATGGAGGTGGGGGTGGGAGGTGTGGGGAGGGATATGCTGCTCTCGGCGCTCATTCCACAGGCAGTTGCCGGTTCAAAGCTCTAGTCAATGGAGGAGGGTGGCCACTTTGCCCCTTAGAATTGAGACTTCGTCCTGTCCTGTCTGCACTCACTCCTTCAGCCTCCTGTCCTACAGATCTGCTCACATACCAGTCTCGCTGGGATTTCAGAGAGATGATTGGCTTTACAGGCTACCTCTTTGTCTTTCTTTTGCACGCATGTGCGCTCGTGTGTACAGAGGTGCATGTGCACATACGTATATGCATATGGAGGCCAGAGGTCACCCTTGAGTGTTCTCCACCAGGAGCCATCCACCATCTTTTCGAGATATGCTCTCACTGGCCTCACTAGGCTGACTGGTCAGCATGCCTGAGGGACCCAGCTATCCCCAGCTCCCCCGTGTGAGTGAGCGCCTACACCCACCTACTTTATGCGGGTTCTGGGGATTGAGCATAGATTCTCATGCTTGCAAAATCACCCCTCTTTTTCAAGCTTCTGGACTCTTTATAGGAGCATGGACGCTCGGGAGCCTTCCCCGAATGGCCACCATATGTGTATTATCACAGCCAACCCCATCTTCCAACCTTCCTCTCAAGTACCATGGGGGAAACCTTGGAAGGCTCTTCCCCAAAACTCCTTCCTACCTACATTCTAGTTCCAGCTTCTCCAGAGTAAGGGATGGAAGGAAGACATTAGAACCATTTAACACACTTCAAGAAGCAAGCGGATGCCAAACGTGGAGTTCAAACTCTTCAAGACCTCTCCAGTTAAGACGAGTGGCCCAAGGCAGCCATGTCTTCACTTTGAGGAAGCTGGGCTAGGGCTGGAGTCACCCGGCGCAGCTCCAATGGCTTAGTTGCTGTCCCACATTGGGCCAGAACCACCAAGATATAAGCCACAGGGTTTGATCCTGGCTGGCTGGGGGTGGAGATGAAAGTGGCCGTCTCACTTCTTCTTTGCCAAGATTAGTTCCTGGGATCCCGCCGAATCTCTTAGGAAACCAATACAAGTCACATCTTACAGAGTCACCAACTCACAGAAACCCAGGACTCAGGTCCGGAAATACTGAGTGTCTGTGATGTGCCAGGCGGCTCTGGAGCAGGGGAAACAGCACACAGGAAATAAGCATAACTAGAAGGCTGGTGTGCACAGAGCACTTGTTCTTTTGGACTGAGTCCCTAGAAACCAACGCAGAGTAGAGAAATGGCAAATGGTTTGGCTTCCACCATGGGCCAGATGGGGGTGAGAATGCTGTATTTCCATTCAGTCCTGCTCCAACTACCTGGAGGGGTGAGACCATCACTCTGATGCTCAGAGAAGTTTAACAGGTCCAGGGCTGGGAAGATGGCTCAGCACAAGCATTGAGGACCAGATTTTGGATCTTCAGAACTCATGTAAAAGCCAACTGGGCATATCAGCCTACTTGTAATCACAGTTTGGAAGTAAAAACCGAATCTCTGGAGCAGGCTAGCTAGGGTTAGTGAGCCATTAGTGGGGTTAGACATCCTGCCTAAATAACCAAGGTGAAGAGCGATCAAAAAGACACTCACACATGCACTCAAACACAGGCAAACACGTACACAACATATGAGCAAAAACAACAACAGGAAATAAGTCTGTGGTCCAAGGTCCAAGGTCCAAGGCCACAGAGCCAGCAGGCAGGAGATGCCAGTTTATCTTCAAGGGATGCCTTTCATGAAGTCTCCCTGTTTCCCCCACGTCATTACTTTTAAAATAGAGGTAACTGGACCATCTGTGAAGGCTCTGTGGGGAAAGGTGCTTGCTGCCTGAGGACCTGGGTTTGATCCCTCAGTTCAACATGCTGGAAAGAGGGAACGGACTCTTGTAAGTTATCCTTTTACCCCCAGATGTGCACATGTGTACACAGATGCATGCTTATGCATGTTAGCACTTGTCACGCTTGTGTGAGTGTGTGCGTGTGTGACACTAAGTAAATGCAATTATTTAAAAAAAATATTTTAAAGTAGGGCTGGAGAGATGGTTCAGCAGTTAAGAGCACCGATTGCTCTTCAGAGAAGATGGGGCTTGTTCCCAGCATCCACATGGCAGCTCACAACCACAAGTCCCAGGGGATCCAATGCCCGATTCTGGACTTCATGGGCAATGGATGCACATGATACAGACAGACATGCAGACAAAACACCTATACACATAAGTTTTTTGGGTTTACATAGAAACAACCTCAGCTGCTAATACAAACATCTAATAACATGGTGAGCTTAGGTAAAGGATTCAGTTTTCTTTTTTTTTTTAAATATTTATTTATTATGTATACAATATTCTGTCTACATGTATGCCTGCAGGCCAGAAGAGGGCACCAGACCCCATTACAGATGGTTGTGAGCCACCATGTGGTTGCTGGGAATTGAACTCAGGACCTTTGGAAGAGCAGGCAATGCTCTTAACCGCTGAGCCATCTCTCCAGCCCAGGATTCAGTTTTCTTATCTGTTGAATGGGATCAGGATACTCTGCCTCCTCATTGGTAGCAGGGCCTGGAGGTCTCGGAGCCCTTAGCACTTGCATTCACAATATGGCTTGTCATCAGTATCAGTGCTTTCAGCATTTGACAGATCAACTGCATATGAGGGGAAAATGGTCAGTTACATCTGGTAAATTCTGAGGAACAATGGCTTGGAGACACCAAGAATGAGAGGGCATAAGAAGGCTCTTTCTAAAGTACATTTTAATTTGTTATTATTTTGTGTGTGCATGTTCATATCTGCCCATCTCTCTTCACACCAGCACGCACATACACACACACAAAGACCACCCATTGAAGTTCATTCTCTACTTCCACCATGTGGGGCCCAGGTCGGGGCTGTGGGCTGGAACTCAGGTCATCAGGCTTAGGGACAAGCTAAAGCACTTTGCTCAGCCCAAGACAGCAAGATTCGAAACTGCTTGCTGGGCCTTAATAATGAAGTATGCCTCAAGCCACAAGACATGCTCACATTACTTTTCCTCTTCTGTAGATCCTGGACTGATGGATCTTCTCTTTCTTTTTCTGTAAGTAGTAACTGTTGTCTGGGTCCCCAAACAAATGTGACCTTCTGTGGGTTGTCCCAACCACCTAGCTCTGCTTGCACCGCATTGTCCCACCTACTTTGAGTCATCTGGTTCCCTCATCTATCAGATTCATCACCTGAGGAAAACTAGCCCACAGCAGTCAGCTCACTCCACGCTTTCAAAGCCTTTCCACTTCTGTTCACCTTCCTTCAGGAGAGCATCCACAGCTCCCACCATGAGCCCCACCCCCATTCGGCGCTGCTCAAACAGACTCTGGTCCTCTGTAGCTCCCATTGTACATGTGCCCACCCGCGCAGGGCCAAACTCGAGCACCGGACCTAGAGGCCAGAGCATTTGCCCAGCATTGAAGAGACCCTGAGCGTCATGCCCAGTGTACCGAGAAGAAAAGATCACCTGCTAACAAACACTTAGCAAATTGTAAAGGGTCAGTGTGTAGGTGCTGTTACTGACATTTGACTCCAAGGATAGCCTATTTTTGATAGTCTGGATACCTGTCCAGCGTAGTGGCAGAGCCACAGAAACAATATTTTAGAATAGAAGGTAATGTCTGCAGAGCGTCTACGTAGCCCAAAGGACGCTTTAATCCGCCTAGGGTTGAGGCGTGGCCGGGGGATTAGGGAACGACCTCTTTCCCTGCAGACGCTCGCCAGCGCTACCTTCTCCAGCTCTGCTCTGAGCTTCAGCCGGAGCTCCACCCGTCACTCAGGAGTGAAACAGCCCCTGCGGTCGACTGTAATTAAGCATCCGCTCAGGCGGGGAGATCTTGGCACCTGCACCTGCCACCGGGATTCTGGCTCCCGAGGCACCTGCGCTCCGCGTGACCACCCCGCCCGCCCGGCCTGTGCACACGCGCACTTCCCCTCCGCTCCCCCCTCCAGGTGCCGCGGGAACAGATGGAGCAATCATTCTCGTCTTTCCGCCAGAAGGCCCCCGCTGCTCCGGGGACCGCGCGGTGGTTGTAAGACACATAATTAGACACGTCAGCGGACAATGCGGCGGATTAGCGGGGGAGGGCTGGCGACCCGAGCCTTCCCTCCACCGCGCGCGAGGCAGTCGCCAGCAAGGATCACCCTCCCTCCCCCCGCCCTTCCTGAAGCAAGGATGATTGACAAACTGAGTCCTTAGCGGCGACAGGTATCCTGAGAAGGGTCGGTGCTCAGTCCTGGACCGTTGACGAGGATCCGCAGCCTTGTGACCATTGGACCCATGTGGGACTGGTCCAGGACACCCACGGGAAAGGATCTATCCTGTTCTCTGCAATCAGGTCACCCCCCACCCCCCGGTTCTGCAAGAACCCGAAGGACCATCGCCTAGTGCTTCTGATAGAGCACGCAGCGAGGAGCTCCACATCCGGACTGGGAATGCAGGACGATCTCGAGCCAGACATTAGACTTGCAAGCCGGCCCCTTTTCTGTGACAAGCAGGGTGTGCGAGGCCAGTGCTGGCACCTGGGAAGCTGCAATCTTACCACTTAGGGTATTTGATAACCCGGGGCTTTTAGCTTGGCCCTGTGGGTAGCAAAGCCCAAGGCCGATTAAGAGAGGAAGCTAGAGCGCCAGTGTGCGCGAAGAAAGGCCGGAGGGAGAAAAGTAGAGAATGCAAATCCGGTCAGGAACAGCCCAGCACTGCAGTACCGCCTGGAAAGAGCTTGGGGTGGGGGCAGATGGGGCATTCAGAGTCCGCCTGCCTGGTAAAGAAGGCCCTCACTTAGGACACCTGACTCTAGCACCGCCCAGTGGCCAACTCAGAACACTCAGGAGGACAGGGAAGCCAAGGGGTGACAGTTGGAGACTGTTCGTTCATAATTACACGGTCCTCTCTTTGCTCCCACGCTGCCCCCTTTTCTGGAGTGGAAACCCTGGGATTCACAAATGCCAGAAACGGGCTCTACCACCAGGCCCCACAGGGCTCTCTACCAGGTGGAACTGAGTGGCTCATTCCACGGCGATGGGGACCAGAAAGGGGTGGCTATCAGTCACTCTCCCACTACTACCCTGGTCCTCCACCTACAAAGTCCCTCACTCTGCCCCAACGTGGCCATTGATATGACCGAGACAAAGCACACCATCTCAATGAACAACCATAAACGAATCAGTGTTTACTTGGGTTGATCTAGTCAGGGTTATCTGAGGAGTTTGCTGGAAACTGGGACAAATAACCTCTTCTGATCAGAAAAGAGGAAGCTTCCAGCTGCTGGTAGCCCTCATGACTGAGAGAGGCATTCAACTGGAATTAATGTCAGCAAGTTGCTCCTGAGACCCATTCTCCAGCTGAACTTCTCGTGTACCCCAGCCATCTCTCCTGTTTGAAGTCACTGTGTTAGGGTTCCTGTTAGCACATTATCCTCTCTGGTGTCCTCCCTAAGACCCGCTGGTGCTGATGCCTGAAGCCACAGACAGTACTGACACAGTACATGTTTCTCCTACCCATACATATCTATGATTAATTTATAAATTCGGTGCAATAAGAGGAACAACAATAAAAGCCGCTGTAACAGTACCTGTTCTGTGTGTGGTGTTTTGTGGGGTCCTCTCTTTTCCTGGTGGCTCGTTGGCCACCAGTCCATGTGGACAAAGGGGCAGAGGTGGTGACAGAGCTTTGGATGTGTGAACACAGCAGAAATAGCCTTCCAGAGACAGCTCAACTTTACTCCAGAGTGAGGGGAGAGGTACAGGATGGGGACAGTGGCTGGGGTATCACCTAATTTGCATTAAACAGCACATTCCTATCATAAAGTTACTAGTGCAAGTCTTAGTTATCATATGGGAGCACGGTCCTGACAGAAAGCTCCTAGCACAATGTTTAATTACCACATGGGCAGTGGGGGAAAGCTTCTGCGGGGAACTGTTGTCAAGGGTCACACTAGAAAGTCCCCCCACCCCTGTGGGGGGAGGGAGTCCTCCATGGTGCCCAGCTCAGAGAGAACTGCCAAGCCATGGTAGACAGCAGGGCCTCCTAGTACTATTTCTCCCACTCAAGGGTCCTGATACACTATCACAGGTCCTGATACACCACCACAAGTCCTGATACACTATCACAAGTCCTGATACACTGTTACAGGTCCTGATACATTATCACAGGTCCTAATACACTATCACAGGTCCTGATACACTATCACAGGTCCTGATACACTATCACAGGTCCTGATACACTAGTCTGTACTAGTGTACAGTAGATATTTTGTAGATATACTACAAAGTCTGAGCAATTTCGCCATAGTTTGTTTTCTTCTGAGTTGTTTTTCACATAAAGGAAGTGTGTTGCAGTTTCTCTGTAGTACATCTGCAATGCCATCATCACGATTCATGTTTTGAGGACATTACTAAGTAAAATAACTCAGCAAGGCAAGACAATGGCTGACGTGCTATAAGGAGCTGCAAAGTGACCAATAGCAGGTACCACACCCAGCAGGACAAAGTAGATAGAACCGCAGAAGATTCTATCATACAACTCAGAACAGCTTGCAATTTAAACCTCAAGGATTTTCTGTTTAATATCATCAGACCACGGTTGATCACAGGGAAACAAATCCAGGTGGTAACACTGGATAAAGGACTAGTGTACTAACTAGAAAGGCCTTTGATTAGATCATGGACAAAGGAGGCAGACATTCTGGGAGCCCACAACAGGCTCTGGTCCACACTGATGTAGACAGATGGGTGGAAGAGGGGTGTGGGAGCCCCAGGCAGAAATGTGAGTGTTCTCCTTTGAGCAACACCACTTAAAGACTCCCAGAGTCTGCCTCTTTCATGTCATGCCCATTTCCACACTCCCTGGTGCCTATGCCCTTTCCTTGGCATTCTGTCTTCAGTAGGTAGCTTCTTCTAACTTCTCTCCTTCCTGAGTTGTTGGTAAAACTGACTCCAGATCCCTTTTGTGGCTTTTCTTGATGTCTCTCTCACCCGCTCCATCCACCAAGGTCCCAAGTCTTTCTATTTCTCAGTTCAAATCTTGAGAGCAGTTTTATCAACTCAGTTCCTGACCACTTCCATGCCCTAGTGAATATGAGGAGACATACTTGTTTACAGACACACTGCAAAACATATATTCTGTGATTGCTTCCACTGCAATGAGCGCAGTTATGGAGTCTGATTTTTGGAAGGTTCTTCAGTGACATAAGGAAGTAATCACAACTTATTAAGAGAAGAAAGAGTGCCGGGTTTGTCAGCAACCCCCCCCCCCCCATATACAATATTCTGTCTGCATGTATTCCTGCAGTACAGAAGAGGGCGCCAGACCTCATCACAGATGGTTGTGAGCCACCATGTGGTTGCCAGGAATTGAACTCAGGACCTTTGGAAGAGCAGGGAATGCTCTTAACTGCTGAGCCATCTCTCCAGCCCTCAGCACACATCTTTAATCCTAGCACTTGGGAGGCAGAGGCAGGAGGATCTCACTGAATTTGAGGTTCTACCTACATATCAAGCTCCAAGATAGCACTACAAAGACCTTGCCTCAACAAAGCAAAACAAAATAACAGAAAAATGAGAAAGAAAAAGCAATTTAATTTATATAGTACAGGAATTCAATGCTATTTCAACAGTGGGTGAAAGTGTGTAGACTTTTTTGCTTTTTATTAAGGATTTTTTAATACAATCTTTTCTCATTTTACATAGCTATCTATCCCCGTTCCTACTCCCTCCTCTCCTCCCACCCCCCATCCACTCCTCAGAAAGGGTAAGGCTTCCCATGGGGAGTCAACAAAGTCTTACAGGTCACTTAGAGGCAAGACCAAGGCCCTCCCCGCCCCATATCTAGGCCGACCAAGGTATCCCTCCAAGGAGAATGTGTCCAAGATGCCTGGTTCCACTGCCAGTGACCCTACAGAGTGTCCAAGCCTCACAACTGTCCCCCACATTTAGTGGGCCTAGTTTGGTCCTATGCAGGTCCCCTGCTATCAGTCCAGAGTCAGTGAGCTCTCACTAGTTCAGGTCAGCTTTTTTTTTTTGTGGGTATCACCATCATGGTCTTGACCCCTTTGCTCATATTATCACTCATCCCTCTCTTGGGCTGGTCTCCGGTAGCTCAGCCGATGTCTGTATCTGCTTCCATCAGTTGCTGGATGAAGGTTCTGTGATGACAATTAAGGTAGTCACCAATCTGATTACAAAGGAGAGCCAGTTCAGGCACTCTCCACTGTTGCTTCGAGTCCTAGCTGGCGTCATCCTTGTGGATCCCTGGGAGTTTCCCTAGTGCCATGTTTCTCCCTAACCCTTTGATGGCTCCCTCTTTCAAGGTATCTCTTTCCTTGCTCTCCCTCTCTGTCCTTCCCCCTTCTTGAGTATCCTGTGCTCTCCTCCTCCCTTCCCTTCTCCCCTCTCTTCTCCCCCCAAAAAACACTAAGAAGTTAACTGGTTCTCGGTGGAGCTTTTCTTAAAGCCCAATGATGTGTTCACTTAAACTTGTGTATGAAAGGACGGGTTCAGAATGGTGGCTGGGCTGGACACCTGCAAAGCCAGGTGGAGGCGAGCGGATGGGCAGCAGCACCCTCTGTACCCACAGTTCTGTTCTGTCTTTTCCTAACTTAATTGTGGACAAGTCTGAATCCACACTTCTGGAGCCCAGTGTTGCAGGGGACAGCTTGGTAGGAACCTATTTTCTGTTTCCACCTCTCCACCTTTCCCTGGATCCACAGCTCTGGTCCTGATGGAGCCCATCCACTCTGCTTAGAGAGGAGACTTCACAGGTTCCCTGCTAGCTGACCACCCACCTAGGGAATCATGGGTAGAGAATGCTGTGAAGTCAGGGTTCGGGAGACCATGGCAGAAAGAGGCAGAACATAGGTGCTGATTGGGCCAGAACACGAGGGCTCCTGACCCAGCTGGTCGGGGAAGACACATACTTGATCTTCCTGATTGGAGCGTTGGCAGCAACATACACTGAATACAGAACTAAGGCTTATGGAACAGAGATGAACAGATGGTTCTGTCATTTGAGGTAGGGACATCTGCAGAATTAACAGTCGGCCAGGGTGTGAGGCCAGCGCTCACAGAAGCCACCCAGTCTTTTGGATTTTTGCTTTGTCTTTCAACAGGTGTCATGTGAAAGAATTGTATGGACAGGCACTGTGTTAATTGCTGGGAAGAACCCAAAGTAGAGGTGCCTTCGGTTTCTGCGGCACTGAAGGAGCTGCACACAGCTCTATGTCGTGAGTCCCAGCTGAAAGCGGCAAGTACCGAGACAGAAACTGTTCTTCAGGGTCAAGGAGAGGAATTACTTCCAGCCTAGAGGAATGAGTAGCTAACATCCTGTGGGCAGTGGCATTTGAAGGAGTCTTGAAGCTGGGGTGAGCTGGAAACGTACAAACTTCCAGAAGCGAGAGGGGAAAGCACCTGGGAAGACAACGGACACACAGCAGACATGCAAACACAGCAACCATAGGAGCATGATCTGGGCAGAGTTTTCGGAGGCCTTCTAGACTAGGAGGTTCAGTACTTCAGATGCCTGCCCTGGTTGAAGGGCCATAAAGATCACTCAGTGGTTCCTGCTGATAGCCCCTGAATGAGCACACCAAGAGCACCGGAGACCTGGCTTCAGAGATACCAGTGTGCCCGAGATCCCTTTAAAGCTGGTCTGGAGACAGCAATCCCAGTGCCTTTCACACAGCACCAAGCTCCTAGGGAGGTGAATCCTTTCCTCTTTTGTCTTGGCATTTGCAAAGCTCCCAGGCATCAGATTCCACAGCCCCTTTCCTCCGGCTTTATCTTTTATGACTGGAGAGCAGTCTTATCTCAGAAACAAATGGTTTCCCCAGGAGCTGAGAGCAGCCATCATTTATGTCTGACTCCTGCCTCCCTGTTTGTTTTCCAGCCTTGAGACAGGAGTTGTGTCAATGGGAGACGCCTGTGCCCCAGTCACTTGAGGGACATGAATCAATTTCCCAGCTGCATTTATCACTCGCTGCTTTAAATCAAGTCTAATCAATGCTTCCTTCGCTTGCTAGGGGCTGAAAAAACGACAGACCACGCTCAGAAGCCAGGCTCAACGGTTCCGATCCCGAGTTTCCACCTGGGAGCTAGGCGTTAAACCCCGACCAAACGCTCAGAGCTGTGCTTGTGAAACTTAACTTGAATCCACCTGATATGCAGTGACATGATATATTTTTCAATTAACATTTCTGAAAATACTATGTGTTTTAAATTTTATCCCTATTCTTTTAGCAATATCTGTTATTATTATACAGATTTCCGGCTACTTCTTATAAAATACAAAGGAGTCTGTTTTAAAATAATTTAATAAACTTTTTTAAGCCCCTTCAGTGCGCAGTAACAGAATCTGTTTCCCACAAAGAAAGTGTATTTTCCACTGGCAGGTGTGAAAACCGCCCAGCAGCTGCTACCCAACTCAGCATGTGGTAGGGAGCAGGCCTGTCTCATTGGTAAATTAATCTTGTGCTGGTGAAAGATGATACCATCCTGGTTACAGCACCAGAGCGCCATGCCCACAGCAAGACTGTGCATTACTCCTCAAGGATAATGGGACAGACAGAACACAGGGAAGCCAGGGATGATGCAAAGTCAGAGGACAAGGTATCACTGTGACTCACCGATGTAATTAATGTTTCCATCAAACCTGATGAACTGTGCAGACTTTGATCACTAGCCTGTTTCCTGAATGACGATCAGGGCTGGGTCATTTCCCACTGCTGATCCCCTAACAACCTGTTGTTACATGGAGCCTTGTTTAGCTCGGGGAAGTCAAGCAAGAAGGATGAGCCCTCATGTTGGTTTAATACTTCAAGTTCATCAAGCGTTTTGAGATAAAGTCTCACAGTCCTATAAGATAAGCAATGAAAACAGACGAGTTCTGCATGTTTTTGTCAAAGACACATTACCACATGAGGGTGATCGCTTAAGGTTCCATCACCTAGCAGGAGGCGGTGGCATAGGCCTGTAATTCCTGCACTTGGGAGGCTGTGGCAGGAAGACACCAAGTTCCAGGCCAGCCTAGGCTATATGGTTAAGACATTGCTGCAAAACCCAAAAAACAAATCCAAGAGATTCTATTGCTTGATGACACCGGAGCCACCAGTTTCTGTAAGAAGATTCTATCATGTTCACACACTGAAAGACCAAATAACTCAATGCTGTACTTCTGAAAACACATTATTAGGTGACCCGGGACTATAGTTTCAGTCCTATTTTCAAGATGAAAGGAAAGTCTTGGTGCTTTGACATAACCCTCCAGGGCAAGGTTCTGGAACTCAATTCCAAGTCTCGCCAAGCTCAGTGAGTCAAAGCTCACTGTGCTGTGATTAGGGAGGACTGTGGTCTCTTCTGGTTCTTTCCTCAGCCTGCCTTCTCTCTCAGCATCCATCATTCTGAGGAAACCCCTGTGGTTACAGGAGGTCCCTAAAGTTGCCTGGCAAGTTGTTTAGCATAAAACCCCCAAAGGCAACCCCTTTGAGGGGTGTTCTTGGCTGCAGGTGTGAGGCAATAGTGTTCTTAGTCAGCCCGGTGGACAAAGGGAACTCAGGAGCCTGAAGCCGTGGCGCTCACACAGGACATTGCTAATACTCAGCAGAGTTCACAGAGCCCCTTGGCTTTAAGAAGGTCAGGAGGATCATGTTCGCATATCTTTAAGGAAAGCAGTTTTTCCAAAATATTCTCACGGAAGTCAATCCTATCCAGACTCTTAGGGACAGGAACTGATGAAGGGAACAAAATGTATAAGGCTTTAAACATTTAGACAAGAGTGGATTTGTTCAACTTGTAGTAAATAGACCCAAAGCCCTTTCGAAGCGGCCTCAGGTAACATGCTACTGAGGAGAACTGCATTTGCCATGGTCACAGAAATTCTGAAGCTCTCCAGGGAGCCTGAGAAAAGGCTCCAACATACCCAGGCCAGGCCGTTACAGTGTTGAGGAGTTAACACGCATGTCAAACAGCACAGTCACCTCAACTAACATGTTAATACAGCCGGAATTTAGATGAGAGATACAAATCCTTTCACTCGTTCTAATTCAGTCTTGGAATAAAAAGTGCTGAGACGAACGAATGAACGAATGCGGGTCGGGTTTCATTTCATTTCCACCCAAAGCAAATCAGTTTCCTTCACTTGTTCACTCGCTCGCTGTGTGTCTCTAGAGCACTGAGAATACAGTAATGGTGTCGAGGAGTGACAAGACCTGGCCCAGCCCCACTCCCCCAGCAAATGACCTGCAAGCTGGGACCGTCTCCACTCCAGATGGAGTACCAGGGAATAGCCTAAGAGAACAATGGGAGGATGCACGAAGCCATGATTTCCCACCATCAGGTGATGAAAGACAGGAAACACACCAGGTGAGCTCTAAAACCGCCTCACCGTGCAGAGGGACAATCCAGGCAGAGCCCAGAGAAGTGTGGAGCACAGGAGACAGACAGGTTTCCAACCAAGGCAGCTGCTCTCGCCTATGGTGGGGGGGAGGGGGAGCCAAAGAGCAGGAGAGCATGGCGATTTGAATCTGAAAGGTCTCCAGTCTCATGTTTTGAATAATTCCTTCCCGTTACCCCCCAGAGTGGCGGTGCCTTGACATCTGTGGAGCTACGGCAGTGGGTCCGGCTGGGGAAGCAGGTCGCTAGAGCTAAGTCTTTGCTTTTGGTGTCGGTCTCTTTCTTCCGCTTGCCGCCACCGGCACAAGCCACCCTCGAAATTTCCCACCTTCACAGACGGAACCGTTCCCTCCCCATGTCTCTCCCGTCAAAATGGATGGAAATCTTTTTGAAATGATGAGCTGAAATGAATCTTTCTTTCCTAAGTTGGTTCAGCCAGGTATCTGGTCATAGCTATGCCAAAAGTAAGGGGGCGGGGTGGAGAGATAGACAGACAGACACACAGACACTGAAAGACTACTCTCAGGAATATAAACACTGGGCTCTGCCCTAGAAGGAACAAATACAGAAGCCAGATCCAAACCAGTACAAGTCACTTAGCTAAATCCCTAAAGAAAGATAAAAAATATTTGTAGGAATGCAAACCCAACAGCCGGCGAGATAAAATCCAGAGTTTGCCAGCTGATCAAAGACAGTAAGGCATGTGAAAAAGCAGGAACACATGATTCATGAGAACTTGTATGCAAACCTTATTAAGAACTCTCAAACTAAAAAGTAAGAAAGTATCCTTCAAATTTGGCAAAGGTTTTGGACACTTATGGAGGACATGTAACAAATAAGTTTGTAAAAGGAGGCTCAACTCAATAAGCCTTTTATTTTGTTTTTGTTTCTTTGAGACAAGGGTTCTCTGTGTATACCTGGCTGTCCTGGAACTCGCTCGGTAGACCGGGCTGGCCTCAAAGTAGGAGATCTGCCTGCCTCTGCCTCCCGAGTGCTAGGATTAAAGATGCATTGCACCACCACAAGGCTCAGCACAGTGAATCTTGAATCAGTAAACAGCGATCATAATCGGGCTTCGACTCCACAGCTATTGGAATGGTAAACACTAAGAGGGCTGGCAAGATGGCTCCGGGTAAGGGTGCTTGGCACCAAGTTTGATGATCCAGGTTCCATCTTTGGAATCCACATGGTGGAAGGCAAAAACTGACTCCTGAAAGTTGTTCTCTGATCTCCAATTTCAAGCACACACATGTACATATGCATAGTAACTAAACACACACATGCATACATGCACAGGAACTAAACACACACATGCACAGTAAACACACACATGCACACATGTACAGTAACTAAACACACACACATACACATGCACAGAAACTAAACACATGCACGCACACATGCATAGTAACTAAACACACGCATGCATACATGCACAGGAACTAAACACACACATGCACAGTAAACACACACATGCACACATGTACAGTAACTAAACACACGCACATACACATGCACAGAAACTAAACACATGCACGCACACATGCATAGTAACTAAACACACGCATGCATACATGCACAGGAACTAAACACACACATGCACAGTAAACACACACATGCACACATGTACAGTAACTAAACACACGCACATACACATGCACAGAAACTAAACACATGCACGCACACATGCATAGTAACTAAACACACGCATGCATACATGCACAGGAACTAAACACACACATGCACAGTAAACACACACATGCACACATGTACAGTAACTAAACACACGCACATACACATGCACAGAAACTAAACACATGCACGCACACATGCATAGTAACTAAACACACGCATGCATACATGCACAGGAACTAAACACACACACATGCACAGTAAACACACACACGCACACATGTACAGTAACTAAACACACGCACATACACATGCACAGAAACTAAACACATGCACGCACACATGCATAGTAACTAAACACACGCACGTGCACATGTACAGTAACTAAACACACACACATACACATGCACAGAAACTAAACACATGCACGCACACATGCACAGTAACTAAACACACACATACACATGCACAGAAACTAAACACATGCACGCACACATGCATAGTAACTAAACACATGCATGCACATATGCACAGTAACTAAACACATGTACACACACATGCACAGTAACTAAATAAGCAAAAGTAAAGCTATGAGAGAAAACAATTCCACAATCTGGTAAAATATTAAACATGTCCTTACCACACACTCAGCCATGCCACACTGATATTTACCTAGGAAAAAGGAAACATGTATGCACACAGAGACTTGTACCTAAATGCTTACATAGCTGTACTCTGAGTCCAAACACTGGCAGCAACTCACAAGTCCAACAGCGGGCGAATAGACAAATCCATCCCAAGAAACGGTCTCCGCACTGAGAAGACAACACACAAACTCGGCATACAACAGCACACACATCGATCTCAGCAATTATGTGAGAGGAGCCTGAGCAAAGAGCACACTGCATGCTTTGCTTTATGTGTGGTGCAGGCAGTGCAAGCTACCGGACTATGACACAGCAGATCAGTGGTCGCTCCGGGGATGTTGCTCAGGGGACACAGGTGGGTGGCATCTGGCTGGGACAAAGGATGTCAAATGATCCAAAGACAGCTGGAGCTGAGGGGGAAATTCATCACCCTGGTCGCAGTGAACATTTCACCGGTGTGCTCACGTTAGCATCTCGCCCAGTGCACACCTGGAATGTGAGTACTGCCTGTCAGCTGTGCCGCTACGGCTAGAGCAGCACTTCTCAACCTGTGGGTCTCGATCCTTCTGGGGGCTGAAGAGCAGGTATATGCACATCAGGTATTTATACTGCGATTCATAACAGTAGCAAAATTACAGTAATGAGGTGGCAACAGAAAAGTTTTATGGCTGGGGTCACCACAACGCAAAGGACTACATGAGAGTCGCAGCAGTAGGGAGGTTGGGAATCACTGTCTAGAGCTTTTCCTAGTAGAACTTTGGTCTTCATTTTAAAATATTACTTGCACCTTGGAAAGAATCCTTTAGGTTTTATTTTCTAAGTTGTAAGGTATAAAAATTAAAGGTATAACTGTTAGCTCACTAAAAAGCACTATACTATATAGACAAGGGAAAAAGTACACAGTGGAAATGAGAAAGCCCATGCCTACATGAGAGCAGCCACTAACGAGCCAACCACTTGAGTCAATCACGAGGCTCTCGTCCCCTCCCCTCTCCATCCTGCATACAGCTGGGGCTCCCAGCATCGTCACCAGGTGTGGAAACCTGAAGCACGGTCCTCAGCTCTTCTCCAACTTCCTCTATGAGAGGAGCCCGGGCAGAGGCCAGTGTCTGCCCCTGACTGACGTCACACCCCTGGCTGGCCACGTGTCTGCAGAGCTCTCTATCCTGGATGAGCAGGGTGCTGTCTGCTTGCAGAGCAGTGAGCAGTGACGCCTGAGGTCCAACAAGCTCCTCTTGCTCTGAGGCTGAGTCTTCCGTGTCAGACGATGTGGTGCTGTCCGAGTCACTGGGCTCAGGACTGGAGACTGCAGCTGGCTGCCCGGGGCCGCACTGAGCTGCCCTTCCAGCAGCTTCTTCCTCCTGCACAAGAAGTGCGGCAGCTTCCAGTTCTTGCAGCTCCAGTCCCAGCTGGGCCTTGCTGAGGGAGACTGCTTTCAAGGTGTCCGCAAGGGCAGTCAACTTTTTGGACCTTGAAAATTAGAGTAAGAAGAAAAATTAGGTGTGCTCATGAATCGGACTAGTGACAACAGGAAATAAAACATCACGAAGCTGGTGCCCTCACATGGCACCAGGGCAAACCCCAAACATAAGTCCCAGGTGTGTGTGAGA
Organism: Alexandromys fortis; assembly: GCF_014885135.2. NCBI lineage: Eukaryota > Metazoa > Chordata > Mammalia > Rodentia > Cricetidae > Alexandromys > Alexandromys fortis. The sequence goes on from NW_026067947.1 coordinate 4,522,557, forward strand.
GAAAGAGAAGGCGGACAAGCAGTGGAGGCAGGCGGATTTTCTATGACTTCAGAATGCAGATAGCCTTCTCCCACCCACAGGACAGAAGCTATGGGAACTAAGGGAAACCCCCAAATCCAACAAAACTAGGTCAAAGGGCTAGTGCTAAGGTGGGAAAAATATGTCCAACTTGCATCACAGACGAGGGCCTAATCCAGAGGAAGTTTTGGAAAGCATAATTCTAAGACATAACAATCCAACAGAAAACGGGACAAATGACACAAGCATGATGGAGCCTCAGTGTTGCTTAGCGTTAAATCAACGAGGAAAGCAATACCCGCTAATTAAAAATGTTCAAACTTCGGGGCTGGTGAGATGGCTCAGTGAGTAAAGGCAAGCCAGATGGCCTGAGTACCATCCTCCAGATACACAGGGTGTAAGAAGTGACTCCTGCAAGATGTCCTGTGCTACACGGGCTCACACAACAAACAAACAAACAAACAAATGTAGCCTGGTTTCAGAAGAGCCGAAGTGAACAGAGAGCACTCCCATCGAGGAGCTGCATGTTTCCGAGCCCCTCCCTCAGAACTGTCAGCGTGCCCATGAGCTTCCACACTGACAGACACGTGGAGCAGATCCCAAGGATGGGCAGAGTGAGGGTGGCGGCATCGCTGACAGAGGAAAGTCCAGCGCTTCAGTGGGCATCTCCAGAGAGCTAGGCAAGGGGAAAGGTCTGCCAAGGTAGAGAGGAGTCAAGACAAGCCAGTGGAGTAAGCTAATGACTCGGCAAAGGGCCAGCCTGCAGCTGGACTTTCACCACTACACAGTACACACAAAGCACAGCTGGAAACGCGTCAAGTAATCCAAATGACACCTGTTCCTATGATCACCTATGGGAACCTTTATTTTTCCAGAAAAAATATCTTACTTTAAAATCATGTGTTCATTTGATCCATCACTAAGATGTCTTTTCTTTTTTCTTTTAAGGGGGAAGAATTTCATGGGGATTAAACCCATGGCCTTATACATGCTAGATAAACTCTACCAATGATCTACAACTGTGATCCTTGTTTCTTGATAAATGGTCCTGTTATACAACTCAAGGTGGTTTCACACTTATTTAGCCTCAAGTTCACTACCCTCCTGTCTAGCTCCTGAGTGGTGGGTTAGAAGTGTACCCTACCATGCTCAGCTTTTAGCTCCTATAGTCCCACGTTCATTAGCTCAGGCTGGCTAGTATCCTGTTAACACTGGGTTCTAACAGACACTCTGCAGTCTATACAAGTGTCATTCTGGATTCTACCCCTCCTTCCCCGGTGCAGAGATAAAAAGTAATTATAACTTCAAAATAGTTATAATTTAATAGTTATATTTATAAATTTAAATAGATTTAAGAGTTGGAGGAATAAAAATGGGAATCACTACAGATAAAAGAAAAAATGGGGACATTATTTGTGGAGAAAAACCAAGTCATGTCAGGGCAGCCATTTTGTTCTTTCAAGTACAGGCAAAATTAATATTGGTTTTACTTTGCCATTCCTTGTAAATTCTAGAATCTATCTCTGTAATGGTACCACCATTTCAAAAATCAGGCCGTCTAAGGGAGTTGGTGACTCTTTTTGTCGCATTCAAAGCAGAACTGGCTAGTCCGCGTCAAAAAAGCTTTGTCAATGACATTAAATAGCCAGCTTCTTACAAGTGCCAGCCATTCTGATATTCTTAGTGAACACACACTAGGTCCTGGTGCACTTACATGTCTTTTATGTGTAAATGAGGAGCATGTCACATGCTCAGAATGCGTTTGTTAGTGAAGAGAATCAGTACTTAAGAGACTTGCCAAGGCGATCACAAAGTCACACTCCAAACTAGATTTCTTAGACGTTGCTACAATTGTAATCCTATCACAAAACTGTTAGAACAGTTTATTCTCTGTACAGTGACATAGCATCCCATTTGGAGGATTTTTTTAAGAATTATAGGCTGTTGACAAGTTCTGGCAAATTAACCAGAGGGAAAGTGTAAAAGGAGCCGCTATAAGCACACACCTCTGACACAGCTAAACCGACATCATTCCTCTGATGACTTTGTATTTGGTGACTGCGTTTTTTGGGGTGGCGGTGTTAAAAAGAACCCACAGCCCATTAAATAGTCAAGTTCCAAAAGAGTCCACAACACAACAGGGGGCGAGCTCACATAAATGAAAGCGCACATCCTGTTTCTCCTTGTAGAGCTGTGTCTTGAGTGATCAATCAACTTTTCACCACTTCCTGCGATGGCAGGTCTATTGTAAATCTCATAGCAAACAACTAGGTTTCATTTCCTCTGCCCAAACCTAGGTCTGCCAGGCAGGATGCTCTGAGACTGGACTTCAGTGAGCCAATTTGAGATAGTTCATACCGGATGACAGTCTACTGGCTAATTCTGTTAGCACACCTCACCTTTTATAGGGTTCTGTCCCTTGGTCCCCTACGTCTCAGGTTAATCTGGAGCTAAGCAACACTTTTTCAAGGGCACTAATTCTGCCATGTCAGATGCTGGCCCACTGTAAATTTAGAAACATTTCTAAACTTCAGGGCCCTCTGCTTCAAACACACATTCATACACACACTTTAATTTTAAAAATTGCATTTATTTACTTAGTGCTTGGTTTGCACAGAGTAACTTCCTGTTCAGTTTCCCACTGGATTTTAAGGCACTCTGGGGCATGATATTGAGAAACATCTAGTCCGTGGGTTAGTAGTTCCCTGAACTCCCCACTCTGGAGCTGCCTAGAACCCATAGGCTAGTGGTTCTTTCTTAGTTCTGCAGGCTGTGGGTGCGGAGTGAAGGTGGCCCCACTGCTATCCTTAGCTTCTGGCGTGGCTGGAAGGGCTGGGACTCGGAGGCTTGTAGATGCACCATTCCAAGCTCAGCCCCCTCCATCCCTGCTGCTCTTTGTTAACTGCTCACATACAGAAACTTGAAGGCTGAGCAGCTGCAAAGAAGGACTTCCTGTTAACAGACAGACTCACTGAGAGTTCAGTCCTATAGAATGGTCCTCTTTCATCCTACACTTACAGTTGAAGCCAGGGTGAGGCTCTTCCCTGTTTCTTGCTCTCTTACAAATGCTTACCAGCTAGTTGTTGTAGCAGTAATCCAAATTATTTAATGTGTGAGAAAGAAAGTAAAAATATGTAATGTGTGACTGAGGAGACGGCTCAGTGGGTAAAGCACTCGCTGCATAAACACAAGCCCCTGAATCTTCCTAGCACCCATGTAGAAATCTGGGTGTTATTAGTAAGCACCTTTGATCCCACAAAAGGAGGCAGAAACAGTCAAAGCCTGGGGCTCAGTAGGGGCCGCTTCTCCAAGGTCCCGGCAGAAAAGAGCTTTCATCTTGGAATGTCATAAAGTATAGGGAAATCTTAAAAATCAGCAACACATCTACACACTACACACAGAGTTATAAGTATATAGCCATGTAACAATGGTAAAAATGCATTAAGTACTTCAGCAAGTGTTCTCAGGGCAATCTTACACTCACTGTCTTTTTATTCCTTTAAGGCTCTAGTATTTAAGAACGATGATGAATGCACAAACGGTCATCGTCTATGTATTTCTGGTCAGTGGATTCAAATGGGGAAGAGGATAAAACATCTAAGTGACATGGCCAGATCACGATGGCAAGCAGCTCTAACAAGGACGGACCACACCAAGGGGCCATGGGAAGGGACAAGGCTCCTTTCTGCATAGGTTACATTAGGGCTGTCACTTCCTGGGTCCCGTCCTGGGGGCAGGCTCTGCTCACAGGGATTATGTCTCACTAGCCCATTCAGTCCCCACAGCAGCCCCAGTGAGTAAAGCTTCTCCAGGCTGCCAGTGAGGAATCTGAGCCCAATCCAGTGTGGACTGATGGAGAGAGGAAAGGGCACTGGGGGTGGCGGGGTGGAGGGGCACAGAGGAAAGCAGACTGATTTCTGGTACCAAGCGGGAAACCTGCTGACGATTTGTGAATGGAACCAAACAGCTGGGCAAGTTCAACAAATGAAACCCACCTATCTTTGTAGGCTACAGAGGGTCTCATGTCTAAGAGGAGACAGGGCTCTCCAACCCCCTTCCTCTCCGCAACTACCCCATGGCCCCATGAAGCACAGCATGTGGATATGCCAGCCTTGAAGAACTCTGAAAACACCTCAAATTTCACCTAACAGAAGGGGCTCCAAGTCATTAGTGATGGCTTTCTGAATCAGTCCCTCTATCAGTGGCCACTGACAAGACGGAGTCTGACAGTACTGCATGCTGAGCCCTCACCTGGAACTGGAATAGGCTCTTATGTAGACACAGGGTTTGCAGATGTCATCAAGTGACAAGGAGCCGAGGTCACACTGCATTATGACCAGGGCTCTAATTCACTGACTTCACACCGAAGGGTTCGGTGAATAGTTCCATTCACGGCAAGGTAGAGCAAAGTGTGCCCACCTCTCTCCAGGATCCTCCACTCACAAGCCAGGTACGCTCCTAGGCATGTTCCCGTGGAAGGGTTAGTGCAGCCACGCTGTTTTGTAAGCTGGTTTTTAAGATGCCCCCAAAAGATCTGTAGGGCCTGATGATCAGTCAGAATGCTCTCCTCATCATGTTGACTAAAGGAAGTCACAAAACAGTAGTTTCATGTTTCAGTCACAGAAAGTTCAAAACCAGGCAAACCAGGCTAGTGAGAAGCAGCAAAGCAGACACAAGGCGGGTGGTGCTAGGACAGCGCAGGGCAGCCTGCTGCGTGTTTCCGAGTCACGTCTTAGGGCCCGGATAGTGGCTATATAATACTTTATCCTATTAAAACGCTCATTATGTATATTGAGAGTCTGCACAGACCTCAATAAAAATTAACTTAAGATACTCCTTCCCCCAATCCACTCCTTTAGTGGTATATTATTTGTGTTTTAAGAAATAAATCTTGTCTGAAGACCAGAGGCAAAGCTAAAGCCACTAGAGGTCAGGTAATGGTGACACACACACCTTTAATCCCAGGATTTGGGAGATAGAGGCAGGTAGATCTCTGAGTTCAAGGCCACCCTGGCCTACACAAGATCAAAGCAGAAACAAATCCAGGTGGTGGTGGCTCCTTTAATCCCAGCACTAGAGGGAATATAAAATGGGAGGAGAGAGGCTCTGGCTGCTTAGTTTACTTGCAGTCACCCAGCCTTGGTAGAGGGAAGACTTCTTTAGTACCTTGGCTGTTTTGCTTTTCTGGTTTTCGGATTGAACCCCAATTTCTGTCTCTGGGTCTTTATTATTGTACTACAGAAAAAAAAGCTTACTTTCTTAAAACTGATAGTTTATGCAATATAGTAGCTTGTGTATGTGTATGCACATGTGTGCCCATATGTATGTAGAGATATCAGAAAACACTGGTGTCATTCCTCAGCTGCCATGCATCTTGTTATACTTAAAAGTTGCTTTTTTTTTTTTAAAAGATCTATGAGTGTTTTGCCTGTCTATATGTCTATGTACCACATGAATATCTGGTATTCACAGAGACCAGAAAAGGATGTCAGAAAAGGGAGTTTGAATTATTGTGAGGCACCATGTGGGTGCTGGGAACTGAATCCAAGTTTTCTGCAAGAGCAACTGTCGCTTAGCTGCTGAGCCATTTTTCTGGGCCCTTGTGTTTTTTTTTTTTTTTTTTTTTTTTTTGACACATAGCATCTCATTGGCCTGGAGCTTATCAAGCAGTGTAGGCTGGTTAGCTAACAAGTCCTGGAAACTGCTCCTCCCACCTCTGCTTCCTCAGTACTGAAATTCCAAGCACATGCCACTGACTCAGTTTTGTTTAAAAGGGTCCTGGGGACCTAACTCAGGTCCTCATGCTCATGAGACAAGCATTTTACAGGGCTATCTCCCCAGCCCAGTCAGCCCCCAAGGGTATAAGAGATAAACTATTTCACAAAGCACCTCCCAATCAAAGGCCACTCTATCAAATGCCCAGGTCCTTGTGTCACTGCTGTAAGAAGCAGAAGAGGAAAGCTGTCTAGTAGACTCAGCTGCCAGACTGCTCACCTCCATCCAGCACAGCTGTGTTTTCCATGCCAGAGCCTGGTCTATCACACTTGTCTCTGTGAAACAGTACTTGCTCTAGCCATTCAAGTTAGAGGTTTTTTCCAAATAAATTCTAAAATTCAAGGGGTTACTTTGTCTAACAATATCTACCAGTATCAATATCTATATACCTAGGTAGACATATAGACTCAAACATGTATTTTTATGTATTTCTAATGAAGCACTTATTCAGACTGTTCTTAAGTGTTTTTTTTTATTTTTATTTTATGTGTATGAGTCTCTTGCCACTTGTGAGCCTGATGTCCACAGAGGCCAGAGGCTCTTAGCTACGAAGTCACCTCTCCGGCCCGTTTAGGAAGCGCCCTCTTCCCAGTTTCTTTGTACCCTGTGCGATGGCCCTCAGAAGTCACACCCTCAGAGCATGGCACTGATTTTGCTCACACCAGCCACACACTATAATCGCTGATGCCTGTATCTCTTCTGAACTACTACTTCCTCATGGAAAAGCTTCTACAGTAAGTCCCTACGTTAGGCTAAAGGTTGTCTATAACTTAGGTGAAAACAGACCTAGTTGATTTTCTGGATAGAAACTGAGCACAAAAGAGAACGAGGGAAACCATTATCTCAGCCACCAAGAGACCTGGAGTAAAGAGTTCCGCACGTACACGTGCAAAGTATTGGTCTGTGAGGAGCATCAAAGCTGACTCTTTGAGAATCGATGCTATTGTTAAATGTGCACAGTTCTAGACCCTGTCAACAGAACATGTAAGTTGTCTACAACAGTTCTGAGGCTGGGAGCTGTCCCGTACTTTATTACAGTGATCATGAGACCGTCGAAGATTAAGACCCTACTAGTTGGCTGAACACTTCATCAAAACTCCAAGTTTACTTACTCTTCAAGACTCAACGGACTCTTTTTTCTTTCTGGTTTTTCAAGACAGGGTTTCTCTGTGTTGCTTTGGATCCCATCCTGGAACTCGCTCTGTAGACCAGGCTGGCCTCAAACTCACAAAGATCCGCCTGCCTCTGCCCCTCAAGTGCTGGGATTAAAAACATGTACCACCACTGCCCAGTGAGAAAGGACTCTCCTGTTATTAGAACTGGAGAGTTGCCAACACATTGCTGTCAGACCCAAACTACACAATCACTGACTGCTAAAAATAAGAACGAGAGAATGGCTGATATATCACCTCACTAAGCCAGGGGTGCAAAGTACAACTTAAAACCTCACAGTCGAGACGCTTACGGAAGGCAGTGCATGCTCCTTAGGACCTGGACGCTAAAGCTCATCATGGTTTGACTCAAATGATGGTGCCGAGATGCCTGCTGCTCACAAGTGCTATTCCCTTCTTATGCCTTGTCTGAGAGGCCAGGTGGGTTTTCCCTTGGCGCCATCTCACGTTACAGAGAAAGCCAGTCCCACATGGAGCAGTTTGCAAAAAAGTAGGGAATGCGATCGGTTGGCAGGGAACACAGAGCTTGGCTTTGATCACAGCTGCAGGCCCCACCTGCTTCAAAAGGCAGCAACCACACAGCTCTCCCACTCCCTTGCTCAAAACCACAAGAAATCAGCTGCGATAAGCTGACAGGGAAAACATTACACAGACTGCTGACCCTGCTGCAGGCAGGGAAGAGCTGCCTCTGCTTGGCTTTGATTTTCCTAAGCCTGAGCCTGAGGGAGAGACAATAGGACTTTCTTCTTGTCTAGTGCTCCCGATGGCAAGGTACATTCAGATGGAGCCTGGAGGAATACCAAATGCAGAAGAAAGGGAAATAAATAAATAAACAAAACAAGAATACAGGCTAAATGCAGAGGCAAGCTGTCGTCAGCAGCCAGGAAGAAAGATCATAGCACTACTCAAAGGCAACTAGGTTTTACAGGCTTTTGCTAAAACACACAGGGCTGGAAGCCCTGGCAGTGATCTTTGTCATGTTGCTGTCCTGCTGTGTGAGGCAACTACGCATTATAAGTCTCGTTTGTGCATTGTTTAATGTTCATTCAAAGAATCAAACAGAGCAACAGAACCTCTCCATGTCTGGCCAGGGAGCTGGGCGCTGAGCAATCACAAGCAGCAGTTTTTCCTTCGGCATACATACATTTAGGTTGCACCATGTGTGCACTGCCTCTTTACACACTGTGTCTTTACAACACAGCTCAAAATGAACCACCAGGCTGGCTGGTGCAACCTTGGTCTGGTTCCTCTAAACCCTTTAGTCCTGCTGTGGCTTCCAAAGCTCATTCCACTCTAATGTGGTCACTGCTGTCAACCAGGTGCCACAGGACCAAGTGCTCTGGATTTGCTAGGCCCTGGCAATGGACAAGTGCCAGAAGCTTGCCCAGTCTCAGGAAACTGTATCCAGTATCAGAGCTCCCACCCTCCAGGCCAAGGCTACAGACTGTGGCCCACAGAAACCAGACAGATGGAGTCTCATGGGCAGGTGGGGTCTGGACAGAATGGAAAGCACTTGTACCTCATAACAGAGACAGCTGGCCCCAGCTCCAGCCAACTGTTACCACGTGAGCATGGGCCAGCAACTGCCAGAACTCCATGATTCAAGAGCAGCTATAAACCCAGACTTTTACATAAACTCTTCCAGTTTTTAAGTGTTAAAATCAATTTAAAGTTTCTAGAAACATAGGGAGAGAAACCAAATGTGACCCAAGGCAACTAGCCTGCAACCTTTACAATTATTAGCTTCATCTTCTCAATTCCCTGCCATTTTCTGGGTGCCACAGCATGATTGCCCTAACTGTCGTGACACGCTACACGTGCAGTCCCTGCCTAGCTCAGCTCCCCTTTCCTTGCTGTGCAAGGTCACACCCAACTATCTTCAGTTCTCTCTTCAAGACCCCTCTCCACTAAGCCCAGTGTGCTAGGCTGAGTGCCTGTCCCTGTTGTAGGCAGTGAGCTAGGGTCACCCACAAGTTCTCTAGCTCTGCCTTCTGTATATCTTGTCTCCCCAACTAGATAGAGCACATGTTCTGTACCAAACACTGCTTCAGATACTCTACCAACAGAATGCAGAGACTGTCTGGGGTTCTGTGCTCTGGAACACTACAGAGGGACTGGCTGACTACAGCTAGACAGTAAAGACCTCAGGCCTTGACATCAAACAGGCCTGGGCTGCTTGATCTCTCTGAGCCTCAATTTCTATACTTTTAACCTAGGGCTATAATAAAATGGGACATAACCCAAATGCTTATGCAGCCCATGAGAGGAAGAAAGGATGTATACAAAGCCCGGAGCCCAATGCCTGGCATGCAGCAAACACTTGATCAATGCTAGTTGTTACCATTACGGACTGCTCCCACTGCTAAGCCAGCATGGCAGCATTACAGCTTGGTTGTTAGCATGCATTTATTGACCACTTACACGGTATGCCTAACTCCCTATTTTAGAGATGGCTGAAGAGCGGAGGTCAAGTGGCTGGTCTATGAAGATGGCAGAGGTCTGAGGACTGACAAGCTGGCTCAGAGCTCACACTGCCCATGATGTTCATGGCCTTGCTACCATATTCACAGTGGCAGGGGTAACTTTATGAACCCTGTCTTTCCAGACTAAGAGCTGGACTGGCTTAGTTGTTCATGGCTTATACATCAAGAGCCTAAGGGCTACTCTAGACCTGACTAGCTTAGAAGTCTCAGGATGGAGGAGTCTGCTTCTCTGTCAGCCTGACTTGGGCTCTTGGTTTCTTGGATAAACTAAGAATGATAAGAAAAAGGAAACATATTTAGAAACTACCGCAATGTTACAGCTATCATGTGGACCCAAAACTGTACTCACTTAAAAGTGGCTTCTAGACATAAAGCAAGAAAAACCAGCCTACAGTTCACAACCCCAGACAATCTAGACAACAAAGAAGACCCTGAGAGATATACATGGATCTACACAGGAAGGAGGAAAAGACAAGATCTCCTGAGTAAATTGGGAGCATGGGGGTCACGGGAGAGGGTAGAAGGGGGAGGGGAAGGAAGGGGAGAGGAAAAAAATGTAGAGCTCAATTTAAAAAAAAAAACCTGTGACGGACATTAACTGACAAAGATGTCTGTCTGGTCACACAAAACAACTGGAAAGGAACCACAGTGCTGGGTATCCCCATTATCCAAGAAGATAGCAAAGAGGTGTGTCTTGTCTGGCTTTCAGAGAGGCAAAGAAAAGATGAGACCATAGTCCAGAAGTGGTGATCCCCAGGAGTTGCTGGAAGTCACAAAGGTGAGGCCACCTATTGGGCTAGCCTAAACCCAGGAACGCTGCATACGACAATCATCTATGGTCTCTTGATGGGGAAGACTGGAGCATGGACTCTGACCATAAAGATGACTAGGCTCACGGGTGACTTGACAGAGACTGAACTTAGCTTAGCAGAAGGCAGTCTATTCCGATTTCAGTTTTCCTTTTTCTATATTCCACCGGCATCTTGGGTAAAACACAATGTTAATTCTAACTGCGTCATATAAAAAACTCTCTCAATTCTTCAGTCTTCCAATGCCTGTATTTACGCCTAGCATACAGTAGTGCTCTACAAAAGATTACTAGTAGATCTGCAAAGTCACATTTATAATGGGACCTACCTGGACAACAGAGTCTACTTCCAAAAAGACTATATGGAATGGCATGCTAACCCAGATCCAACAACGGAAACTTAACAGGGACAGAATGCTGGTGTACAAAAGAGTTCCACAATAGCCCGAAATGGAGTATAACAAAGGTTTATTTATATGGAGAGAAACTTACAGAAAAAGTAGTGATCCACAGTCCTCTGCGTGTGCTGGGTACTAGAACCAAATCCAGCAGCCAAGAGGCCTGCACACACTTTTTGTCTGCATTTATAGTACATGAGACCACACCCAAAGTGGGCTGGTATAAAGGCTATTGCTAAAGGAGTTACTACAGCAAACAGAGGCAAAGCCCCCAACGGGTGGACCAGCAGATGAATTGTATTTAAGAGCAGCATCTTACCCAGACAGGAGGATTTTAGGAGGAGTTTGGCTAAACTGCAAAGTAAAAACAAACAGAATGTTAAGGTTCCCAACATAAACAGATGAACTCCTGGTCTCTGCTGAGAAAGTGATGCTTACCACAAAATGAGAGCAACTGCCCCTCTAGAGAGAGGCCAAGCCTGGAATGTCACACTCACTCTGGAGAATACTTTTAAGAAGCCTGACTGAAAAGGGCCATGGGGTTCTGACAAAGTAGAGCTTGCTAGAGTAAGGTCAGGGTGGGCAAAAGGTTGGAAATGTGGGGCCTGGAAGAGTGATCTATGGCCGGGGAAAATGGTTTCTATACGGATTGAGACTGGCTGCATCACAAAGGACCATCACTAGGGAAAGTAGTGCCAGCATTAGCTTCAAGTCTTACAGCAGGGAGGTGATTTTGCTGGGCTGTCAGAGAAAGTTAAGACAAAATGCTGCCTTTCTGGTAGAGAGAATAGAAGATGCAAAGGCGATGGATAGCAAAAGCTGTGGCCAGTTTGTGGGATGCTGACTATATCTCCATAGCAGGAAAGAGGGTGTCTACCAGAACCAAGGAACAAAGCTTAGAGTCTAAGCTTTGATATTGCAACATGATTTCATCATCTACAAAGTTCATGAAATCAAGATACATAAACGAAAGTTTTAAAAGTAGCTTCTGAATTTTGTGTTGAGACATGTTTATAGATATCCTTGACCACATGCTACTGTAGGCAGTGGGATAGACACATCTGGCTTAGATAATGAGGCAGTGGACATGGAAGAGCAACTCACTTAAGCTTTTACACTATGGAGAAGAGGAATTACAGATACCCCCCCCCCCCCAAACCAAGACAATTATGGTAAAAATGTCATTTCAAATGGCCAGGTTGGCATTATTATGGAAAAGACATAGGGGACAAACCATGGCAGGAAGGAAAACAGAGAGGGCACTTCAGCAGGAAGCAAGACATACAGACCTGTGTTAAGGGAGAGGCATGGGGACCTAAAGAAGGGATTTACATGAAAGAGAGGAGAGGAAGAATTGAAAGGACTTAGTGATTGATTCAATATGGAGCTGGGAGTCAAAGACAGGAACACAAGACTATAACACCATAACCTATGTAATGAGGACCAAAGCCCAGAACATCTAGAGTCCCCGGTTATAAATGGACTTGTTTGAAGTATAATTTTCACATACACAAAAAGTAAGATTTTGAAACGATATTTGAATTTACTAAAAATCTTTACTGAAACAATGTTTACAAAAATTAAAATCATTAAGAACAAAAAGAAAACAAATCAGGTAAACAGTAATTAAAAGAAATGGAATGGGACATGATGCACATGTTTGTAATCCCAGCAGCAGGGAGGCTAAGGCAGGAGGAGCATCACAAGTTCAAAGCCAGCTTGGGCTACATAGCAAGTCTCAGCCTCACATATAAGAAGAAAAAGAGAGTTGAGTCAGCCATACTACTAGCAGATGAAACAAACATTAAGACAAAAGCTATTAGTGATAGATCACCACATAATGAACATTTAGCTCAGAGATGTAACAATTATAAACTATTATCACCAATAACACGTCTCTCTCCATAAGGTAAGAGCTGACAAGACTGCCAACACAGTAGCAGACTTCACATACCTCTTCCAACCCGACAGGTAGAACAGCCAAATCAGTAAAGACAGAAGAAATCAAATCATCCAACTGACAAGCTGCTCATTTGTGTGTTAGACATACAGAGCACAGCAGCTAGCAAACAGAAAATAGACACTGTTTTGAATAAAGCTGAAGATTCACAAAAACTGACTATATAGTAGATATAAAATTAACCTCAACCAATTTCCAAAAAATAACTCAATTCTTTGACAGGAACAGAACTGTTCAAAGTCAACAGCAAACATGGCATTCTAAAAATCAGTATTTCTGGAAAGGGAAACCCACACAAAGTAAAACCAGAAAATATTTAGAGTTGAATAATGATGAGAATTCAGTGACTTCAAAACCTATGCAGTAACTATAAGGCAGACAGCTGGAAGGAAACATACAGTCTTAAATAAAACAGGACTCCCTAGTAATGGCTTAGTAAGTGCTGGTATTACAAGCCAAGAAGGAACATAAAGCAGAATAAACCCCCAGGAAGACACAGATAGAAGCCGAAAACAATTACACAGAAGAGAAACAAAAACAGACAGGATTAGCAGAAAAAGCACTGATAAACAACACAATACACCCTCCTTCTCGAAGCTTATCTTATAAACAAGAACAAAATGAGAGCAAGTACAGGTACTTCAGACATGCGGAGAAGACATATATAAAGGGGAAAACAACTTTATGCCAGAAAAGTTGAAAATCAGGGGAAACAGACAAATTTCTAGAGAAAGAGAATCTATCAAAACTGAATTCAAGATGATGTGACTTTCGAGTAAGACAGAAGAGGAGAAACTGCCTCTCTGAGAGCAAGAAGTCACAAATGAGAGGAAACTAATTATCATGAAGACAGAAACAGAAGAAAGGCTCAGGATGCCAAGGAGGAAGTGAAAGGATGCTGGGAAAGGCAGAGAGGCGAGCCCAGTGGAACCCTGGGAGTAGCCAGAGCCTGAAAACTCAGATGCTGCTTCCAGAGGTAAGACAAGAAAGCTGGACAATCCTGGCCTCAAGATGAAGCCACAGCTCCCCCAAGTCTCAAGTCTAGTTGTAAGATGTCCTAGTTAGGGTTTTTATTGCTGTGATGAAACACCACAAAGTCAAGTTGGGAGGAAAGAGTTTATGTGGCTTTCATTTCCACATGGCAGTCCATCATGGAAGAAAAGTCAGGTCAGGCACTCACAACAGTGCAGAAATCTAGAGGCAGGAGCTGATGCAGAGGCCATGAAGGGGTGCTGCTTACTAACCTGCTTCTCATGGTTTGTTTCTATAGATCCCCCATTCAATCACTAAGAAAATGCCCTATCTGGATCTTATGGAGGTATTGTCTCAACTGAGACGCCCTCTTTTCAGATAACTAGCTTGTGTCAAGTTGACATACAACCAGGCTTCCCAATGCTGACTGCCTATCTTGATGGACAAGCTGTCAGAGGCTTGGTGGACACTGGTATGGATGCCACCATATTAACAGAAAGGGAGGCACTCTGTTTCCCCCATTGGAAATCTAGACCTGGAGTAGGAGGTCAACAAGATTCAAAACTGACCACCCATCCAGTCCACCGGAGGGACCTTGATGGCAAAAAAAGAGCCATTCTCCCTATTATTTCTACGGTACCAAGAAACCTCTGGGGCTGAGACATCCTTCAGGATATAAGTGCTGTCCTACCTACTGATGATAGAGTTTTCTTTGATAACCTTCAGGCCCATGAAAAGACAGGTTTAAACGGCAAATCATAGTCCTACACATAAATCGCAACCCCAATTCTAAGGGTTACTGTCCCTCAGAAATCCACCACAACCGAGCCTCCTAGCCTCATTCCACTGACAAGGCTCTCAAATGAGGGCTTTAGGTGGAATAGTGGCCTATAATTTAACCAAAGTTGTCAATCCTAAAGAAATTGGTTGTATAACAGCTAAAGATGAGGCACACAGAACCAACTACAAGTAAACATAATATCCCATATCTGTTATTCCAAAGAGACCGGGACATTACCGCCTCCTGCAGGATCTCCATGCAGTTAATGATCACATGGAAAAAAAATGGGGTCCATGCAACCAGGCCTCCCACACCCTAGTGCTATTCCCTCATCTTACTATATTTTAGTTTTAGATACGAAGGATTGTTTTTCAAATTCCCCTAGCACCACAGGATAGAGACTGCTTTGCCTTTACAGTATGGAAGCCTAATATGAATAAGTGAGCCAAAAGATATCAATGAAAAATAACCCCACAATATGCCAGTTCTATGTTTCTCAGGCCTTGGTGAATATTCCTAAGGACATCCTCTTAACTCATTACATGGATGATCTCCTTCTGGCACATCTGCAACGGACTGTTGAAAAAGTGTTAAAAGACAAAGACCTCGCATCATTACATCTGATGTGGTGCCAGATAAGGTTCAAATGGTTACCCCCCCCCCCTTGACTTTTTAGGATTTTCCATTGCTAAGCAGGTTTGCTCCCTTTCCTTTAAATTGGAAATGAAGGAATTGTACTCATTCTCAGAATTACAATTATGTGGCCCGTTCTGCACATTCCCAATCAAGAGACACCTTTTCACTGTTGGAGGGCCCCACCTGCCCATCCATCAAAGTTAGGCTTACTCAGGAGGCTAGGGATCAACTACAGAAGGTCATGGCCATCCTAGCTACCTCCAGCCTGCAGTGCCATGACTTCAGAAGCCCTTGTTGGCAATGATCCTCTGGACACCCAGGGGTTTTGGGGAGTGTTATGGCAATTTGGGCCCCTATTATGGACACATAAAGCAAATTCTGATCTGTGCAAAATCACCTCTAAGTTTGATCAGTCCTTCCAACTTGACCTTAAGGCATGGATGCTGGCAGGAAGCACATATGGACAAGAGCCATAAAAACTTGTATTTCCCTTTTCTTTAAAGACCCCCCCAGTCCCTCTGGGCAGACTCTATCTCATTCCAGGAAATGCAGGATTCATAGGAACTACTGACAATCACTTACCAAAAAAAAAAAAAAAAAAAAAAAACAACAACAAGATCTTAGCAAAACTCCCTGCACTTCCAATAAAGATAGAGTTCTATGCAGTACCTTCCTCCACTCTCATCCCTCATGTTACCCTGGCCTTTTCACATTCCAATAAAAACTCAAAGAACTGAGCCCTGGTACCTGTCACATATTAGAGCTCACTACCAAAACACCTATATCTCTTCAATTCTCAGAAAAGTTGTAGTCCCAATTCAATTAAAAGTCAAAGCTGGCTTTGGAGTTGGAGTGTGGTTCTCTCCTCCTCTAGACCCAAGCATGTTACTAAAAGAAAAATTCAGAGTTTCTGTCTCATATCAGAAAAGCCACTTAGTGTGGGACAGAAAAAAAAAAATCTCCAAAGCTCTAGGGACTATTATTGTCAAATCTGTTATCGCCCCAGAATTCTATTTCTCTGTTTTTGACTCTTTAGTACATTGAGCTAAGCAACTTACATGTATATTGATAGACTGATAGGTAAATAGACAGATAATATATAGATAGATTATAGAAGATAGATTATAATAGATGTGACATATATTTTCAGTAGGATATTATTACATTTTAACATATTCATCTTATTTTTAATTATTTGAAAGTATATGTGTTTCTATGTGTCTGCATGTATGGTTCTGCCTATTCCTCTTGTGACTTTCTGAGATCTTGGAAGATTTCCCATACCACTGGCATACCCTACCATCCATAGAGAAAAGCCATTGTGGAGGGGACCAACAGAGCTCTTAAGGAGCTTTGGCCAAGGTTATCTCACCAGAGGCTAGGAGAAATCTTCATCTGGCCTTAACAGAGGTCCTTTTCCATACGAACTTTCTCAGTTTTGATGACAAGGGGTTCAGTCCAGCTTACAAGCACTAGGTATCTCTGTTAAGGAACACACCCCTGCCCCTGGTGAGTTGGAAAGATCATATCTCCCTCCAATGGCAGCCTCTAGTCCCCCTGCCAACCTGTGGGAGAGGGTATACTTGTGGTTTTCCTCAGACTGCCAATATGGATCCTGGTAAGAGATGTATGCCCAGCCATGGATCAGCCTGCTTCCACCAAGGAAGGAATAATCCAGGATGGGAAATGTATATGCTCCCCTTTCTTGCTCTCATTGCCCCCTCTAACAAATTAATTTAAGGCAGAGGTTATGGCCTTTGACTCATTTATTTTGAAAAAATTTGAAATAATATGAAAAGGCTATTGGATCCCTCTTGGATGCTCACATATGCATTAATTGGTGGGGTGGTTTTGTTAACTCTTATTCTCCTTAAATGTCTCATGCAGCAGATCTGACATCAGTAGACAGCAACTACGGTGACTCTTCAGTGGCTCTTAGGCAGCCTCCTCACAGTCCTTCACAGGAGGTTATGCATGCCTGGCTATTTGTAATTCAAAAAGCTACTGCCTAGTACCCTCCACCCTGACAGCTCTCCAGGAATAAATGCTCTTTGAGGGTTGGTAGTCAATGAAGGGCACGAGCTTGTAGGTCAGGCCATCCTAAGACAGGCACAATCCATTTGCTGAGCCGTCCTGAGGTGGGGTCAACAAGGCCTGAGCAAAGAACTCTGGCTCCTGCTAAGTGCCCTGTGATATACATACATACATACATACATACATACATACATACATACACACACACACACACACACACACACACACACACACACACACACACACATATATAGTGACTATGTAGGAAGTTAGGGCCTATCAGACCAAAAGGAGCCAACCAGGAGTCTGCCTGGAGCTGTCAAGGGTCCTGTCATGACTAGCCAATAAAGAGCTACCAAGTGGGGTTTCCTGAGTGCCTAGCAACAGGTACTGCCAGAGGTCCTAATCATGCCCAGCCAATGAGGGACAAACATGAGATGTCAACTGTGAACAGATCAGAACACCTCGGTGCTGGAAGTGTATTATATGTCTGCCCCCCATCCCCCCATGGCTAAATAAATGAGCCTGCTGTAAGCCTTCTACCTGACTCCAGGCATCTGTGCTTGTTGACCTTTGTGCCTTTACACCACCTCCCCAAGGAAAACGTTATATTAGAACAAGCAACAACTAAAGACAGAGAACCTATTCAATAATTATAGCAGAAAATTCCACAAATCTAGAAACAGACATTCAAACAAAAGGCATCAAGAACCCCATATACATGTGGCCAGAGAGAACCCCTTCCACAATATAGCCAGTATGTCAAGAAATACAAAGCAAAAACCAACATTCAAAGTTTGTAAGGGGAAAATGCCAACTCACCAACAAAGACAGGAACAGTATCTTTCTGGTTAGCAACTCTTGAAGCCAGGACAGCATAGAATAATGTATTTCAAGGCCTGAAAGTAAATAACTGCCAGCCAAGAGTGTTATACCCAGCAAAACTATTTTTTTTAATTAAAGGAGAAATAAGAACATTTCAAGGCAAGCACAACCTAATGCAATTCATGACCACCAAGGTAGCACTGCAAAAAATACTTACAGAAATACTATATACAGAGGAGGAAGAAAGATAGTCTCAATTACAAGACCAAAGGGAATAATAAATTTCATGAAAGGATGCCTGAACAAAGGAAAGGTAAATATTATGTCCAACAAACACCTGATATTAAAAGAGCAGGAAGTAAAGGATAAACAATAATCCAATCAGAAAAACAACCAACAAATTATAGGAATCATTAAGATCTTTCAATAATAGCCTTAACTGAAAATGACCTCAACTCACTAATAAAGAGACAGAGACTTCCTGAGTAGGTTAAAAAACTAGGCACACCTTTCTTTTGCCTCCTAGAAACAATCTCACTGGTACAGACATACACAAACTGAGTGTCGAAGAATGGAAAACAACCCATCAAGCAAATGGAAATAATTTGCAAGGCCAGCATGGCTATTCTAGTATCTGACAGAATAGACTTTGGACCAAAATTATTCAGAAGACATAAAGAAGGCCACTACATATTAATAATATTAATAGTATTAATAATATTATTATCAAGAAAGTATTGTGATTGTTAATACATATGTACCAAATGTTTGGGCTCCCAATTTTATAAAACAAACAGTAGGGGACACAAAAGGTCAGATGGGTCCTAACAGAATAGTAGTGAGTGATTCAATACGCCATTCTAATCTCTGGATAGGTCATCCAATTGAAAAAAATCAATAAAGAAACCTCAGAGTTAAACTGCACCATGGGTCAAAGGGGCTTAACAGATATCCACAAAACATTCCATCTGAAAGAAGCACAAGCCCCATTCTTCTCAGTAACCCATGGCTTTCTAAGAACTGATCACACGCCTGACCACAAATCAAGTCTTAAGAAATACAAAAGAATCAACAACCTTTTATGTTATCAGATCACAGTGCAGGAAAACTACAAACCAATGAGCAAGAAAATCTTCAAGATGACACAACTACATGGAGACTGAACAACACAGAACTGAATGACCAGTGGGTCACTGAAGAAACCAGGGAGGACATCAAAAAGTTCTAGAATCAAATGAAAATGAAAGCACAGCTTTCCAGAGCCTGTGGGGAGGAAGGTTTCTAGCTAGAGAGCGTATGTTTAAAAAAAAAAAGAAAATGCATTTTAATGACTCACCTCTCCTCAAGGTCATAGAAAAAAAGATTAACTTAAATCCCAAAACAGCAGATAGCAAGAAACAACAAAGATTGGGCCAGAAATGAACAAAATGAAAAGTAAGCAGATATACAGAATCAAACACAGAGTTGGTTCTTTGGAAAAAAACAAAAACAAGATTGATAGCATCTAGCCAAACAAATCCAAAGAAAGAAAAGACTCAATAAAACTGGAGATGAAAGGCTCTTCTTTACTGGATTCCAATGAAATACAGAAACTCATTAGGAAGTATCTTGAAAATTTATAGTTAAAATAAAAAACTGGGAAGCAGATTCATAATAACCAATAAGACTGAAGCAGTAATAAAAAGCCTCCTCCAATGAAAATTCCAGGACCAGGTGGATTCATTGGTGATGTCTACAAAACCTTTGAAAAACGAGCAATACCATGTTTCCTAATCTGTTCCATATAATAGAAACAGAAAGAACACTATTAAAACCAGTCTATAAAGCCAAGATTATTCTGACACAAAACTAGACAAAGACACAACAGAAACAGAATAGGCCAATATCCCCGATGAACACAGATGTAAATATTCTAAGTAAAACGCAGTGAAATGGAATCCAAGAACACATTCAGAAGATCATACACCATGACCAGTTGGTTTCATTCCCAGGATGCAAGGTTGGCTTGCATATGCAATTCAGTACACAAACAGATTTAAGGAAAGAAACTACATGATCATCTCAATCAACACAAAAAGACTTTAGACAATATTCAACATCCCTTATGATACAAAATCCCTGAACAAACTAGAAGTAGATGGAAAGTAGATCAACAAAATAAAGGCTATATATAACACAACACTAAGTGGGGAAAAACCAAGAGCATCTTCTCTGAGTCTTGAGTGAAATAGGATCCTACACTTTCCACTCGTACTCACTATCGTGTTGAGAGTCTTAGCAGCTGCAGTAACACAAGAGAAAGAAACAAATAGCACACAATAGGGAAGGAAGGAGTTAGTGTATCTGTTTGAAGATATAAGAGCATACCATTAAAAGATCCTATAGACTTCACCAAAACTGTTAGACTGTATAAACACTTTTAGCAAAGTAGCAAGATACAAATTTGACAAATAAATTAGTAGCTCTTCTATATGCCAAGAAATAAACTGAGGAGAGAGAATGAAAATCTTATTCACAATAGCTTGAAAAGAGAAAACAAAATAAAGGTTTGTGAAAAAGCCTCATGGAAACCTACAACTATAGAAGCTTCCTAAAATGTATGTATACATTTATACACATAATTATGCATATGTAAATGAGTTTAAATGGAATTATCCTATAATGGGGTGGGCACAATGGTTCTCTTATAACACCATAGGCTATGAAGTAAAAAAAAAAAGTGCTAAGAATGGTGTGCTCGCTGGTTTTTGAATATTTGACACAATTTACATATTTGGAAAGAGAAACCTCAATTGAGTAAATGCCTCCATCCAGACTGTCTATATGGCAATAGTCTGTAGGGTATTTTCCTTGATTAATAATTGATGTAGAGTCCAGTGATGTGAGATGTCCTTCTGTATATGTGTTGCTCTTACTTGTTAATGAATAAAGCTTCTTTGGTCTATGTCAGGGCAGAATATAGCCAGGCTAGAAGAGATATGGAGAGAGAGTAGGTGGAGTCAGGAAGATGCCATGTAGCTGCTGAATGAGGAACACGCCCTGAACCTTTCCAGTAAGACACAGCCTCATGGCAATACAAAGATTAATAGAAATGGGTTAATTTAAGATTAAAGAACTAGCTAGAAATATGCATGAGTCATCGGCCAAACAGTATTGTAATTAATGTAGTTTCTGTGTGATTATTTGGGTCTGGGTGGCCAGGAAATGAACAGGCAGCCTCCATTTATAGTCCAGCCCATGAGGAGAGGGTGGACTTCTACCTCTGGACAGGTGGTCTTGAGTTATATAAGACAGAAGCAAGCCAGTAAGCAGCATTACTCCATGACCTCTGCTTCAAATGCTGCTTCCAGGCTCCTGCCTGGAGTTTCTGCTTTGACTCCCCTCACTAATGGAGAGTAACCTGAGACTTGTAAGATGAACTAAGTCCTTTCCTTTTGGCCATGGTGCTTTGTCACATCAGTAGACTCCTCCCAACATTACGTGCTACTGTCACAGCTCTTAATTACGTACATAACTTGATCGTAAGTCACAGAACATAAAGAAATCAAGCTGGTGCCAACCTGGAAGTTTCATTCCCACTGGCTAGCTTTCATAGTGTTGCTACCAGGGAAGAAAAGTAGACATCAGTCTTATCCAGCTGTGAAACCTATATTCAGTAATAATTGGCTTGGCAAGATATGCACACTGGCATAATAGTGGCATGGATGCTATGGGAGTAACCCGTCTCTCTGGCTGGATTTAAGGCTACTTCCGCAAGATGGAACTCATACCTTAAACCATTACTAGGGCCAAGAACCTATGACTAGGTAGGTCATAGTCCCTAAGGGAAAATTACTATTACTATTCTGCTAAATGGGCATATTATTCAACCAAGTTCTAAACACTGTTGTGGAATATTAGTTGAAGATGTGTTACATTTGTTTAATGATGCAAAGGTGTGCTGCATTCTTTTATGTTGCATTTGTTCAATTCTGTGAAGCTGTGTTACTTTGTCTATCTAAAACACGCGATTGGTCCAATAAAGAGCTGAATGGCCAATAGCTAGGCAGAAGAGAGAAATAGGTGGGGTTGGGGGCAAAGAGAATAAATAGGAGGAGAAATCTGGGAAGAGAGATTGAGGAGCAAGAAAAGGAGAGGACACAAGACTATCCAGCTACACAGAAAGCCATGGAGTAAGAAGTAAAGAAAGGTATACAGAATAAAGATAGATAAAAGCCCAGAGGCAAAAGTCAGATGAGATAATTTACAGAGGTAGTAGACGACTATGGTAAAACAAGCATTTTTCTGGACACAACAAGGCAATTGCACTTATGAACTCACAGCAGCTCTGACAGCATGTATAAGACCTGTGCAAGATAAAGCTATACAAAATTCCATCACAGGGGGCAAGGCAGACACGGGTAAAGATACAGTCATTAAGTTGTACCCCTAGTTGACCAGTTTTTCGTTGCTGGGGAAGGATAATTAATTTTCTTTAAAAATGTGACCTTGAGAGGCTACCATGTTTCAGTAGAGAGCCCTACGCTCATATACACATTAGCAGCACTAAGTGAATTCAGTGGGTTAAAAGCAAACAAACAAATAATATACAAAACTGTGAAGGAATATGGGGCAGGGATGGGGAAGGAAACAGAGAGGAGGAAAAAGAGGGAGTATTTGATAAAAACACATTATATACACATATGACATTCCCAAATGATAAAAGAATAGAAAAAAACCCACAGAGGTAAAATAATAATAATAATAATAATGATAAAAACCTTAAAACACTGAAAAAGACACTGAAGACACCAGAAAATGGAAAAACTTCTCACAATCATAGATTACACACATACAGAAAAATAAAAACCCCACATAGTTACAGCCAGTGAACTTTTGACAAGGGTGCCAAAAACACATACTGGAGAAAAGAGACAGTCTCTTTAACAATTGGTACTGGAGAGATGGAAATGGTCCCAACCTCTCACTCTGCACAATCGGTTAAAATTTAACTGAAGACCCAAATGTGAGCTCTGTAGTTGAAAAAGAAACACAGAAAAGCACTTCAGGGGAAGGGCTAGCATAGGAAAAACACCTCAAGAATTGACAAACAGGACTTCATAAAGCGAAGATGCTTCTGTTCAACAAGGGGAAGAGTCACCAGAGTTAAGAGAGAGCTTACAGAATGGGAGAAAATGTCTGACATTTTAAAAACATCAGTCAGGGGATTAATATTCAAGGTATATAAAGAACTGCAAAAGGGGATAGCAAAAATCCAAAATCCAAACCCAAATCATCCAACCAATAGAAGGACCAGTGAAGTAAATAAACAGTTCCCCAAGAAGAAATACAAATGGTCAGTAAATACTAGAAAATGTACTCAATATTTTTGGCCATGAGGGAAAATACAAATTAAAACTGCTTTGAGATTTCATCTCACCCCCACCAGAATTAGTATAATCAAGAAAACAAGTCAAGCAGTGGTGGTGCACACCTTTAATCCCAGCACTCAGGAGGCAGAGGCAGGTGGATCTCTGTGAGTTTGAGGCCAGTCTGGTCTACAGAGTGAGTTCCAGGATAGCCAAGGATATACAGAGAAACCCAATCTTGAAAAACAAAACAACAACACACACACACACAAAAAAAACAAAACAAAAAGATAACAAATGATAGTAAATGCTGGAGAAGATGTAAGGAAAGGAGAACTCTCATTTACTACTAGCAGGAATGTTAATGTTTGCAGTCACTATGGAAATTAGTATGGAAGCTCCTCAAAAAGCTGAAACTAGAACTTCCCAATGACCTATACACCACTCAGGCACATACCAGAAGGGCTCTAAGTCAATACACCACAGACACTTGCACATTCATGTTTATTGCTACACTATTCACAATAGGAAATGTAACCAATCTAGATGTCTATGAACAGATCAATGGATAAACAAAGTGTGGTAACACATATACAATGGAATTTTATGCGGCCATAAGTGAAATGGACATTTGCAGGAACTGGATGAATGCAACTAGAAATCACGTTAAACAAAATAAGCCAGACTCAAACTTAAAATTACATGAGCATATATATGCACACAGATGTTTGTCACAAAATCAGAAAAAAAAGCAGAGAGGGGAGGAAGAGCTGTTCCTTATAGAGCATACCTACAGAAAATTAAGTCCATATCATATTTAAATAATAAACCATACATAAGACAGGAATGCAAGGCCTAATTGAAGTTAGGCATTTTACAAATGCCACTCGCTACACTAATAGATTAAAGAAAACTTGAGATCACTGGAAAAATGAGGGAAAAGATACAGTAAGACTGAACAAGCACTTAGAATCAAAACTCTGCAGACTAAGATAAAACCATCTATGAAAGCATGCTGTGAAAGAGAAAAAGATTACCACCAATCTACTTAGCACTGCAGACCACCACAGCAATAAGATGAAAAGGACTCAAAAGACAAAGAACGAAGGATAGAAGGTGTGGAAAACATCTGACTGCACTTAAGCACAGTACCACTGTCTACAAGAAAACCAGGGAGCAAGTGCATGCTTAAAGCATACTGGAAGGCAAGGAGTGGGATGCATTTCCCTGCACTTCAAACGGGCAGCTTGAAAGTAACTTTTTTTTTAAAATCCTATTTGTAACAGCAACCCAAAAATGAAGCAATAAATAAAAAAATATGCATAACCTTTTTATAAAAAAAATTACAAAATTTTATTGAAAGACAATAAGGAAAACTTAGGAGCCATACCATGTTAGTGAAGAGGCTAACAGTTTTAGTATTCCTAAACTCATTAATAAATTCAAAGCAATTCCACCACAATGTTTTAGTTTTTCATGGAACTTTGACACGATGATTCAAAGATACAAAGCTATAGTAATTGAGAAAGTATGCTATCGGAACATGATAGACAAGTAGATCTGTGGAACTGAACGGACAACCCAGAAATAGATCCACACATACACATAAACTTGATTTATGACAGAGGACAGCGATAGGCTAGGCTATTTAATAAAGGAAGCTGGGTTAAGGTAATCCATATGGGAACACAATGAAATGGGATCCCTATCTCGTAACACATAAAAATCAATTCCAGATGAACTAAAAACCTATAATTTTAGTCACAAATAAAAAGTTAGAAGATGCTGTAGGATTGTCTTTATGACATTCAAATCATAAAGACTTTCTTAAACGAGAAACAAAAAGCAGAGCCAAAAAGGAGCACACTGATAAACTGTACACTAAAATAAAAATCTGTTTATAAAGACTCAATGAGACTGAAAGATATTGCAAACGGGGAGAGACACACACAGCACATTTAACTAATAAAGGGCTAGCAACTAGCACACTGGAGGAATCCCGCAAGTCAAAAAATCTTGGGAAATTTGGGAATTATGAGACATGGGTATTTCACAGGACAAGCAACACCAATGGCTAAAGACTATAATAAAAGTGCTTTACTTTATTAATATCCAAGAAAATACAAACAAAAATAAAAGAAATAGCTTCGCACTCCTTTAGACTGTCAAATCTTATCTAGAGCCAGGCCATCTTGAAAGTGTATAATCTCATTTGTCAGACCATAAGACCTTAAGTTTAATGTAAGTATTAGCATGAAATTAGAACCAGGGGAATTCTACACTGCTAGAATGGGGTCTAAGTTGCCACAACCGGTTTGGATAACAATTTGATTTACCCAGGAAGTCTACCCAACAATTACTCCCCAGATTCCAGCAAATCCATCATCACCCAGACACTGTGTGCTGGGATTGTAGACCAGTGGTAAACACTTGCATAAGGCCCTGGGTTCTCTACCCAGCATCAGTAACAATGCAAAAGTCCATTGGAAGCAGGCCGCGATAGTCAGAGAGCACTTTCCAAAAACAGCCCCAACAGCTCTAGAAACAGTGAGAACTTACAGCTCTTGACAATGGCTCGATGTACAACAGGAAAACAAAGAAGCGACCACAGCCCCATGGGGCATCAGGAATAAATCTCACACCAATACTAAGGGGAGGAGTGAGGTAATACAAGAGTGCATACAAGAGGATCCTATGTATGCAAGGTTTAAAACAAGTACAACCACACAGCAAATTTGGGGCTAAAACATAAATGGTAAAACCACACACACACAAAAAAAAAGAAAAATAGTGATCAACACAGGGTGGAGAACCTGTGATTAGATGAGGGCTGGCCTCACAGAAAGCCTCGGAGAAACTGGCACTATTCTGTCTCTTCGGGCTGGAGATAGACATCTTTGCCAAGTTCGATACTGTTCTTTAAAATTTCATGCACACACTATATCACTACATTTTCTTATTTTATTTCCTTTTTATTTATTTTTTGAGATAGGGTTTTTCTGTAGCTTTGGAGCCTGACCTGGAACTAGCTCTTGTAGACCAGGCTGGCTTCCAACTCACAGAGACCTGCCCATCTCTGCCTCCCAAGTGCGGGGATTAAAGGCATGCGCCACCACCACCTGGTTTAAGGACCCATTTTAAGAGAACAACCATACTCTACAAATGCACACAGAAGCCAAAACCCTAAACAAGCGGGTCTACTTAACAGTCACTTTGTTTATTTGCTATTACATTTATTTATTTGGTTTGAGGGGTGCTGTGATGAGGTCAGAAGACAATTTTTGAGAGTCAGTTTTCTCCTCCCGGTCATGCAGATTCCAGGGATTGAACTCAAGTCCTTGGTTTGACAGCAAGTATGTTTACCTGCTGAGCAGTACCAGCCTTAAGAGTTATTTTAAACAAAAAAGGAAGCAAAAAAGAAAAGTGGCCACTCCCTGGGATTATCAATTCTAAGAGGCTAAATTCCATAATCAGCAGACTTTCTTTAATAAAAGTCAATATCCCAAACCTTAGTCTCAAATAAGAAAAATGTCATCCCTGGTTAAGCTGCACAAACCACAACCCCAGCATTGTCTTCTGGTCTTCCTCTCTTGCTCCCAAACCCATGTCAGTTCCTAAATCCTCCCCCGACCCAGCACATAGGGTACACTCATCCCTGAGGATATTGCCAATAGCCCTCCCACCTGCCTTCCATGACAAACCCTTTTATGTACCATAAATCCTTCACACTGGAAGGCACTGCTCAGTCAGTCCATGGCTTCATCTTGACCTCCACTCACACGTTCCTTTCCCTCTTGTTTTTCTGCCACCATGAGCATCTTTCAATTTTCTTTTCTTTTTTTCTATTCAAAAATGTACACTTCCTCCCCTCCTCCCCATTCCCTTCCTGCTCTGTCACTCACTCTCCTCCCTCCCCCTCCCTTCTTAAGAGAGGGCAGGAAACCCTGCCCTGTGGGAAGTCCAAGGCCCTCCCCCCCTACATCCAGGCCTAGGAAGCTTTGCATCCAAATAGACTAGGGTCCCAAAAAGCCAGTACGTTCAGTAGAAACAAGGCCCAGTGCCTTTATCAATGGCTTCTCAGTCAGCCCCCATTGTCAGCCACATTCAGAAAGTCCAGTTTGATCACATGCTCATTCAGACCTGGTCCAGATGGATTTGGTGAGCTCCCATTAGAACAGGCACCGTCTCAGTGGGTGGACCAACCCCTCGCGTTCCTGACTTCCTTGCTCATCTTCTAACAAGGTGAACCCAAAGAAAAACATATATAGATCCTCCCGGAAATTGGAAGCAAACGTTGGGCAAAAGTTGGAAGCATGGGGGTGGAGGGTAGGGGTGAGGGTGGGGATGGAGGAAGGAGAGAAGGGGAGAGAGAAGGGAGAAAGGAAAGACTAGGGAGAGCTTGGGGGAGTGGGAGGGTGGAGATGGAGGAAGGGCAGATATAGGAGCAGGGAAGAAGATAACTTAATTAAGGGAGCCGTTTTAGGGCTGGCAAGAGACTTGGCTCTAGAGGTGATCCCAGGTGTCCACGGGGATGTCCCCAGCTAGGTCCTTGGGCAGCAGAGGAGAGGGTGCCTGAACTGGCTTTGCCCCACTATCACACTGATGATTATCTAGAATATCACCATAAAATCTTCGTCCAGCGACAGATGGAGATAGAGACGGAGTCCCTCATCAGAGCAACAGACTGAGTCCCCAAGGTCCAGTTGAAGAGCGGAAGGAGGGAGAAGATGAGCAAGGAAGTCAATTTTCTTTTAACATGTATAGAATTATCTTCTGTCACAGGGCCTTTGCACATGGTGTGTCTACTGTAGTTTCCAGAAGTCCACTACCTCTGTCTCATGAAGTCCTTTGTGGACTTTATTGAAATCACACATTCTAAGGAGTGCGCTCCTAAGACACACACTCTTCCTCCTATGCCCTTCACCAGACTGTCTATGTCCCACGCTCTAGAAGCAGTGTGAACTCTTTCCCCCCAGTACTTTCCATGTTCGTTTACTTTCTGTGCACATGACTCTGGTTAACACCTCTCCCGATGATACTGTAAGCTCCAGCACAGGGGCCATGCTGCATTCTACCACAGTCTCAGGACCTTAGCACAGAACCTTACCCATGGTAGCGGCTCTTAGCTCTTTGCTGAATGAACAGGTGGATGAACACATATCACACCCAATACAACAGCAATTTCAAAAGCACCATTATCACTAGCTGACATAACAGGACACCAAAAGAGATGTGAAGCTAAGTCAGAATTTGGTAAAACTTCTGAGC
The DNA here is from genome assembly GCF_014885135.2 of Alexandromys fortis. Taxonomy (NCBI): domain Eukaryota; kingdom Metazoa; phylum Chordata; class Mammalia; order Rodentia; family Cricetidae; genus Alexandromys; species Alexandromys fortis. The sequence continues at coordinate 4,551,035 of NW_026067947.1, forward strand.
CATGCTCAAGGGCACTGGCAGGAGACTTGTGGAAACATGTTACACCGACCTGTACACACAGCATACTCTGGGGCTCTTCTTAAAAGACTCGACAAAGCTACTCTAGAACCACCTGCAGCAAGGCTTACCCTCCTGACAGGCGGCTGACAAGAGTCTCGGCCTTCCCAGGCAGAACTGACGGAACCTACCTGGGAGCACGATAGCAGGGGAGCATCTACAATGTGAAGGTGTGCAGGTGGTGTGCTCAGATGGCTGCCTTGAAACCTGTGCTCTGGGACTCTGGGCCCCAGGAGTCTCCTGGAGAGCCTCTGCCAGCAGTTTAATTCACATCGCCTTAGCTTACACAGCATAATCGAAGTCCTTTTAAACTGCCGTGGCTATTAAGACAAGTAGGAGACATATGCTGACAACTGGAATTTTACACACCACGTTCAAAGGGAAGTCAGTTTCTTCCAGTAAGAACTAAATGCCATTTTCCTGAAGCATTAGGATATACTAAGGACAAAAATAAAAACTGAATTGGTTGGCACACTTTGGAGTGGCACATGGGTACATAAAACTACATGGGAGTAGCAGCTGCACTCCTCACTCAGAGAATATGTCTTTGGGTTCTGGAAAGAAAGAAAAAAGACACGGTGTGTGCCTCAGGTCTGCAGAGCAGAATGGGGTTATAAAGATCAAAACTAGAAGAGGCATCACTTGCCCGTGTCTCTGTCATGTAAGGCACACCACATAATCATAAGCCTGTGACAGAGAGACTTCATCCAGTACAGGACTCAGGGCAGGTAACGCTACACATATGACAGCTGGCAACACAGACAGAAAATGCACAACTAAGCACGGCAAATACTGTGGTCCTCTTTTCTGCTATTCAATTTTCCTTAAGTCATAAAACTAACAATGAGAGAAACTTTCAATCTGTACACCAAAGGACCGGCAGCTTAAATGTTTTATTTGAGCTAAGAAAACCCAAACAAGTACTGACAAACTATCTAATTGTTGTATCTGCTGTACTTCCTTCGGAAGATAAGAGGTTTCTCTTTTTGTTCTTTTTTTTAAAACATAATTTCTTTATTGATTCTTTGGAAATTTCCTATCACATACCCTAATTCTGTTCATTTCCCAGTCTCCCCCCATTCTACCCTCACCCCTGCAGTGCCCCTCCCCAAATCAAACCAAACCAAACCAAACCAAACCAAAGCAAGCAACCAAGCAAACAAACCAACAAAAACAGGAACAAAACAAACAAAAAATCCCTTTGATTCTCTTCTTTCCCCACCTCCCCAACACCTCTTCATTTGTCCTAGTGGCATTGGGAGCCGTGTGTCACACAGTGTACCCTTTTGTCCCATCAGCTTTACTAGCAAATGTTCATGCAATGATGCACTCATCTGTTGAAAGTACACATGAGCTTCATGAGCTCCAGCACCTCCTAGATTTGTTCGTTTGGGCTTAAGTACAAACCACCACACTTTCTGCCTTCATTTCTATGCTATTCTGTATTGTTGGAACGCTCATTTAAATTCTTAAAATGTTTATTTAAGAAAATATAAGGGGACGGAGATATATATATTATATTTGCAGATATATAGATATTTAATCCATAAATATATTTCATGTGTAGATTCTGTACCAAAATCTACATATGAAATAGAAGTTTCCCATGAAACTAGAGATACTTTTTACTATCATTAACATGCTTCCTTGTAAGATTTTTTCTGTGAATGTTCTCTAACATGCTCAGTGTGTTTGCCATGTAGAGCTTTATGTATGCTGCTGTCTCCATGTATTTTCCAGTTATGACTTCTCATGACTGTAGAATAGCATTGCTCTCTAAGCACGAACTGCCAACTAACTCTCTTTGACAGTTGATATTTTGATGCAGAAACCATGACTTTCATACTCTACCCAGCATGAGGTGTGCCCGCCATAGCAGGTGCTCAGTAAGTACTGTTTGGGTTCACTTATACAATGAAGGTCTAAGAACTGAACATTCACAAGTGAAGTATTTCAGATAAACGGGGTGAGTATGATCCAGAAAACTGTTATTTACAGGATTAAAAACAATGATTACACATAACGCCCTTCAGTTACAAGCAAATCACCTCATCTTCTTTTGAGGCACATAATTTGGAGAGGATAAAGATGTGGAGAACATTCTAGAATTGAAGGAGGAGCACTCCTTTCCTCTGCAAGTGACTTCTACTCTGTCTCTGGACAAGGTAACAGCACATGGCTGAAAGCCCGCGGGGTGAATTATTGAGTGTGACTCCTCTGGGAGGCTACCTGACAGCCCCAACCCCACACTCAGAGCTGACACTACTGGAAAGAGCAGGTAATGCGACCTATCTACTCCCAGGCCATTTTCACTTTTGCACACCAGGCACTCCTGCAAGGTTATTCTTTATTTTTCTTTTTTTTGATGTCTGTGTAGAGCATTTACCTAAAACATCTCTGTCTGTCTGTCTGTCTGTCTGTCTGTATCTATCTATCTATCTATCTATCTATCTATCTATCTATCTATCTATCTATCTATGCAAATGTCCTTGTGTCTAGTTTTGGAGGACTTAAAAGACACAGGTTTGTGTTTTTACAGAAAGGGCAAAACTGCTTATGTTCGCTGAAGCATTTTACTGAATTAGAGATTGTCAATGCACTGAGCATTTACCCAGCATTATTAACAAGGAGCAGGAACTTTCCTTCATGTTAGAGTACCAAGTTCAGCAAACCCCTCATCCGCTAGGAGACCACCTCACAGTGCAAAGTTCACTAGGTCCATGAACAATGAAATCACAAAATCACATCTCATGGTATCATACATCCTGAATTTAAGCCCATGTCTCACCTCCCACAGGCTGTCCATTTCAAATTACATCCCCCTTTCCCTTCGGAATGCTACTTGGCTTTTGATCTTTTTATAATTTATTTTGTGTGCGCATATATATGTACAAGCATGAGAAGGCCAGGGGTCCATGCCAGGTGTCTTCCTCGATCGTTTTCCACCTGTTTGTCTTTTGAACAGCACCTGTCACTGAACTTAGACCATGCCTGTCTTGGTTACTTTTCTCTTGTGCGATAAAACACCATGACCAAGGCGACTTTAGAGAAAGAAGGGTTTGGGAGGGCTTACAGCTCCAGTGAGATAGAAGTCCCTCGCCAGCATGACCAGGAGCATGGCATCGGCAGGCAGGCATGGAGCTGGAGCAGCCACTGAGAACTCACATCCCCAGTCCACAAACAGGAACACACCAGAGAAGGCAGTGGGCTTTTGAAACCTTAAGCCCGACCCGAGTGGCACTCCTTCGACAAGGCCACATTTCCTCTTCCTTCCCAAACGGCTATCAAATAGGAACCAAGTATCCAAGTACTAGAGACGTACAGGGGCATTTCATTCATACAGTGTTTTCTGGGCAAACCGGCTGGCTAGTGGGCCTCGGGGTTACAGACATACACCATCACACATAGCTTTTCCACACGAGTTCTGGTGCCAAACTCAGGTCCTTGTGCTGGCTCAGCAAGATTTTTACCAGCTGAGCTTTTTCCCTAGTCTCAGTTTTTCGTCTTTAATGTTTTAAATTAACACATCAGAATAAAATTCAGTTGTCTATTTCAAATTCTGTTTCTCTCAAAATGTCACTAAGATGCTGCTCTTTAATTCCTGAATATATAAGAATCCCCAAACAGGGCAGCAAGACCGGCCTGACAAGCTGGGTTTGATCCCCGAGAGAACTGACCTCACTAGCTGTCCTCTCACCTCCATGTGTGCCTCACCATCCCTACAACATGAATAAACACAATGTGAACAACAAAAGTAAAGCCAAGCTGTGGTACCCTGGAAATCCATTCTGCCCACATATAAGTAACATCTGCTCTGGCTGCAGTACCCCTGCTCCCATGACTGTAACCTAACTAAAACAAAGAATTCCCAACCCCAACTCTAAATTTTCTAGGAAAGGCCACCTCTTGCCCTGGCCACATTTCAGGATCTCAGAAAAATGGAATAATGGCTATGGTTCTCCTTAGAAATAAGGAGAAGTGTTCCAAGAAGCAATAGCCTTATCTGACAAAGGACACTTGAGCCAAAGACAAATGGTGTAGCACCCACCACACAGGCTTTCTGCCATATACACAGTGTTAGTGGAGCGTAATCTCATTCCTAATAAGCATAGGTGGGAAGATCTATTACAGTTTTCCTGCATCCTACACAGCTGTGTTTTGTGAGTCCCCTATGGTAAGCACCTCACCTAAGAAGTCAGAATAGTAGAAAACTGAGAGAATAAATACATGAATCAATGCAGAACATTAAAACATCTTTCACAGAAGCAGAAGGCAAGACAAACACAAAACAGAGAATGTAGCCTGCTTCATAAGGATACAAAGTCATTAATTAAAGTTTAACAAATGCATAAGCTCCTATGTAAAATGAACAAAACCTAACAGCCATTTTTTTCTTTAAACTTTCTAATAGGCAAACTAAATGAAAATATCTATACACGAACTAGAAATGTTCATATCTGGAGCTGGGGATGCCATCCAATGGTAGGGTATTTGGCAGCGTTTGTAAGGTCCTGGGCTGATCCACAGAACTGTAAGGAAAAGGAGAACAAAGGCAGAGGAGGGCAGAAAAGGGGAGAACTTAATACATTAAAATACAATTGTTGCCTGAGTATGCTGGTGCATACCTGTAATTTCAGCTCTCAGGGGTCTAAAAAAAGTGCATGAGTTCAAGGCTAGCCTAGGCTACACAGTGAGACCCACTGTCAAAACTCAACCAAAATGGTCAAATTCTTTAAATATTTTGCTGTAATGTATAATCTTGAAGTAAAAATTATCTCTAAAAGAAGTCTTTAAATTGAAAACAAAAAGATCAGCAATAAGATTATTCAAAATAAACATCACATAAACAATTTAAAATCTGGAGATTGGCCTTGAAAAGGTCCTTTTCCAATACCCCAGGCCAGTGACATGCTTGGGAGCTCTTGTTCTCATTTTCCCAGCTTCTATTTATTCAAGAAGTAGTCTGAGCAGGAAATGGGACAAGTCAAACGACCACAATCAATCTCATCACCTTCACAACATGCTGTGAATGTAATTAATCCTCTATTTACTTAGGGGACTTCACACCCCTTACAATAAGGCAGCAACTCCCTGCTGGCTTCGGTTAAGATAATTATGTTATAACAAGGATTGGGTTTCAATCATAATAGGCAGAAGAAAAGGAAATTGTACTTGAAGTTGTCAGTTTTTTAAAAGCTTTTTTGTGACTCCATTCAGAGACCGCTCTTGACAAAGCTCTCCTTAAACAGAGAGCTTTCTGAGCATGATAACCGCACGCGTGCCACATTAATCAATGTAAGCCTCTTCCCTGAGTAAGACATTAAGACATTCAAGCACAGGAGAAACTCCACAAGGTACAGAATGTGGTTCACAAAACCCACCAGATCTATCACCACCCACACTCAGTTGGTCCAGAGTTTTAAGACGTAAATATTAAAAGAACAAGAAGGCATAGGGAAACACTATTTGCTCCCCCGCAAATCACGGCTCTAAGAGCCCGGGGAGGCCGAAGCCACCCGGCAGTGAGCAGCACGAGAAGAATGAGAGACAGACAGAACCCAGGCAAACCTACAAGACAGGCTGGGTGCAGATGCCACTCCTTAGACACAGGCAAGGCACCCATGCCCAAGCACTGCTGAAAGCTGCTATCTTTCTGCAAGATTATCCACGCTTTCTCCCCTAATCTCCACCGCCGTAAGAAAACCGGAAGGCACACAGCCTTGCCTAGTTTATTTTCAATCCACTTCAGATTATGTAGGAGGTCACTAGTTTGTTCCGGATGCCCAGAACCGAAATAATCACAAAGAAACTGTATTAATTAAATCACTGCTTGGCCCATTAGCTCTAGCTTCTTATTGGCTAACTCTTACATATTAATTTAACCCATTTCTATTAATCTGTGTATGGCCACGTGGCTGTGGCTTACCGGCTAAAGTTCTGACACCTGTCTCTGGCAGGGCTACATGGCTTCTCTCTGACTCCACCCTTCTTTCTCCCAGCATTCAGTTCCATCTTCCCTGCCTACCTAAGCTCTGCTCTGCTATAGGTCCAAACCAGTTTCTTCATTCATTAATGGTAATCACAGCATACAGAGGGAATCCCACATCAAGATTAGACAACAACAACAACAGGTGGACATTAAGTTAAAACTAAAAACAAAATCTTCAGTTGATACTAATGTGTCGATGCTGACTCACTGACTGACACCTCAGCCTTTAAAGTGTTATGTGAATAACGGGAAGTAATGGCGTACTTGGAAACTCCATACTATCTTCGCAATTTTCTTTAAGTCTAAAACTATACTAAAATAAAACACCCACCTAGGAGCTGAGATGGCTCTGGTGGTACAAGCACGAGGACTCGAGTTAAGATCACCAACACCCATGCTAAAGGTCAGACAGCATCTGGAACCCCTGCGCTGGGGATCTGGTGGGAGTATATGGAGACGGTCAGATCCCCAGCTAGCTTAGCTCAACTGATGAGTGGCAGGTTCAGTGTGAGACCTTGTCTCAAAAAAATAAAGTGGTAAGCGGATACGATGGTATATGCATTTAGCCCCAGCATTTTAGAGGCAGAGGCAGGTGAGTTTGAGGCTAGCTTAGTACATAGCAAGTTCCAGACAGCTAGGGTTACACAGAGAAACCTCATGTCAGAAAAATAAAAAATAAAATGAAATAAGGTAGAGAATGACTTAGGAATACACCAGACCCTGACCTCAGGCCTATGCACATATACCCATGTGCAAAAAAATGTGCAAGTAAACATGTACTTGCGTGCATACACACACACACACACACACACACACACACACACACACTCGCTCATTTGCGCGATTATCTGAAGTAGGATAAAATTACAAATGAAGAAAGAAGGACATAAATAACAAAAACCCTCTCATAAACTCTTGAACATCCTGACTCGCAATTTTTCTGAATACACGGTTCCAGGAGCACTGGTTTCTTCAAAGGGTTACAGCAGCCCTGAATCATAGGGATAGCTGTAATCCTAGGATTTCTTGGCACTTTGCTTGGTAAAAACGTCTAAGGAAGAGCGGTAGTCCCCAGTGCTCACCACTGAACTACTGGTGATAAGGTAAAAGCCTATTAAGAAGATCCCTTCTCTGTGACACCTCACCAGACGGACACAGGGGAGAAGATATTGGCACTGTAGTAATCCTTCCATGGAGATAAATCCCATTTCCATCCAGGATGAACTTGCGGGCTTAATTAAAAATAAACAGTAAAACTAAAGAGCAACCTGGCATGGCAGATAAGCATCTCACTGGGAATGACTTCAGTTCAAGCAGGTTTAATGTGCGTGAATTATACACAATTGCTTTTGGAAATTTCTACATGTTTGTCACTAGAAGACAATGCAGCACTCAACCTTTAACTGTGTACCAGAGAAGTAACTTCCCACACCAGGCAAACCACCCAGAGTATCTGCCTGTCACTTTGCAGGTCTTAATTTAGCCAGATACCCTCAGTGTTGTAGGCTCATTATAAATATCAGTGACACGGAGATACTGTCTCTCCGCAGCTACAGATCAGCCCTTATGACACTTGCTTGTGTCTGGTACACTCTGAGCCCTGGGTAGTATAACTCATTCCACAAGCACCTCTTCAACCTGCTATGACCAAGGTTACTGGACAGAAGAGAGAATGGCCCCTGGGGTCAGCTCCATTCTTCCTCTCCCGGAATTACAAACCAATGGTTCTACACCATCTGCACTAAAAGGAAGGATGTGTGAACTCGGGGCTGCGGAATGGCTTTGTGGTTCCCCTGAGAGTTTCTAGAACAGCAAGGGTGTGTATGGAAAGCAGCAGCCTCAAGGGACATGGCTAAAGCAGGCTGCTGAATTTCTGCATGGCTTGAGTCCCCTAGGTCCAGCCACTTTTAGCACCTGGGCTCAGAAGACTATCAACCATCTACTAAGAAACTAGTTTCTATTGTCAAAGCCCAAGTGAGCTTCTCCCCCATCACCTGACTCAAGTCAAGATAACAAACAACTTCAGAAGACATTAGAGGGCTGAGAGTTTCTCATTTGGCCCCATAACTAAAGGCAAGGGTGGTAGTTAAGATTCTCATGCATCAGTAAAGGTATACTGCAAGAATAAACCGGTCCAAATATAAGCAGCTTCAGTCCATTGTTGCTCTTCCAGTAACCACAGCAACAAGCAGGCAATGTGTGCAGCATGTTGCTGCCATGTTTTCCTTGTCTCCCTCACAGTGGTTTTCTTAGCCAGGAAAGACTGCTATTACAGTCACGTGAGTACCACAGTCCCAGGCAAGTAGACAGCATTCTCACATCACTGTTTAATTCATACCCCTTCTCTGTCCAAGTTCTCAAGACGTCTTGCCCAGCTGTGATCCACATGTTTATTGGCGTGTTTTCTGGATGTCCCTGAGAGACCAAGACAGCATTTTCAAGACTGCCCTCCTCATCTCTCTCAACCTAACCTCTCCAGTATTATTAAATCTTGTCAAAGGTGCCTTCAGTGGTCAGGTTTAGTGATATTTTGTTTGTAATCTAACAAATTAAGCTTGCCTGATCAGAGCGCAGAGCTAAGCTATTAGTTAGCCACAGAGGCAGGCAGATGGATCTCTGTGAGTTCAAGGTCACTAGCTACAAGAAATTGATCCAGTCTAAAAGAGAAACAGAGCCAGGCAGTGGTGGCTCACACTTTTAATCCCAGTAGTTGGGACCCACAAGCCTTTAATCCCGGAAGTAGGAGAGGTAGAGACAGGAGCAATATGGCTGAGTAGAGAGAGGAATATAAGGTGGGAGGACAGCAGCTCAAATGCAGTCTGGAGATGCAGTCTGAGGATGTGTAGAGACAGGATCGCCCCTTCGATCTGAGAATTCGGTAGAGATAAAGGGTCTCCCTAAATGGCTGGCTGCTCCGCTTCTCTGACCTCTCAGCTTTCACCCCCTAATATTTGACTCCGGGTTTTTATTATTAACACCAATTAGAATTCGAGCTGCAGCTAGGTTCACTGACCACGTTCGAACCTGGGTCTCAGCTCCACTCCTCCCCTTCTCTCTGACTCTGTCCAAGTAGCACCCCACCTGCCTTACCACCTCTTGTCTCTGAGCACTGACTTGCTTTCCTGCCCATGGTCACCTCTCAAGTTCCAGTCACCATTAGCCTGGATCCCCAAGCAGGTCTTTCAGCTTTGAGCCCAACCCCACTCCAGTAGGTTCTACAATGTGCTCTGACAATGTCACTCATACAGGTGCCCTTAGCTTCAGGCTCTTTGGTCACTCCCCACTTCCAGGATGAAGTGGTCACAGCTTCCATGTGGCCTCCAGCCTCATCTCCCTCCGTCTTATGCCCATACTGTGATCTAGCCACAGTTTGTGAGAGCTTAGGTAGACTACGTGCCTTCTCTATTGTCTGACGCTCTGCTTCCTTCCTCACCTCTACCTAGTGTTCTGACACAGGGGTCTCACCACACACCCCAGGCTGGCCTCAAACTCCCACCCTTCTAACTCAGGCCCCCAAGTGCTAGCTAGCATCTGAGGTCTGTGCTACTATTTTTAACTTTCTTTTTTCTGGTGCTAAAAATTGAACACACAGGAGACAGGAGCTCTACTTTACATCCCCAGCCCTTTGACTAGCTGTCATCAATCCTTATGATCTTAACTGAATATTTTTGTGTTTTTAATCCATTTTCTGTTGCTATTACAGATACCTCAGACTGAGTAATTTAAAATTTATTTTGGTTCCCAGTTTAAGAAGTCTGAAGTCACAGCACGTCAGCTGCTTATCTTCTAGTGAGAATCATACATTGGATGATGGATTATCAGAAGAAAATGGACCTGGGCAGAGGAGAGGGAAAAAATGAAGGAGTCGAGCCATTTTATAACAACCTGCTCAACAGAGAACCAATCCATTACTGTGAGAATTGATACTGCCGCACAGAAGGGGTTAATCACTCTTCGGCTAATCAGTTCTGAAGGCCCCAAAGCTTCTCAACACTGTTAGACAACATGTCTTACTTGTTCACCAGAACCTTCCCAACACCTGTCTTAGCATCTGTCCTATCTTAAGGTTCAACAAGGTTGAAGGCGACAATATTCTATAAGATATTTAGTACTAATGCTGCACCTCCGCATGAGTCAACCCCACCCCTCCTGCTGCAGATATGCCAGGAAAGCCTCCTCCTCTGCAGCAACCAGGGGCACACCTCACCCTGCTAAGCACACAGGCCTGGAAGAAGAATAGGGCAGAGCGGCGAGGTCTTAGGTGTTCAGCTACTGTGAGACAGCACAGAAATGGTTTAAGTTCACTTACAATCACCAAGGCTGAGGTAGAAGGCTTCTCATCCTCAAGATAAGTCTTTAAGAAAAATTTTCCTTCCATAGACTTCTGGCTTCATTATCTTTAGGGTCATAAGACTGCTTTTGAGGAAAAATTATGCTAAAAAGGATGGGAATTTAAATGTTCCAAGAGTATTAATTAGCGAACTATCAGCTCACTGTAAACAGGCCCAGAATTTCAAGCACACATTTTAAAAAAATAATCTATTTAATTTCATTTTATGTACATTGGCTTAATGGTTTCAGATCCCCAGGAACTGGAGGTACAGACAGTACCATGTCGTTCTGTACCATGTGAGCTACCATATGGGTGCTGGGAATTGAACCTGTGTCCTCTGGAAGAGCAGCCAGTACTCTTAACTGCAGAACCATCTCTCCAACCTCAAGCACACATCTTAAATTCTTTTTCTGCACAATTACCTACCCTGAAAACTAAATACTATGCTAGATGGAGTTGGAGAGTTAGCTGAGAGACAGAGGGCATGCTTTGCATATGCAGGAATGATCCTCAGTAACACACACACACACACACACAAAACAAAACTGCACTGGATTAGAGAGAGGAAACGATTTAATGCTTCAGTTACATGCTCAGATATTTATACTGAAGACTATCAGGATTTTATTTGGATTTAAAAATAACAAAAACGTTATATGCAGAAGAACAAAAATAAAGCCTTATTTGTTCCCTTGTCATTTCAAAATGTACTATAAATTAAAGCCACATAATTTTAGCCAAATGTGTGGAGAGTGTCTGCATTCCCTGCATGAGGGAAGCTGAAGAAAAGGATCCTGGGGCTACATAAGATCCTGTTTCAAACCAGCAAAACCCAAACAAAACAAAACAAAACAAAACCCATTCAGTTAACTGTCCGTTCTCTTCTGTGGGCACAGACAACCTTTTTGACAGTGTGGAGTTTCTTATTTATTTAAAAACAAAACTTGATAGAAACTACATTATAAAGGGAAAAGATGTATTGAATACTATTAAGTGTAAAACAGGCTACAAATGGGTATGTGCAAAGTATTTCCACTAGGTTAAGAATGAATGGGGAGCCAGGTGGTGACGCATGCCTTCAGTCCAAGCACTGAGGAAGCAGAGGCAGGTGGATCTCCAAGTTCTAGGCCAGCCTGGCTTAAAGTGAGTTCCAGGACAGCCAGGACTACATAGAGAAACCCTATCTTGAAAAGCCGATAGACAGACAAAGACAGACAGACAGGAAATAGATCAAGTACTAAAATACGTATACTGACTGCATAGCAGGAAGAAGCAACTTTCTTAGGTCACATGGCCAATGAGACATAGAGCCAGAACATTACACTTTACTCTTACCCATCCTATATTACCTAAAGGGTGGAAAGTGCTAAATTCTCAGAAGACAGAACTACAACAGCTATTAATCATGGAAGGCCACCATGAAAGAGTCAGACGTAGAAAGAAATCCAATATTGAACATAACTGAAAATTTCAACAAGAATAAGCCACAACTGATGGACAGGGCTTTTAAAATTATACCTTATTTATTTATTTATGCATTCACTCATTTATTATTGTGTGTGTGCACAGACATGCATTTACAAAAATGCTATGATGCCTGTGTAGAGGTCAGAGGCCAACTTATAGGAGTTGGTTTTCTCTTTCACTATGGTCCTGGTGACCAAACTCAGGTTGTTGGGTTTGACAAGTGCCTTTACCTACTGAGCCATCTGCTGAACCCCAATTCACAGCTTTTAAAAGTGTTACATTATTATTATTTGGTTTATGGGTGTTGTGTGCATGTATGTGTACTACATATGTGCAAACGCCTGTGGAGGCCAGAAGAGGACACCATATTCCCCTGGACCTGAGGTTATTATAGACAGTTGTGATCCTCTGTGGGGGTGCTGGGAACTGAATCCCAGTCCTCTGAAAGAGCAGCCAATGCTCTTAACTGTTGGGCCATCTTACCAATTCCAGAGCTACATTTTTTTTAACAATGAAAAACTTCTCCTTTAACTAACAGGGCCCATTCAATTCAACTAAAATTTGCTGTGCACACTAGACACTGTAGATCTAGATGAGTGTTCTCTCATAGGGCCCTTGAAGCTTTAGTGGAGATGAGGGCTTAGATTATTCCACTATAGGGAAGGCATAAGACGTGCCTAGCAATTTCTCATCCAAGTGCTATGGGAGCATTTATGAACAAAACAAATGGTTCATTAAATCCCTTTCCTCCAGGAAGGTTCCCAAAGGGAGCAGTTTTTCTTTGGGCTCCCTTCTACAGCCATGAGTAAAGAAAACTAGTTGTAACATGTGGCTTATCTGGGAAAGTATCTGGACCCACAGGGCAGGATATTGTCACAGACCTATCTATCTGTTACCATGACTGCAAGTCAAACCTCAGCAACCCTCATGATGCCACTCAGGGCATGTTTGATGCAGCAGGCACCACACTGGAAGGTTCAGTGCCATGGACACTGAAGGAAACAAGGAATGCTTGTTTTCCCCATAGACTCGTAACTCCTAATAAGAATCCAAGGTTCCATGTTCCACAAGAAGCAGACAGCATGGAAGCAAAACACCCTCATGAGGAAAACCTTACATTGTTGCCATAGCTGCACTGATTCAATACAAGAAGGACAGCACTTCAATAAATTTTTGCCAAAGTAAATATCTGACTGGAAAAATGGAATGCTGTTTTTGTGTAGGTCAGAATTTCATACTTGTCTGGCACTTCCAATAAAATGTTATACAGCTTTTATTATTATAATAAAAAATATCAAATAGAGAATAAAGAAAATACAAACTATTGTGAAATATAAAAACATGGTGGTTTCACTATAGAAAATTTAACTGCAAAAGATGAAGAAAAATAGTTAAGAGGCTGCCATATTTAGAGGTGAGAAGGTTGTAAGGCACCAGAAAGCCCATCTAAGCTGTGCTTGTAAAACCAAGGATGAAATTCGAAGGTTTAACAAAAATCAGATGTGTGAAGAAATCTGTTATTTCAAAGGAGGAGAAAAATAGCTGGGCTATCGTTTATCACAGTAAAACACAGCCTATTTAGGAGAAAGAAAAGTGAGGCTCAAATTGATGAAGTCAAAGAAGAAAGGTAGTTTATAAAATGCTTGAGTCTCTGCAAGCTCTCTCTTTTCCTACTCCCGACTACAGTATTCTTTTACAAACAAAAACAAACAAATCACTACTACCAGAACAATTCATTACTGAGAACCTAAGAATTCTGCAGTTTCCCATGACTTAAAACAAGTTTAAAAAAAAAAAAAAACTTTAAGAATGTCTGCCTAAGGTCATGCTCAACTTCCTTAGCGATCAGGGAAATGCAAATCAAGACAACTTTAAGATACCATCTTACACCTACCAGAATGGCTAAAATCAAAAACAACAATGATAACCTTTGCTGGAGAGGTTGTGGAGAAAGGGGTACACTCATCCATTGCTGGTGGGAATGCAAACTTGTGCAACCACTCTGGAAAGCAGTGTGGCGGTTTCTCAGAAAATTCGGGATCAACCTACCCATGGACCCAGCAATACCACTCTTGGGAATATACCCAAGAGAGGCCTTATCATACAACAAAAATATATGCTCTACTATGTTTATAGCAGCATTGTTTGTAATAGCCAGAACCTGGAAACAACCTAGATGCCCTTCAATTGAAGAATGGATGAAGAAAGTATGGAATATATACATATTAGAGTACTACTCAGCAGTAAAAAACAAGGACTTCTTGAAGTTTGCAGGCAAATGGATGGAAATAGAAAACACTATCCTGAGTGAGGTAAGCCAGACCCAAAAAGAGGAACATGGGATGTACTCACTCATATTTGGTTTCTAGCCATAAATAAAGGACATTGAGCCTATAATTCGGGTTCTTAGAGAAGCTAAATAAGAAGGAGAACCCAAAGAAAAACACATCACAGGCGATGAAAGGAGACAGAGACAGAGACCCACATAGGAGCACCGGACTGAAATCTCAAGGTCCAAATCAGGAGCAGAAGGAGAGCGAGCACGAGCAAGGAACTCAGGACCGCGAGGGGTGCACCCACACACTGAGACAATGGGGATGTTCTATCGGGAACTCACCAAGGCCAGCTGGCCTGGGTCTGAAAAAGCCTGGGTTAAAACAGGTCTCACTGAACATAGTGGACAATGAGGACTACTGAGACCTCAAGAACATGGGCAATGGGTTTTTGAGCCTACTGCATGTATTGGCTTTGTGGGAGCCTAGGCAGTCTGGATGCTCACCTTACGAGACCTGGATGGAGGAGGGTGGTCCTTGGACTTCCCACAGGGCAGAGAACCCTGATTGCTCTTTGGGCTGACGAGGGGGGGGGGCTTGATAGGGGGAGGGGGAGGGAAAGGGGAGGCGGAGGTGGGGAAGAGACAGAAATCTTTAATAAATTAAAAAAAATTAATTAATTAAAAAAAAGAGAGAGAGAAAGAATGTCTGGTGAGCCCATAGCAATTTGCACACTTACATCTGTCCATAAAATACAATGTAGTCTTCTCAGTATTTAATAAGCAATGTCACAAGATAGGAGAAGAGAACTCATGAAAATGGGATCCTGGCACAAACCTCAACACTCATTACATGTTTATAAAAATCCCTGCTCTCAGAAAACAAAACAACCAACACTGAGAGACGGTTTCAATCTAATTATATTATGAAAACAAAAGTAACAACAGGAAATCGCAGCAGGGCATCTGATCAGCTCAATTAGCAGGAGAACCAGATAAAGTGATGGCCTGCTATTATGACCTCAGGGGTTAAAGATCCAATTTTCCATCTGGCAAAATCTAGATTTCTAACACAGATGCTGACTCCACATGCTGAATAGTATCAGGTGTTGTCTGGAGCAACCCTGAGCATCCTCCAGCCAACAGGTAGTCAGGGGGCTTTCATGCTACACTCTAATGTAATTGCTTCCTTGTGAACAGAAATAAGAAATTAGTTCCGTATCACGATCATTCCAAGAGGTATTAAAAGGCAATCACAGCAGTAAGAGAAGCCTTGCTTCTCTCCCTTCTTGGTCAGCACTGACACAACACTGTGCCATCATGCTCTACAGCACCCAGAAACTGTTCCAATCAAGAGTCTGTAAATCTCAACAAACAGCCCCTTGCTACTGAAGTGGATCACTGGCTGTGCCTAATGAGAAGTAGATCTATGTACTCAAATCCTTCCTCACATACAAATGCACTGTCTTTTTAAGTTAACAGTCAGCTGACTTTGCGTCCTTGATTGAAGCAATGCTAAACGGTTTTACAAATCAAGAAAATGTCACTCAGCAAGTGCTGGGGCCTATTTGCGAGTGTTCAGACTCTTCAATACCTATGCTGCAAGACTAAAGTTTTTCTTACACTTGGAAACATGAACTTGGTAAGTCAGGGGTCAGTGGACAAAAGCACAGCTCTTATTTGCATTAGACTTAAATCTTGTGACTTTTACACATGCAAATGTCAGTGCACATGCACGCACACACAGTCCCACCGCAGGTATAGGTCTAAGTACCTGGTCTTGAGACTTCCATTCAGAAAGGAGGTTAGCAATTCTGTGTGCACACTGTTAGGGTTTGACTCCAGAAGGCCCCACAGTCTCATCTGCCTTAGCACTTGTTAAGGTTAAAGGACCACTTGGAGACTACGGAGCCTTTAGAACTGCATAGCTTTGGGGCCCAAGCTATTAGGAGTGGTCCTTTGGGAGCTACAGCCTGGCCCCACTTTCTCCTCATCTGAGAAGACACGAAGAAGCCATGCTGTAAGTTCATACCACATTGACCCTAGTCACCATGTACCCTCTAAACCAGTGATTCTCAACCTTCGTAATGCTGTAACCGTTTAATACATGACAAGATCTGGGATGTCTTTCGTTGCTTTTATTGGTTAATAAATAAAGCTGCTTTGGCCTATGGCACGGCAGAATATAGCCACACTGGAAGAGATAGAGAGAGAGAGTAGGGGGAGTCAAAGAGATGTCATCTGCCAAAGAAGGACACATCAGAACCTTACTGGTAGGCCACAGCCTCATGGCGATACACAGATTAATAGAAATGGGTTAATTTAAGATGTAAGAGTTAGTTAATAAGAAGTCTGAGCTAATAGGCCAAAGAGTATTGTAATTAATATAGTTTCTATGTGATTATTCGGGTCTGGATGACCAGGAACAAAAGAACAGTCTCCGCTTACAATGTCACCATAAAATTATTTTCATTGCCACTTCATCACTGTAATAAACTGTAATGTAAATATTTGTCTTCCAGTGGTCTTAGGCAACCCCTATGAAAAGGTTATTGACATGGGTCATGCCCACAGGATGAGAACTATTGCTCTAAACTGTGAACAGAAAGAATCATCCAGCCGGGCGATGGTGGCGCACGCCTTTAATCCCAGCACTCGGGAGGCAGAGGCAGGCGGATCTCTGTGAGTTCGAGACCAGCCTGGTCTACAGAGCTAGTTCCAGGACAGGCTCCAAAGCCACAGAGAAACCCTGTCTCGAAAAACCAAAAAAAAAAAAAAAAAAAAAAAAAAAAAAAAAAAAAAAAAAAAAAAAAAAAAAAAACCAAAAAAAAAAAAAAAAAAAAAAAAAAAAGAAAGAAAGAATCATCCCTCCCTATCCCTCCCTTTAGTTGTTTCTGCCAGATATTCTGCTATAGCAACACACACGCCATAAATCATATTTATACACACACACACACACACAGAGCAAACCAATCTCTTTTATCCACCTATACCTATCTCTCTAAACAATTCACCAAGCTGCCTATCTTAATAAAGCCTAGACATCCCTCCCTGTGTGTGCGTGCGTGTGTGTGTGTGTGTGTGTGTGTGTGTGTGTGTGTGAGAGAGAGAGAGAGAGAGAGAGAGAGAGAGAGAGAGAGAGAGAGAGAGTTTTTAAATTCTCTCCCTTTCTCTGAGACAGTCTTTCTATGTAGTCCAGGTGAGTCCCACATGCCCCTGCTTAGAATCCAGCTGTTTCTAAAGTGTTTAGTAGCTATATGGGTTTCTTTCACATTAAGATTTACTCTCCAGGTATTTCATTTTCTTCCTCCCAGGTAAGTGGTGTTTTACAAATGCAAGTTCATACAAATTGCCCAGGGACACAAAACTTACTTGGCCTTCTGAATCCATACACAGTAGTCTGAGATGTAGAGATCATTCAAAATGTAGGCTGGGTCATTTTCCTGAAAGATTTTGTGAACATCCAGGAGACATTTTAAAACTGCACTCTTACCTGAAAAAAATTTAAAACATCCAGTCAACCTTAAGGAGGAAAAAAAATCTGATTTCTTAATTAAGAAATTTAGATCTTGGAGGGAAATGCATTTAAAACAGCTCAGAGTTTTAATAGCTTCTTAAGAATATTTTAACTTATGAACTACCTCTCTAGCCCCTTAGCTTTTATTTTTGAAACAGTCTTACTATGCTACCCAGGCCTTCCTTGCACTTGTGATCCACCTGTCTCTGCTGAGCAGCTGGGGTTATAGGCCTGCACTGCCCCCTGGCTCAAAAGCACATTGTGAAAAAAAGAGAACTTGTATTTACAGTGGTGGTGCCCAATACATACAAGAGATGCGTACGTTAGCAGGTTCACTTTCAACAACCTGAAGTGTGTGCACAGCGCAGAAGTGGTCACTCAGCTTCTTTCCCTGCCCATTCTTTAAGCCACACAAAATCTCCATCCTTTTCCCTTGGCAATGCCTTATTCCTGCCCTCTCTTTCCAGCCACCAGAGTCCACATCCTTTCACACATCCATCATCTCATGTGTAGAGTCAAGAGTTCTTCCCCATCTTTGGTTCTAGACTCTCCAATGGGTCACACATTTTGTGATGTTGTCCACCCCACCCCCTAGCATGTGTTTTCAAGACTCTTCATGGCATCCTCTAACTAATTCCTCTTTTCTACTTGACATAACTTGTCTAGCAAGTCTTGGGTCCTTTCAGCAAACCCTCAGCCCATATCCCTTTACTAAACCCTGCAATGGCAATGGAAAGGAAGCCAGGTGATGATCCTCCCTAAACCTCCCCTGCTCACTTCATAGGAGAACCCCAGCTGCCAGGATGTAAGAGCCATGGAGACTATTCCACCCTCAGTGGTGCCACAGACCACCCACTGTGCCATGCTACCTATACACTCTTGGGTCACTCAGGCATATCACATTTTATTAGTCAAGAGTTAAGTCCTTGGAAACACAGGTCAGGCCTTTCCAGGGTTAACCAGGCAGCGTCCTAATATGCAGACAATGAAAGTTCCATTGCTAGCCTACAAAATGAGAGAGCCGTGCAATGCTTAGCAGCTCAGAACTACAAGACCCCAAGTTCATCTAGTTAAGTCAAAGAAAGACTTCATTGTGACTCAGATGGACACCTCCACTGCCTGCCTAAATACGAAGTAGATAATGTAGATGGGAGAATTTCAAGAAAAGAGGAGGAAGTAAAAACAGAGCACATACCTGTGGTGAAACCAGTGTCACCCCAAAAAACCCAAAGGTGAACTGAACCTGGAAGAATGGTTGGAATGGTTGGTACAGTTCCAATGCCAATGGGATAAAAAGTGTCCCACTAGGCACACACGAACTGGTTCCCTCCTGATTTTTCTATTTCGGTGAAGAGCATGCAGCAGGAAGGTGTTAAGATTGTGATACCGGCTGTCCTAGCTTGTTTCTATTGCTGTGATAATGACCATGGGGGCATGGAGGCAGGAGGTTAACTTGGCTTAAACTTCTACATCACAGTCCATCATCAAAGGAAGCCAAGGCAGGGGCTCAAGGCAGGAACCTGAGACAGACGCTGAAGCAGAACCATAAAGAACACTGTAACTTACTGTCATGCTCAGCCTGCTTTTTCATATAACCCAGGACCACCTGCCCAGGGGTAGCACCACCCACAGAGGGCTGGGGCTCACCCCACCCATCATTGATCAAGAAAACATTTTTGTCCTAATGCTAATCTGATGGAGGCAATTCCGCAATTGCCCGTTCCTCCTCCCAGATGACTCTTACACGTGTCAAATTGACAAAAAAAGCTAATCAGCACCCTGACTGACTATAAAGAGTTTCAAGTAGCAATCACAGTCTGTGCCAGAAAACCATTCACATGTAACTTGACTTTACGTCTTTACAGGGTGACAGTCCCAGAACATTCCTTCCCAAGATCTCGTACCTTCCTAATAGAACCAGATGAACAGAAAATGCAGGGTTTAAGGTGGTAGGGAAGGTACTAGTCCATTCACTGAATCAACAGATGAGCCCATTGTGTGCCTAGCACTGGTCTACGTGGAGGAGCACAGTTATTCGTTATTTACACCTCTTCTTTTCCAAAATGTCCACCAGACACATGCAATTTGTTCAGCAAAAGCCTGGACACACTCTGCTACAGAGCTCTCAAACACTGACAGAGGAATGCTATACATTGTGACTCATATGCACTTAAGCAACTGACAAGCAATCTTCAGAGGACGCTTTCAAGCAATCATATGCAAGGGAGTTTGGGGAAATGGGAGTTAGAAGCTCTCTTCAAAAAGCTGTGTATCAACAAGCCTCACCAAAACTAGTTTTACGGAATTTTATGTCATAGCATGGAAAAGAGAGCCAGGCTGGTTGCAGCTGACAATCTAAGAGAAGCACATTAAAGTAACCCTCCCTCCAACCCGCTATTGTCATCTGAGCCCCTTTGGTTTCTCAAGCTAGCAGCCAGCTTCCCCACGGCAAGCACGGCATCACAGCTAGGGGTTTACATACAGGGGGATAGCTGGGGTTTTTAACATCTCGTTTGTACCAAATGCCCTTTCTGTCCTGTCCTCGGCTACTTATTCAGCAGCTATCCACAAAAGAAAAGACTAGTCCTTTTCTAGGCTGTCACATGGCTGGTGACCAGAGCTTACAGGGACGCACAGTCCCTGCCTCCTGTGGGGCTTTTACCCAGTTATGGTCTTGTCACACATGCTATGAGCATAAAAACCTGCTCAGGCCTAAAGCTAAGACAATTATTTTGGCTCAAAAGCACTGCAGGAAAGTGACCATTTTTCAAGCGGTTCACTGCCTGCTCCAGAGTATAAAAAACAAAGGTACCTTTTGCACAGTAACCACGGTAACTATTTTCACTGCAGGAAGGAGCTAGCATTTGTCCCCAAGATATCAAATGGCCCTAAACTCAGAGATTCCCTAGGACTGATTGGCTGGATAAGCCAACCCTAGCCATGCAAGAATGTTATCCCTGAATCTAGGGCCTTCTACTCACCCATGAAGGCACTAGAAACTAGTGTCCTGGGCTTGTAAGTGACAAAAGTCATGAATGTTTTACTTCACGGGAATGATTGTCTAATGATGGCACACAGAAACATAATGACAACATAAGAAAATATGGAGTGCAATAATAAGCAGGTGGCCGGTAAACACGATTTAAAATGTTCTCTGACTTTTCCTCCTATTAGCAGACCAGGTTGGGCAATAATCTCTCAGCGACAAACCAGCTTGTGGCTGAAGGTATTTAAGAAATTGGTCTCATCCCTAGAAGAATCAGAGTAGGAGATGCTTTTGCTGGTTAGGTGCCAGAATAGGAAGAATAATGCAAGCTGCTATCTACACCTAAGACGATCTCAGTTTCTTTCCAATGGGCAACTACAGCTTTCGGAATACCCAGCTCTGACCTATGCACATGCAGGTCAACCTGCACTGTTATCAACCTCGGTCGGGTGGTGTTCTCCAGGAGTCACCTTCCTTGGTTTTTGAAACAGTGTCTCTCTGCTCAGTGAGTAGTCAGTGCAGGCCAGTGACTGGAGGGCCAGGGAAGAACATTAAGTAGCCTGCTCTGTCACTCTATTTTATTCCCTACAGACAGGGTCTCTCACTGACCTTGGCAGCTAAGTCCAGACTTTTTATAAGTGTGCCAGGCATTTAAACACAGGTCCTCATACTTGCTCAGCAAGGGTCCATTCTGGCAAAGCTGCCTCCTTGATGTTTTAAGTTCCGCAAAACAAGAAGTCAAGAAATCAAAAGAAGACTTTAAAGTCTTGACAGAAAGGCTGCCTCATCGGTATTTATAAAATGTATCAGAATAAAAGCCAACAGTATTTATCATCTTTAAACACAATTTAGCAGATACCTGGGTAAATTTCTTAGAGTCTTGTGAGACAATATTATCAAAAGAGATATCTTAGCAATTATTTTAACATTAATTTCCATAGCTCATTTGAGCCTAAAAAGGGAGAAGATAGAAAGAAACACTGTGTCAAATCAGTCAAAATTAAGAGAAACAAAATGGGGTAATTTGCTTCATGATGAAGCCCTGTTAAGATGCAGAATAAAGTCCCTAATAACAAAATGCTTCTCAGTCTGGGTAAGTCTTTCACACCCTCAAATTCCACGTAAGGGTTCTGCATTGTAAGAAGCACATACCTAAAATGAGCAAGTCTCGTAGGCAGAGTAAGGCCAGTTTAGAAAAAACAAACAAACCATCCTTTGCTATTATAGTTACACTACACACAGTATCCACACATTAACAGGAAGCAAGAGTACACTTTATAGGTGGTCCTGCCTAAAACAGATTCAATCCAGTGTCTAATTTTCCATCCAAGTATCAATTCAGGCATTCCTTTTTTTCTGGGAAGAGAGTTCCCCAGGCCTACTTCAGGTACCCCCACAATGCCTGGCACACCTCTCCAGTTAGAGCCAACATGTACATCACATACTAGCCCTAGCTAAGTTAGGCACTTCCTTTATTTGTTTCACAAATAAGTGAATGATTTGGCCCAGTCCCAGCTAGGATTTGAAATTAAGCGATGGTGGTGCACGCCTTTAATCCCAGCACTCGGGAGGCAGAGGCAGGTGGATCTCTGTGAGTTCGAGACCAAGCCTGGTCTACAAGAGCTAGTTCCAGGACAGGCTCCAAAGCCACAGAGAAACCCTGTCTCGAAAAACCAAAAAGAAAAAAAAAAAAAAAAAAAGAAAGAAATTAAGCATGTGTGACTCTCAACCACTATATCATAAACAGTATCTGAATTCATCACCTTGCATGGAGAACTCCTAGGCAGGAAAGGATGTGACTTTTCATTCTCTAAACTGGAACAATGTCCAGAAAACCCTATGTTCCTGTTCAATAAAGGATACAGACTGGAGTAGACAGAGCTAACATTTCCACCCTTGCTCAGACTGCTGGGTTAACATGTACAAGGGTAGGCAACACCTCTGGGGTCTGTGAACTTAACTTCAAGATACTGCATTATTACAGGCATGGTGCTCACACCTGTAATTCTAGCACAGGAGGACACAAAACACCTGTTCACGACAATCATGGAACACTCCCTCCAGGAGGAAAGGAGAAGGCCTTTAGGTCTCAGAAAGTTCCTGAGTTATGACATTCACAAGACTTGTAAAGTTATAAAAGACAATAAGCAGTTACTAGGGAGAGAGAACTCAAGGACCAGTTAATCAGCCTGCAAATTGTTCCTGGAGCAGTAAGGATGCAGCTTTGTGAGTCATCACTTAGGCTGAGGTGGGCTTCTTGGAGATGGAGCTGCCTTTTGAGTGACCATGTTCTTGTGAGAAAACCCTCACTTATACTCCTGCAAGTAACAGAAGTGTTCCTTTGGTCCATCGTCAGTGCTCTATCTAAGGGTCAATACAAGTCTGTTCATGTCTTCCGAGGAAGACTCGTAAAATGCAACTGACACCCAAGCAGAACCAAAGAACTGACGATGAGTAACGGAGAGGTGCCTGCTCATTCCCTGCAACAGGTACTGAGATATGCAGCTGAGGATGATCTGCGTGAGGACGGGGCGCTTCTCTGTCAGCAATCCAGACAGAACCACTTTTCCCCATGGATATGGGATGATGTGCCTCCTTGCTATCTGGTGGCACATTCTACATTAGACACATGATAGAACACGCAACCAGAGTCAAGCCATCTAAGAGGAGAGCATCCCTGAGAATAATTTTCAAGTGGCCATCTTCTTTTACTTGAGATGGGTAGCATGCTTCTTTGACTAATGGGGTCCATCCTGTGAAATGGTAATGTCCCAAACAGATGATAAAAGAACTCGCCTGTATATGGGAGGAATTGTGAGAAAAAGGCATGCAGATGCAACCCACTGGCAAAACAGTAGAAAACAAAAAAGGTGAGATGGAAGGGTTGGCTTGGCATTTCTCACAGCTGGAAGGTTGTGAAAAGACAACATAAGTTAGAGCTGTGCTAAAGAGCCCTTCTCTGGTTCCAAAATCTTAGAACTCATGGAAGAATCAGTGAGGCGGGACAGAGCAAAGCAGAAGTGCTGGAAAACACTTCTCAAGTTCCACCTTTAGTACAAAGGAAGGAAAACCCCATGATTCAACATGACTGATAATCAGAGAACACTCTGCATTTGAACTGATCAAATTGAGAAAAACTCTTAATTGAGGAATGAAGAACCCCTTGACAATCTGGCTTTGTGAGGTTGTGAAAAAGGGGGGCAAATGGAACCAGTCTGAGTGCCATGAAGACAGAGAAACTAAGTGTGGTAGTTTGAATGAGAAAGGACTCATAGATTTGAATACTAGGTCCCCAGCTAGTAGAAGTATTCAAGAAGGCTTAAGAGGTGTGGCCTGGTTGGAGGGGGTGTGTCACTGGGGGAGTGGTAAGTGTGGGTTTGGAGGCTTCAAAGACCCATATGATTCCCAGTTAGCACTCTCTGCTTCCTGTTCGTGGATCAGGTTGTAAGCTTTCAGGTACTGCTTCCGTACCAAGCCTGCTTGCCACCATGTTTCCTGTCATAATGGTTACAGAAGTTAACTCCCCGCAACTGTGAACCCCAAATGAAATGCTTTCTTTTGTAAGTTGCCTTGGTCACGGTGTTTTATTACAGTAATAGAAAAATAACCAAGACACTAAGTAATATGATTTATTCATCTTTCCCCTAGACAGAGGCTGCATAACCTGAAGCAACGCAAACAATAGAGGTACTCAAGGCCTTGCACGGGCATCATTAGAAAGCCTTGGTTTCACCAGCTGAGGTCTCCATGAATTTCATTAAGACAACAAAAGGCAAGCACAACAAATTAAGTTCAGTAAGATGAACAGTGTTTGATGACCAGTTCACCTGACAGGACTGTTCACAGTAGAGTTAAGAAGCTGAGAGGCTGGAGACATGGCTCAGGGGTTAGGAGCACATACTGTTCTTGCAGATGACACAAGTTAGATTCCTAGCACCCACACTAAGGGCCCATGATCACCTGTAACTCCTGCCTCAGAGGGATCCAAAGCCTCTGCCCTCTATGAGAACCTGTACTCATATGCATGTATCTACACACAGACACAAATTTAAAAATATAGCAAAATAAAGAAAAACAGAGTGAGGGAGGAAAGAAGAAAAGGGAGTGGGGAGAAGGGAAAAGGTCAACTCAGCAAGGACTTCATTCTGGTGGTGCTGCTGAGCCCTAAGGTGGGACACAACCTTTACAATATAGGAGAAGCTCCGCAGACCTGGATGACTTCGAACAGCATGGAAGCCAGGTGTGTAAAGAGCAAAAGCAACCGAGAGGGGAGGAAAAGGTCAAAGCAGACAGGAGTCTGTGCAGGTTGCTAGGTGGCAAATGTGCCAAGATTTGTGGAGCAGAGCTCCTATGGAGAAAATGACCAGAAAGGCAAAGGCTGTGCTATTAAGCTTCTGAAGCCTTTAAAGCCTGAGCACAGCTCAGGGAAACGTAACAGCAACACAGGTGAAAAAGAAGCCTATCTTGGGGTTGGCAGTTCAACATCTAGAATACCTGTGTGCATTTCTGCCCTGCCAAGAAAGTTTACTGGCAGTGGTGATGGTTCACTCAACCTAGGGCCTTTTTTCACAGCCAGGAGAGACTGACGAACACGCAAGTTCCACAGTGATAGCCCAGAGCCTGTCAGAACCCAGAAGTTGACTCCAGTGCCTACCTCAGGTTAGAGCAAAGCCCTGGTCCCTCTTGGCTGAGCTAGGCTGAGCAGTACAAGCTGGCCCCACTCAGCTAGGCTGAGACCACTGGAGCAGAGAGATGCACGGCAGGCACAGCAGCAGTGGCAGCAGCACCCCATACATGTAGTGTTCCCATACGTGCCACTGTACTCAACACTGATCTTGTATACATGCACACAAAATAATTGCTAGAACATAGACATTTGTGAATGAACTTAGGTCAATGTTGGACATTATCCTCAATCACTTTTCAACCCACTGGAATTAAGAGTTCACTGATCAGCTCGAATGGCTAGCCAGCATGTCCTGGTTCTACTACCCAGCACTGGGACTAAAGTATACAATACTATGCCCGGATTGTTCCATTATGCTAGGTGTTGCGGGAGGTCCTTCCGCTCCTCCAGCCAATAGCCGCTGAGATACCAGCCCATTGGGGCGTGGTCTCTCTCTCTTTAAAAAAGCAGCGTCTTCTCTCCTCCTGCTCCGCTTCCGGCGACTAGACTCCTTCCTGATTGCACAGAGGGCTGTTGTCTGGGGCGGTGACCTGTAAGTTTTTTCCCCTTTAAATAAATACCACCCTACTAATCATAATTCCAAACTGGTGTGGGATTGTTTTGTGATTTACGCCTTCAGCTAGGGATCTGAACTCAGGTCCCTATGCCAGCATAGTAAGTATTTAACTGAGCCCTCAACATTGTTCTTTGATGAAATAATTGATGTACATAAGATCATTTTGTATTATACAATACCTTAATAAGACTTCTTTTTTAAAAAAATATCTTCCAGGATAAACTGGCACTTGTTTAGATAAGGTAGGCCTTCAAATATCCTTACCAACCTCTGTTGAAAGGTTTGATTACCCCCCCCAAAAGACTCAACTATATAATGCTATACTATCCCTTGAGTGTCTTATAGATTTGAGCAACATCTGGAATAACAATAAAAATAAGAGTTAAAGAGTCTGAAGAAAGGCACCATGCAGCCATAATAGTGGATGACAATCCTGGTGCCAGAGATAGGCTACCACTCTATGAGGTAGCCAAGGAGGTTCCTGAGGCCCCACAACTACCATAACTGTTGGTTACATGCTACAACTAGATAATAAGCCCTCATTACTTTAAAAAAAATGGCAGTAGGAGATGTGTTGCAGAATATTATTTTTAGGTGTGTTACTTTTGTTTATGTCTGGAATATTTATTTAATGATGCAAAGATGTGTTTGATTAAATAAAATTCACCTGCGGTCTGGAGGCTGAGTCAGCGACTAGGAAATAGTAGGGAGGAGCCAGGTGGAGAAGGGTTTATAAAGCGGGGCGAGAAAAAGCATGAGGACTTCTCGGGAGATGCCAGGAGGCGAGCTAGGTGAGCTGCTTGCTATTCAGCCTCTCTGGAAACAGGACTCTACCTTTGAATCATGAGTTCTTTAGTGGGACAGAGATTTAGATAAGTTTTCCTAGTAGTTTTGGAAGAGTCGGTGCCTGAGGGAACAGAATTTCTTCAGGCTGTGGCTCTAGCAGCCCTAGCTGCTGCTGGTAGCAGTGGAGTTGCAGTTGCTGACTAGGACAGCCGTAGTTTAAAAGGCAGACAATTAAAATGAGGACAAAGGACGACGTGGAGAAGTTAGGCTGGAAATGAGCTGGAAGCTCTGACCTTTCTGGGTGGCTTTTTTTTTCCTTTTTTAGTTATTTTATTTTTTAAATTTTTTATTACTTTATAAATAATAGGAGTAAAAATTTCCACTTCCTCTCCTCTTCCCACTCCCCTCCCGCTCCAGTCCTAAGACAGGGCAGGCTACCCTGCCCTGTGTGAAGTCCAAGGCCCTCACGCCTCCATCCAGGCTTAGGAAGGTATGCATGCAGATAGAATAGGATCCCAAAAAGCCAGTACATGCAGTAGAGACAAATCCCAGTGCCATTATTGTTGGCTTCTCAGTCTGCCTCAATTGTCAGCCACATTCAGAGGGTCCAGTTTGATCCCATGCTCGTTCAGTCCCAGACCAGCTGGATTTGGTGAGCTCCCATTAGTTCAGGCCCTGTCTCATTGGGTGGACCAACCCCTTGTGGTCCTGACTTCCTTGGTCATATTCTCCCTCCTTTTGCTCTTCAACTAGACCTTGGGAGCTCAGTCCAGTGCTCCGATGTGGGTCTCTGTTTCTATCTCCATCTGTCATCAGATGAAGGTTCTATAGTGATAATCAAGATAGTCATCAGTCTGATTACGGGACAAGGCCAGTTCAGGCATCCTTTCCTCCATTGCCCAGGGTCCTAGCTGGGGACATCCCTGTGGACATCTGGGAACCCCTCTAGAGTCAAGCCTCTTGCCAACCCCACAATGCCTCCACAGATATGGGAGCAGGGCTGGCTGGTTTTCATTGCGCTAGAAAATGCAATGCAGGCTGCATGGGCAGAACTGTCACCAACAGTCCTGTTTGGTTATGGACGCTGCATGATATGCTACCCACATACGTGGTAAGATGTGTCCACTGAACAATAGTGGTATGACTGTTATAGGTGCCATTAACTTCTTGCTGATTTGGATTTAACACCCTCTCCATAGGAGGGAACTCATGCCTGGCATTGTAAATCACATCAAAAGCCTATGGCTGGACTCCAGTGGGGAAGCAGCTGCTATTGTTTATTACTAAACAGTCTCTATTCACCCATGCTCAAGGAAGTAGCCCCTCCCCATGATCCTCTAAGTGATTCCAATAATGTCACTGATCCACTAAACTAGACTTGGGTAGAACTGTTTCTTTGGTCTGTTGTCAGTGTCTCCCTGGAAAAAGTTACCCAATAACACACAACTTGTTTCCAACTTCTCTTATTACATCTACTACCTGAAACTCAGCTGTACCAATTTTCTTTCCTCTGTACCATTAAAAAACCAAGGCTGCTTTTAGCCTTTTCTGTTCTTACAACCCTTAATCAGAGCCTGTCAAAGTGTCAGGTCTTTCAATCTCTAAGCACATAGTCAGATGTCATCAAAATCATTTGATGGTTGCATAACTGATTCTCACTCACTTAGACAGTTAAGAACAAGACACTCAAATTCCAGGTAGAACTCCTTTAAAAAAAAATCCCATTTACATACTAAGTAAAAAATGGACAAGTTAAGAAGTCAAAGACAAACAGCTTATTGAGACCAACTTAAAACATATACTAAAAACTTCAAAAATATTTTAGCACAATTATGATTCATCAACTTCACCTGAAGGATATGCCACATATTCCCATGTCCAACTAAAACTTAGCTGTTTGAATTGATACTGCTTAATAACAAAAGTTCTGACACGCCCTTGGGAACTGTTAGCTCGATTTGGGAAAGCGGCTCTAAGCCAGAGAGAGGAAATGTGAGTGCACAGGAGGAACAGCTAGCAGCTCTTCAAGCGGCGCCTGGAAGAAGACCCACTCAGCCGCATCACATATGCATCTTTTGAGGGTGGAGAATATTGTGCCAAGGTGATTTTTTTAAAATAATGTTGGCAATCAGTATTCTTCCTTTCTACTTCTTTTAAAGTCCTGCAGAGTGTCAAGACTACACACAACACAGTGACAGCAGGTGACAGATGGACCATGCATCTGCCCATTTCACCCAGGCCTCATCACTGTTTTCATACACCCTGTCTTATTTGCTTGCTGCTTGGCCAACTAGACATCTCAGTTTGCTTCTCCTAGTGAGGAGGATCCTATGCTGCTGCAAACCAAAAAGATCAGCTGCATCTTGCCTACATGGTGAGACAGCAAGGAAAGTGATATGTTAGCACCCTGCTGTTAGGGATGGGAGGCAGCCCTTGACCTCAGCCTCCAATCCTTCAAGATAAACTTGAGGCAAAGGTGGTAAATCTATTCTGTGAAGAGCTACAAATTTGATATTTTAGCTTTGTAGGCTGTGTAATCTCTGCTGCATCTACGTGACTATGCCATTAAATTATAAAAGCAGCCAAAGAAAACACATAAGTGATTGGGCATGATTGCGTTCCAATAAAACTTTATTTATGGACACTAAAATATGAAGTGAATATAACTTTCATGTCACAAAACATAATTTTGTTTTTCTTATGGGACAGAGTCTCCCACATGCAGGAATTTTCAGTCTTCCTGTACCGTCTCCCAGGTGACAAGATGAAGGGTGTGTGCCACCGTACCTGACTCAAAGTATCACTTTTCTTTTGTTATTTTTAATCACATATCTAAAATGTTGGCACTAAGGAGGGCAGAAGTAGGACAATCAGTAGTACAAGGGTAGTCATCTACATGAAGAGTTTAAGGTCAGCCTGGGTTACAGGATACAAGGCCATATCTTAATAGCCCTCCTACATAAATAAATGAGATGAAAAAAATGAAAATACTTAACTCAAGGACCAAACAGGATAGATTCGATCTTTTGGGAACACTTAAGGTATTTTCTTAAGGGACCTTCTCTTTTTCCTTTTATACACACTTTTTATCATATACATACATGTAAAGGCCAGAGGTGTCTTGATTACTTTCCACCTCATACACTAAGGCAAGTTCTTTTACTTGAACCCAGGGCATCCAATTCAGCTAGGCGAGCTAGCTAGTTCACTCTGGGTATCCTAGTCTCACTTCTCAAGAGCTAGGGCTACAAACAGGCCAACATGCCCACTTGGCATTTATGCTGGTACTAGAAATCCAAACTCTGGTCTTCAAGCTTGTGGAGTAAGTAGGTTCTCAACTGAGCCATTTATCATCTGTCACCAAGCCCCCTTATCTTACAAATGCATACATATGTCCTGTCTTTTGTTCCTTCATTCTTGTCAGACAACAAACTCTTCAGAGGCTAAGGCCATGCTGTGCATACCTTTCTCCTCTCCATCGATTCTGTGTACTGCCCCGCACAGAAAGAAGACCAGACTCATGTCTGCTCAACACCTGCATGCCTGTCACTGGCTAGTGTTTAAAGATGAGATCCTTATTTAAAGAAACTTTTTTTAAATTTATTTATTATGTATACAATATTCTGTCTGTGTATATGCCTGCTGACCAAAAGGGGGCACCACACCTCATTACAGATGGTTTGGAGCTACCATGTGGTTGCCAGAACTCGAACTCAGGACCTTTGGAAGAGCAGGCAATGCTCTTAACATCTGAGCCATCTCTCCAGCCCCCTTAAAGAAACTCTTAAGCTACATAAATGGAATTCTTGTATGCCCTCTGGGGGGCATATAAAATGACTCATTTGATTTCATCTAGGTTCCAATATTAACCTTCAATAGGACCTCAAGTCAAATGAAAGTTTTCCTCTCTCCCCACCCTAACTTCATTTTAAATAAATACAACTTCATCTTCTTATAGAAGACAGAATGAAAGCTACTCCCATTTTCAAAAAGGTTTGGCTGACTTTATAGATAGTCAATTATGAAGGTTTTAAAAATCACACATTTGAAAAAACTATAACTAACTTCTTCATTTTCTATATTACTCAGCTAAGAAACGGAAGAACTTAGCAAAGCATATTAACTAAACAGTTCAAGAACTATAACGTGGATGTGAATTCTCTGAAAGTATTTAAGAAATCAGCTGATTTAGAGCCATTACCCCCAGTAAGCAACATACATAACCAAGCTTCAAGGAACAGAACATTAAATCTTAAACTATTAGCAATTCACAGTAACTAGAAGGCAATTATAACATGCAAACCATGTGGGAAATGCTGTATTTTAAGCAAACAAAGAACTTTTCTTATAATTTTAACTTCCAAATTACCATGAAAACAATCTACACACTTATAACAGCTCACAACACTTAGTTATTAGAGGCAGGGATGTTGCGGGAGGTCCTTCCGCCCCTCCAACCAATAGCTGCTGTGATACCAGCCCATTGGGGCGTGGTCTCTCTCCCTTTAAAAAAGCGGCTATTTCCTCTGCTCGCTCTCTTCACTTCCTGCTCTGCCGGAGACTAGACTCCCTTCCTGGTTGTGCAGATGGCTATTGTCTGGGACGGTGATCTGTAAGATTCCCCTTTAAATAAAT
Organism: Alexandromys fortis; assembly: GCF_014885135.2. Taxonomy (NCBI): domain Eukaryota; kingdom Metazoa; phylum Chordata; class Mammalia; order Rodentia; family Cricetidae; genus Alexandromys; species Alexandromys fortis. The sequence goes on from NW_026067947.1 coordinate 4,582,320, forward strand.
AACACCCTATTAATCATAACTCCAAACTGGTGTGGCCTTGTTCGTGACTTACGCCTTCACAGGGATTCTGTAGAAACAAGTGGACATGGTTTTCTTCCCTTTGAAGGCCACTGCACATCAACATCCTTTTAGATGGGCTACGTAGAAACCTACAGATGCTCTGAGGCTGGCTAACATGAACTGGAGACAGAAACACACTGGCACTCTAATGAAAGATAGGATTTCAAGCCTCTATGCTTGAGGCAGGAGAAAGAAGAGTAGCTCAGGTTAGCTCAATCACAGTGTCTATACTTTCCAGTATTCTGGCTCAGTACCGCAATTTGGGAATTGATCCCGCTCTAAAGCTTGCTCCTGTAAGATTTTAATTAGGGTTTAGATGACTAGTATCTAGATGATGGGAAGGCAGTATACCACCATATAACCTTCATGAGGACCTGTCCAACCTCAAGTGAATCATCCCGTCTCCCTTTGTTGAACTGAATGTTTCTTTTAAGGAGGGTACTTTGTGCCGTGTACCTGCCAGTGCTCAGCACTTGCTTCAGTGCTGAGTGACACAGACACGAAGGCCTGTGTCCCCTCACTTTAGTTTTTATTCATACTCATGAACTTATCTCTTCGATCAAGCTAGAAGCGAAAAGGAATAAGGAAAATATGTAACTCAAATGTTTCAGTTATGGTTTCTATTGTGAAAAATCACCATGACTAAAAGCAACTTGGAGAGTAAAGGGTTTATTTCCTTTCACAACTTGTAGTTCACCAAGAAGAAAAGTCTGGGTAGAAACTCAAGGTAGGAACCTAGAGGCAGGAACTGAAGCAGAGACCAAGCCCGCTCCTGGTTTGCTCAGTTTGCGTTCTTACACACCTCACAACCACCCGCACTGGAAAGGCAGGACCCACAATGGGCTGGACCATTCTTATATTTTTGGTTGTGAGCCTAGCCTTTAATGGCTGAGCCATCCCTTCAGGCCTGGGCTGGACCATTCTACATCAATCAAGACAATACACAGAGACTTGCTTACACGCAATCTGCTGGCATTTTCTCAACTGAGGTTTCCCTTCCTTCCCAGATAACTCTAACTTGTATGAAACTGACAAAAACTAAAACCAAACAAATAAAACCCAAAACCCAAAACTAAGCAGGACAGCAAAGAAGCAGGGGGAGAGCACAAAGGTTCCAGGGTACTGTGAGCAGGAGATGGGATGTGCTCGCCTGGGCTGCACAAGGAATGGTCTAGTGGTTAAGATGCATACAAATCAAATGAATTCTAACAGTCCCCAGCTGGCAATAGGATCTTCTTGCTGGCTTCCAAGATGCCTTCTTTCACCTTCCTAAAGACCACATGAATCACCCAACCACTCAGCCTCAGCAGTGCACATGAAACAATGGGAAACATTTGTGCTTGTTCAGCATTTGTCACTGACAAGTTACCAGGACCTTATACTTTGGGATAAAGTTCTCATCGTAAACTTTCTTGCCTCGGATGAACTTGCCACCTGTGCCATTATGGCATGTAAAGTCACCACCCTGGCACATGACTCCTGGAACAATTTTATGAAAGAAGGAACCCTTTTAACAAAACCTATTTCCTCCAGTGCTCAGACCATGAAACTTTTCTGCTGCCTTCAGAACTTTCTCTGCAAGTAAGTGAAAGAGATAGAGTCCATGGACTCATGTCAAAGTAGTGTTGGCTATAGCTAAAAGCAAGCCACTACTGAGGGTCAGCAACATCTGAAAAGCTACTAATTCTTCTTTCTATTGCTCTTAATTTTTATTGGGTCCTTTGTCCAGAAGAGCTTTTCCAAGTAGGTACTCATTTAAACTGTCTGTTGAATAAATCAATTAATAGATAAACTCATCAACCAATTAACAGATACTTGATAGTGTGCTAGGAAATGGTCGGACTGAGGCATGGAAGTCAACTATAGCAGCAACTCCCTTCTATTGGAGGTGACATGCCTTAAACCAGTTTCCCTCGTTTTAGATTTTCACTCTCTACACTTCTGAGCTTCTTCTTATACACACGATTCAAAACACTAAACCAAACAACCTTGGGAGCAGACTAGGGCTATGGTTCAACCATAGCACACTTTCAGGCTCTAGGTTCAACCCTCAGTAATGAAAAGTGAAATTTCTAAACACCCTTTGGAGTATGTAACGTATATCATCCCCCTATCCAGACTACTGCATTTTCAGGACCCAGCTCAGCAGGTCCTTGACATAGCAGGCCAAACACTTGCTGAGTAGACTGCAGAACAAGTTGCACTGCATGTATCTGAGCAATAAAAATTCAAAGGTCTAAAAAGTGTTCATATTAGTCAATCTAAATAAACTCATCTGGTAATATTCTAATTTGGGGATGTATCTTCTAATTGAACTTTCGAAAGTATTTTCTAATACCTTCGAAACTGGGGAGCTGGCTGAGTGGATAAAGCACAAGTGTGAGAACTGGAGGCCACCTGTAATCCCAACAATTGGAAGCAAGGACAAGGGATCCCTAGAACAAGCAAGTAACCTAGACTATCCGGAATCAGTGAGTCATGGGTACAATAGAGAGACAATGACTCAGTAAAGTCATTGTCTTAAGAAATGACAACCAACACCAACATCAGGCCTCTACAAACATACATATGTGACAAGCACATATATGTGTCCACACACATGAAAATATACACCTGCGTGCATAACACACAGACATAAACAATCATGTACACGTACACACACACTATTTCCTAAACTGACTCTAAATAAATAAAATTTAAATATTAAGAAGAAATTCACACGGCTGAGCAGATGGTTCAGCAGTTAAGAGCACTGACTGCTCTTCCAGAGGACCTGGGTTCAATTCCCAGCACCCACATGACAGCTCACAATTGTCTGTAATTCCAACATCTGACACCCTCTTACAGACATGCATGCAGGCAAAACACTAATACACATAAAATAAATTTTAAAAAAGAAGAAATTCACTTGTAAAGTTTCATCAGAATTCTAAGTTCATATAATACACTTGCCACAGATGCCTCAATTTATAATCACCTACATCTCTTACAAATGAAAATCATGTCAGTCCAAAGGCCTGTACTTGGTGCCCTGGCAATTGCTTTCTTCTGATCATGTCACTGTGTCTACAGAAGAGGACTGTAAAGCAGTAATTCTGAGAAGTCTGTTATTACTGAGCTCTGTTAGTAACCTCTATGGACGGGCTGCTACTCATCTCATGTGAAACTGCCTTCAACCCAGGAAGGAGGGTTCTTGGGCTGCAGACTGCCTGGCATTCATCAGACTTCAAGTATTTACAGAAGCATAGGTTTCTGTAGCCTTAGAAACCAGACAGACAGATTTTTCTTACCTCTTCTCTGGGTACTAGGAACAGAACCTAGAACACTGAACACTGCACAGAGAAGGCAAGCCTCCTTACTGAGCTACACCCCAGCCACACCCCAGCTCCTCTAAACTCTAATTTTATATGTGTTTATAACCAAAATTTCTCATACAGCTGCCCAAACAAAATAATGACTAAATCGAACTAGAAAACATAATAAAGTGGTTAAGAGTCCAGACTTAGAAAAAACAAACAACTTTTTATTTAAAAAAAAAAAATCGTAACACACAAAACGGCCATATCATGAACCCCATACACTCATTGCCCCGGCAGCAAATGTGTTTCAGGAGCACCCTGAAACCTAGCCCCTCACTGCAACAACACTGGCTTTCTCACAATCAGTGCAGGTTATTATGAGGCTAACGCCAGACTCCATTTATAATGAATCCAATAGTCAGGAGGGCCCAGACTCTGAGTTAGACAGACATGGAGTCAAGTTCAGGCTGTGTCATCTACCCTGGCTGGCCATTCCCTTAATTTTTTAGAGGCTGCTTTTCCTCTGCACACATGTGGCAGCATTCCTGCTTTTCTAGATGGCACTAGCCGTGAACTGGGATAAGAAGGCATCAGAAGAAGGGAGCCTGGAGCTAACACAGAAAATAGCAACTTCATGTCAACTAGGGTGTGATTACCATGTCCACAGCTCACACAGGACAAAATGGGCCAAAGCCTACTTGAAAAAAGCCCACAGAGAGTTCAACCTCCTTTCCCTGAAAACAGGAACAGACCAAGAACTCGCACCTGCCCCCATCAGAAAGCAGGGAAGAGCAACTGTGGTAGCTGAGCAGCAAGGGCTATTCTATTGGAAGCAACCGGTACTTCCCATGGCAGCAATGTCAGTATGGTAACTTAGCCATTAGAGATGGGATTTGCCCATTAAACAAAGGGAGAGGCTCCTTCCTACTCTCTACTGGCTACACAATCTGAGGAAGGCACAAGCCAGACAAGTCAAGGTTTCCTCTTTACAAGTACGAAGTTAAAACTCAAGTCCTGAAATTAGACCCATCTTGTAACTAGGACTAGCGAGAAATCATGTATAGAATCTTAAGTGTCAGAAAAACCTATAGGATATATATTATAGAAGCCACGTGTGCTTTCCATCCACGGCAATGGGGACACAGAATGAGCTCAAAGGTGGAACTTGCTTGCTGCCCTCCAACCGCAGAGTGAGAAAAACCTTATAGTGTTTATAGGCAGAGACACGAATCCAAATATTCAAGATGTATACAATGTATGATCAAGTAATGGATGATACGGCTTGTAGCTTCTAGTAGAATAAATCTAAGGTAGACCGGAAGCTAGTTTTTTTTTTCAACTATTTTCATTTCCAAATGACTGAAAACGATTAAAGAATGGCTCTAGGATGGGTTCTATTCATGCTTAAAAAAAAAGAAAAATCAGCCAGCAGGGGGCAGTGACATTTGCCCAGGAGTCAGGAACAGAGGATACAAGGGGGATGTTTTGTTTTGGTTTTTGATTTTTCGAGACAGGGTTTCTCTGCCTAGCTTTGCAGCCTGTCCTAGAACTCGCTCGGTAGACCAGGCTGGCCTCAAACTTGTAGAGATCCACCTGCCTCTGCCTCCCAAGTACTGGGATTAAAGGTGTGTGCCACCACCGCCTGGCTACAAGGGGGAGTTTTGTGCTGCAGAAGGAACGAAGAGGGAGAAAAGCCAACCATATGGGTAAAGCACTAAAACAGTGCTGACCAGGGCAAGGTCAGTTCCCATCCTGTGGAAGTTTGGATTTAATATACAACAAAAGAGACAGATAAGCAGGGCCTTCTGTAAGATGGGAAGAGGTAAGGATGCAGGAAACTTAAAGATGCTCAAGGCCCAGTAAAGCATCCTGGTAAAGGATGTTGTAAAGTCAGATAAAGCAAATTCATGGCTCTTTGAAAACTCTCACTTTAGTTATCACGAGCTATTCTCTGTGGCTTCTGAAGCATTCCCACGTTAGTTCTGGAAACTCATCCATCTGAGATCAGTATTTCTTTGTGGGAAAGAGTCATTCATTACTTTCAACTATGCAAGCACTACCTGACCTTTACAATAAAAGTGTGACTGCTAGGGCTGTGTTCTGAATTTTAAGTAGATACAAATTTATTCTTGGAAAACACCAAATGCCAAGCTGGTGCTATTTCCACTTAACTTATGAAGTGTCCAAAAAAAAAAAATGAGATTCCTCAGTGATAACAATGGCATTCCTGTGCCATCCATCTGAACATGCACAGGTCACAACCTCATTCAGAGCTTCTCACCCTCACATCCAATGGCACAGGCTCAGGACAACCCAGAGCTCTGCTTCCACACTAAGCACAACTTAAGCCAGTTTCAGAGCCCAGCACTGTGGCTTAGTCGGCTCACATTCATTTCAACAGGGGCTCTAGTGTGTTATTTCAAGTCTGCTGCCAACAAAATATAGCTGATAAGACTATTTTTTTGTGAGTGATAATGATGAAAAGTTAAAGTCTCAATTTCAGCTCTAACCTACTAAAACTGTTTGAATAATTGATTAGACTGTAAGTCAAGGCAATCAAATTTATTTTGGGTTATGCAATCACAGAACTGATTACTTTTCAAATAAAACTCCAGAGTGCCAGATTACTTCCCAGAATAAGAAGAGAGAAGTAATGGTTTACATGAGTGAGAGCGAAAGTGGATGTGTATGAGAACATGCACCAAGAGCTTGCTACAGTTTTGCTGGCTTCCTCCTGGAAGCCATAACACAAGAGCCTCCAAGCTTAAATCTATGAACAATGCTCAGAAAATCTTGCAAGACAACAAAAAAGCAAGTAATTGTGATGTATAGTTCCAGCTTGACAATTAGTCATTTAGAGTAGATTGATTTCTCAAGGTAATTTTAGAGATTCAAGAAGTACCTTGGATGGAAAGCAACAGAAAAATAACATACCAAAAAAGGCAGTTTGTTTCCCACAGTTAAAGGAGACAGATTTCTCAACAATACTCACTCATGTATCCTAAACAACAATCCTTCAAAGTAAAATACTGCTAGTCTAAATCTATCCGTGAATGAAAAGGCATCTTTCAGTTAACCATGATTCGAGTCATTTTCACAATTATAACCTACTTCAGGTGTGCCTCCCCCAGAGAACAGAGGGAACACTGAGGACAACAAAGCTAGGTGTCCCTTGGACAAAACAACGAAGATGGGATTTTCCCTGGCAATCCAATGAAGTCACCTGAACATGGGGGATGACAAGCTTCCCTTCTCATGGACAGGAGGAAGGACTTCCCTTCTTATGTGAGCCTGAAAACTAAACCAGTAACACCCTTAAAATGGCAAAGGAAAGACAAGCCCCGCACAGGGGCAGGACAAAAAAGAAAGACCAAGAAGTCCGGAAAGTGACTTTAAATGAATGTACCAGAACTAATCTACACAAACAGATGATGCTCCCTTCAAAATCATTACCTTGGAAATTAATCCTTTCTAATGCTGTTGGTATGGGCGCTTTGGAATCTGTTTTGAAGCCTGGAATTTTCCATATTCTTACAGCCAGAAATTACTTGACTTTTTACACTAAATTTAGCATCAATCCAGAGTCTTCTGAGTATTGATGCTTTTCCTTTAAAGTCCTCCCTGCTTTCTCAAGTACAGGTGACAAGTGCCTGCCTAAACAATCACTCTACTTCTCGGTCAGAGCAGCTGTGGCTCTGGACTGGAGCTGCTGGTTTATTTATCAGTCTCTGACAACGCTGTAAAGCTCAATGAGGAGAGAATTTATCACATGTCATTACTGGACCCTCAGTCCCACCCCGGTGCCTAGAAAGTTACAGGAATCCAAGAAACACTGAAAACACAATCTATCTTCAGTGTGGCATGATCTGGAATGCTGATGTCTGTGTCTATTTATTCCCCCTTCTCAGAAAAGGGAAGCATGGCCGGGCAGTGGTGGTGCACACCTTTAATCACAACACTCGGAAGGCAGAGGCAGGTGGATCTCTGTGAGTTCAAAGCCAGCCTGGATAGTTCCAGGACAGGTTCCAAAGTTACAGAGAAACCCTGTCTTGGAAATTAATAATAATAAAAAAAAGTAAGCATGGCTGTTTATCTCTGTAGAGTAACATTATCTTTTATATCCTGGGAGTGGATTTGATTACTTTTGTTACTTATTATGCACAGAAAAGAGTAAAAGTCATGAGTACATCTCCACATATTAAAACTTTACTTCTCATGCCCAGACATGCAAGCCTACCATACCTAGCTGCAGTATCTTTATGGTGTCTCTGTAGGCTTTCATCACCAGCTTGAAATGACGATAAAGTGGATAGCACAAAACTCTCCTTCCAAAAGACACCAGGATTTCAGGAACGTCTGTCCAAGTCTATGAAGAGTCATATCAATAAGTAATTTCCATAACACACATACACAACAAAAGTCACACAGTGAAAAAGGAACAATCCCAATTAAACTCTGAACCCCTGATCACTGGCACAAGTGAGATTCTTCTTGTATACCTCACTTGGTCACAGACTCACTCTTCCTCACGCTGCATCAACAGATCACACGTGTGGATTAAAGCCCATACGTGCATCAGGGACATTTTAGAGTCTTAATTGGGACAGGAATCCAGACATGGATTTGGACTTGATGGTAAAGTGGGGACAGGGACAGGCTTCCTCACTTGATAAGGAACTATCAGCTGAGATGGCTGGCAATGCTGCCGGTCCACTCTTACTACTGGAACAGTAACAGTCTCGTATGGCACCTGTCTCAGTGATGCAACTGACTCTTACCTCGTCACAGAAGGAAGTAATATATGAAGCAACCTCCACTATACAACTTAAAGTCTGCATTATCTGAACTGATGGTACGACTTTGATGTTAGACAAATTATTCCAAACTCAGAAATGTAAAAGATAACTATTTTTTAATAAATGTTATGAAAACTGTAGAAAAATTTTTAGAAAATAGAAACAAAACCAACTATCGTCACACTAAAAGAGGATAGCAGGCCAGTGGGAAGACTCCACGGGTAGAGGTAAACCTGAGTTCAATCCATGGAACCCACATAAAGGTGGATGGTAAGAACTGATTCCACAGAGTTGTCCCCTGACCTTCACATGCCATGATAAGTGCCCTGCAAAACAGTGATAGTGACAAATAAAATCTTAATGATTTTAAAGATCTCTTTCTTTATTTATTATGTGTACAGGGTTTTGCCTGGATGTATGCTTGTACACCAGAGGAGGGCACCAGATCTCACTGCAGATGGTTGTGAGCCACCATGCGGTGGCTGGAAATTGAACTCAGGATCTCTGGAAGAGTAAGTAGTCAGTGCTCTTAGCCTCTGAGCCATCTCTCCAGCCCCCAATTTTAATGTTTTTAAAAAGAGGTCAGCAGCTCTAACCATAAAATAATAGGATGCAGAACAATTTGTTTTAAACTGTATGATCTAAGTTTCTTTACATGTAAATTCAGCAACACTCACCTTACTGAGTGTTGTTCAATAAGTGTTGTTACTGAAGAACAAGATAAATAAGAGATATAAAACACGGCACGTGACTCTGGTAGTCCATTATCACCTGGGTTTGTTACCTATTTTTGAACTCTGTGTCCCATTTTACTAACATACCTGCAGTTCTGTCCACATTTTCTCAACAACCCACAGTATCCTCAGTGTCCTCCACATATTATTTCCCTCCACAATTTCTAAATGCTTCCTGATTGACTATTCCAACAAGTTTATTCTTGTTTTATTTCATTTACTTATTTATTTTTGGTTTTTCTAGACAGGGTTTCTCTGTAGCTTTGGAGCCTGTACTGGAACTAGTTCTTGTAGAGCACGCTGGCCTCAAACTCACAGAGATCCGCCTGCCTCTGCCTCCCAAGTGCTGGGATTAAAGGCATGCGCCACCACTGTCCGGTAACAAGTTTATTTTTTTTAAAGTACAATAAAGCTCCCAATTTAAAAATATTAAGAAAAAATTTAAACAACAAAAAATTGCTTGAACTAACCAAAATGAACAACAGAAAAAAAATAACTTTATAAACAACAAAAGTGTAAACAATTTCAAGTAGAACTCATACCTCAAACCAGCAGAGAGTTGGGCTCAGCTTTCTGATAGTCCACGCAGACTCGACCTTTGTGTTGAAGAAAGCAGTGTCACCATCAAAAGTCATTTGAAAATGAAACAAATATATTCACTGGAACTTGTACATGCAAAAATGATATATTTATGAATGAAGAAAAATAACTGTATTGATGCAGAGACTAATAGAAGATGTCTCTGTTCACCGTGCTTGGAATTTTGTGGAATTAATCACTTCACTAATGAGAGCATCAGAAGGTACAAACAAATAAGCAGGGGCATACAAACAAAACTGAAGCAAAATGTTTGCCGTTTCTTTCTCCACTAAATCATTCGCTGTTGAACTGCTGCTGGGCACCTGAAAACCCCATAGAAACTGCCTTTCAGAAAATGCATGTGAGATTAACAGTAGTCTAAAGCCTTGCAAAGTTGCAAGACTTCATGATTTTAAACATGCAAATAAAAGAAAAATTGGCAAATTTTATCAAGTATAACACTTTCTCTCATCGAGATTTAGTATGTGGGGCTAGAGAAAGGGCTCGGTAGTCCAGAGTACTAGCTGCTCTTGTACAGGACCTGGGTTCATTTCACAGCTCCCACATGGCGGCGCACAACCACTCAGAACTCCAGTTCCAGGGTATCTAATGCCCCTTTCTGACCGCCACAGGCACAAACATGGTGCAACATACATATGTGCAGGCAAAACCTCAAAAACACAAAATTTAAAATCTTTCAAAAAATTTAAAGGACTCAATAATATAAAATGATAAGCCTTTATTTTTTTGACTAAGTAAACATTTTATCCACTTAGAACGTCTTTAAAAATGACTTGAGGGGCTGGAGAGATGGCTAGTGGTTAAGAGCGCTGGCTGCTCTTCAAGAGGACCTGGGTTCAACTCCCAGCACCCATATGGCAGCTCACAACAGTCTGTAATTCTAGTTCCAGGGGACCCAAGGCCCATGGCAAAACAGTAATACACAGAAAATGAAAATAAATTAATTTTAAAAAGACTTGAAAATAAAGTATTTTCAGATAATTACATTCTTGATAACCCCAAGATTATTCACTTAGATGACATGCAGACTGCAAAAGTCACTTCAGAAATTTTCAGAATCATGACAACAAAAAAATGGCATCTCCAACTACTATTGACAGTAGGATGCTGTGTGAGGTAAATTAAATCACAGTGTATACGTGTATGCGCACACACACACACATGCACAGTGAAAGAAAACCAGACAAATCATCTTGTAACTGTTGTTATTACTAACTACTGGAATTATGGGAAATCTAATGATATAAATTATCTGCATAATCAAAAAGAAAAAGGAAAACATATGATAAGGCCAAAATTCTAAGCACAAGTAATTATAAATAGTGAGGCCACACTACCTAGAAAGATTTTGGTTTTCCAGCATTTACCTTTTCATTAATTCAAAGACTGGATGCACTGGTGATTGAACATGCAGTCTTTAAAATAATGACATGGGGCTGGAAAGATGGCTCAGTGGTTATGAGCACTGACTGCTCTTCCAGAGACCCGAGTTCAATTCCCAGCACCCTACATGGCAGCTCATAAGTGTGTGTAAATCCAGTCCCTGGGTGATCTGACACCTTCACACCATTGCACATAAAATAAAGTTAAAAAAATAAATAAAAAATAAAATAATGACATGACACATGGTTTCTTTAGTATACAATAAGAAGATGAACAAAAGGTCAGAGCGGGGTCTCCATTTACAGCTCAGGCTGGCTTTGATCTCTCAAACCTCTTGCCTCGGCCTGAGACGATTCTATTAAATAACAAAAAGAAATGTGATTCAAGATTTGAAAAAATGGGACTGACATACAAATCTTTTAAAGTACACACTGTATACTAAGATTCTTTTCTGCAAAAGGCTTTACTCTGCATGTGATAGATGAAGCTTGGAGAAAAACACAAGTGTGGTAGTTGGCTCTTTTGCTACTCTCTAGTGTCAAATGACACGGCCTTCCTTTCTCCCTTGGCTTATTTCCTTATACTTCTCTGCTCTGCTATCTATCTAGTAGAAGATCTACTGCCAAGAGAGAAGAGACAAGACCACAATTACTTCTGCTGGGACAGCCCCTAAGTAATCTATCACAACAGGCTCTGCTCTCAACAGGTAGCTAAGCCCTAGCTCCCCTGAGCTAACACAGTGGTCTACCACAATGACAAACACACAGACTTACATTGTGATCTCCTTCAGTGACACGTACTTCATAGCAATAGGCCAGAAGGATGTCAACTAAACTGTAGTACACTTGACGGTGAGCTGTCTTGTCCAGCAGGTAAGACTTATTTACAAATTTTCGTAGCTGATATTTTTCCTCATCTGAAAAAGACACTAAAAGAAAACACAGCTTTGAAAATTAAATGTGCCATTCAGGTTCATAAAACACCCAGTGCAGAAGATTTGCCAAAACTGGAACTCCGAATATAGAAAGCAAAATCAAAGTTATTTATCCATAACTCTACATATAAGGCGATTTCTTAAAGGAGGCTTTTCAAGCTTTATTAAGAGTTATGCATCTGTTCAAACCTTCCAGACCTTTCCTTCTACATTTCAATAGTAGTTTCTGACTTCACAAATCTTTTTCCTAGAGTTTTATTCTTATTATTTTAAATTGTGTGTGTGTGTCTGTGGGTATGCAGGAGGCTAGAGATATCATACCCTCAGGAACAGTCATTAAAGACAATTATGAGCTGTCTGACACAGATACTGACCAATAGTGGGGTCTTTTTGTCATTTGAGGCTCCATCTTTCAAAATGACTCTAGATTGTGTCAGGCTGACATAAAACTACCAGGACACCTCCCTGGACATACTTCTCACCCTGCCTGGTAACAAACTTAGCAGCACTTTTCCCATTTCTTTCCAGTTTAATGGATTTAAGTGACTGTGGTATGGAGAATTCCGAGATGACCCACAAAGAGTGGCATGATAGAGGAAGGTCATTGGCTAATAAAGAAACTGCCTTGGCCCATTTTACTGGTTAGAACATAGGTGGGTGGAGTAAACAGAACAGAATGCTGGGAGGAAGAGGAAGTGGGCTCAGAGACGCCATGCTCCCCTCTCCCAGGCAGACGCAATAGCTCTGCTCTCTGAGGCACACGCGATGAAGCTCTGACCCAGGATGGACACAGGCTAGAATCTTCCCGGTAAACGCACCTAGTGGTGCTATGCAGATTATTAGAAATGGGTTAGACAAAATATGAGAATTAGCCCGTAAGAGGCTAGAGCTAGTGGGCCAAGCAGTGTTTAAAAGAATATAATTTGTGTGTTGTTATTTCTGGTGTAAAGCTAGCCATGTGGGAGCCAGGTGGGACGAAAAGCAGGCCCTGCCGCTCCCACTACAGTGGCATCACTCCCTTTGTGGACAAGATCTTGTCACTTGGTTCTGTCCAACAGAATGTGAGAAAGATGACGGGACAGTCATTGCCATGTTCACATTCCATTACTGTTGGAGTAGAGCCAGGATACTCCTGGGGTGAGATGGCCTGTGAAAAGGCTATGTGGCAGGTACTTCTGGAACCTCCACAATCTGAAGATTGCCCCATTTAAAAGCTGGCAAGAAAACGGGGCCAAAGCTTTGCAGATTGAAGGAAGAGAATTCTGTCAACAATAATATGAGCCTAGAGAAAAGAATGCAACAACCAATACCTACTTTTCAAAAGAGATGGGCATAACTGGCTAATAAGTATGTCTATAGACTGAGACTGCTTGTTCGTTTCTGGCCACCCAGACCCGAAAAGAATTACACAGAAACTGTACTAATTAAAACACTGCTTGGCCTATTAGCTTATGCACATTTCTAGCTAGCTCTTACAACTTAAATTAACCCATCTCTATTAATCCATGCATCACTACGAGGTCGTGGCCTACGGGCAAAGTTCCGCTCTAGCGAGCATCTTTGTCTTTTGGCAGCTACTCTTCCCTCCTCTATCTGCTTAGAATTCCCGCCCTGCCCTATTCTGTGCTACAACAGGCCAAAGTAGCTTTATTCATTAACCAATGGTATTCACAGCATACAGAGGGGAATCCCACATCCTACGTCCAACCTTTTAACCTCATGAAAAGATACTACCATGTCATGATAACCACGTCCAAAGAACCACACAATCTAGTCACAAAAAAAGAGCATTAAAAGGTTTCATAATATTTTATGCAAGTTTATGATTTCATGTTGGGCTGTACTCATAGCTCTCATCCCACAGGCTAGTCATACCTGAGCTACCACAGTCTTGCAAGGCCCCAAGCAGAGGACGAATCAGAGCCAGACCTGGACTCTAATATATGGAGACAGCGAGAACACAGTATAGCGATAAGCTGTTCTACAGCAAGAAACTTAACTGTGACTCACTAATGGACGGGTACTTCAGTTAGTGCCACTGTGCTGAACAGATGGCATTATTTCCTAGTTGTGTGGGAAAACTGGGTTTGCTCTGTGAACTGCCCATCAAACTGTGTTCTGTCCAATTTTTCCTATTGAACAGTTTGGCCTGTCAAATTTTTTATAAACTTTTTGTGAATTATAAATATAAATCCTTGGGTCAGCAAGATAGCTCATTGGGTAAAACACATGCCAATCATGGTCAAGGACAACCCAAATTTCTTCCCAAGAACTCAATAAAGGGGGAAGGGAAAAAAATCAACTCCACAAAGTTGTTCTCTAACCTCCATTCATGAGCCATGGAATATATAGACCCACACACATCACACATCACACACATACACACACAAGCAATAAATTAAACATATTAAATATAAATCCCAACCAAATTCCAAATCTGCTGAGTTTGGGATACCTTTTGCCTCAGAAACTGTTTTCAATATAATTCCAACAGTCAAGAAAGAAAAGAAAAGAAAAGAAAAGAAAAGAAAAGAAAAGAAAAGAAAAGAAAAGAAAAGAAAGACAGATTGATTCTGGATTTAGAGCCTTGGTTAATGTTTTTTCCAACTCCTAAATCATATATGAATCTCTTTAAGGTTGTCTCACTTGGGGCTGGAGAGATAGCTCAGTGGTTTAAAGCACTAGCTGCTCTTCCAGAGGACCCAGGTTTCAGTCCCAGCACCCGCATGACAGTTCAAAACAATCTGTAACTCCCATTCCAGGGGATCTGATGCTCTCTTCTGACCTCTTGCAGGCACCAGGAATACATGTAGTACATGGATATACATGCATACAAAGCATTGATACACATTTTAAAAACCGTAAAAAAGCCGGGCGGTGGTGGCGCACGCCTTTAATCCCAGCACTCGGGAGGCAGAGACAGGCGGATCTCTGTGAGTTTGAGACCAGCCTGGTCTACAAGAGCTAGTGCCAGGACAGGCTCCAAAACCACAGAGAAACCCTGTCTCGAAAAAACAAACAAAAAAAAAATAATAATAACAACAGTAATATCTAATGGAATAATAAAATCTATGTGGAAGCTAGCTTTTCATGTTTCAAGACTTCACTTTATTCCAAATGAACAGTGAATCCCACTACACTGAACCACCAACTTTGTCAGACAGAATTGCTGCTTTTGTTACTTCAAAGTACTTTTGGTTTTTGTCAGCTGTTGCAAATGCAGTATTTTCCCCAATTTCCATCATTAAATATTTCATGATAAAAGAGAAAAAATATATCACTTTTTATATCAGTCACTTTTACTAAATATTGACTACATATTCTAAAACAAACACACTGAAATGCTTAAATGTTAATGACACAACAAAATGCTTTATTTACATGAAGACAAGCAAATATGAGATTTCAGTTTCTTAGTTTCCTTTGATGCCTACAATTTAAGTAATCTACTATGTATCTCTTAATATCAAGTCTTTAAAAAAAAACTCTGTATGCATGTGTCTATTTTATGGTATGTGGAAATATGTGTTTGTATGTGTGTGCAGGCACGTGGAGGCCACATGGTTGGCATCAGGCATTTCCCTCCATACTTTCCTTTTGCTGAGCCTGGAGCTTACCAATTCTGCTAGTCTAGCTAGTCAGCTTGCTCTGGGATCCCGTCTCTATTTCTAGGATTGTAAATAGATTACCACACTCACCCAGCATTGTATGTTGGTGCAGGGATCCAAATTCAGTAGCTTCCACGAGCATGGCAAGTACAGCCCCGTCATAAAATCATTCTACAGTTACACAATGGTCATGCAACATATTTTCTATTCTCTCTCACACTAACACTGTTAGTCCTCAATACTATACAGAGTCAAAAGCATGATCAGAAAGAATAACCGCCAAAACCACAAACTGTTCATTCAGTTCTAGTTCTTGTAAGCAAAACTGGCTTTATTAGTTACTTTTTTTGTTGCTATCACAAACTATCACAACCAGAAGTGGCTGACAGACGGAAGAGTTTATTCGGCTTATGGTTCTAGAGGGTAAGAGTCAATCATGGCAGGGAGGCGGACGTATGGCAGCAAGTGGGGGCAAGCACAGCAATAGAACAGGACAATGAGAGCTCATATATCAACCACAAGCACCAAAAGCAAAGAGAGACAACTAAAAGTGGAATAAGGTTATACAATTTAAAAGCCTACCCCTAGGTAGTTTCAGGACAGGCTCCAAAGCTTCAGAGAAACCCGGTCTTGAAAAACCAAACCAAACCAAAACAAAACGAAACAAAAGCATTTAATGAGCTTATGGTTTCAGAGGGTTAGAGTCAACGATGGTGAAGAAAAGACGTGGCAACAGAAACAGCTGAGAGCTCACAACTTGATCTGTAAGGAGGAGGCAGAAAGAGCTACCTGGGAATGATGTGAATCTTTTGAAACTCCAAAGTCCACTCCTAATGACACACCTCCTCCCTTGTACCTTCTAAACCTTCCCAAACAACTGTAGCAACTGGGGACCAAGTATTCAAACACATGAGCCTATGCCGGTTACTCTCATTCAAACCACCAGAGCCTAGTTTCACGCCTGGTACGACACTCTCCATGGTAGGGAGTCAAGGCTGGCACCTCTTAACATCCTGGAGTCTCGGTTACAACCTAGGCATCAATTTCACAGATTCACACAATGTCCTTTCACAGCAGGGACTCCCCTGACACATGCTGCCTGGTCTCAATGCTTCTCTAAAATCACATGAAGAATCCATGATCCCCTTACTCTTCCATCCTTCAAGCTGCCAAAGTTAGCATGGCATGGATGGCACTGCCAAGTATGGCTATCCCCAAATAAAAGTGCAACTGATCTCGCATCTTTCAAATTAGTATTTTTTAAACCATTTCCTATCATTCACTTTTAAATCCCACTAGCAGAGGAGCCCTGCTTCCACTTCTCATGCTTCATATAAAAGTTAGGTCAGAGAGTTAAGGGGATATAGTTCAGAGGTTAAGAGCATTGGTTGCTCTTCCAGAGGTCCTGAGTTCAATTCCCAGCATCCACATGGTGGCTCATATCCACCTATGAGATCTGGTGCCCTCTTCTAGTATGCAGTTATATATGCAGGCAAAACACTATATACATAATAAATTTTAAAAAAATCTTTAAAACAAAGGAAGAAAATTACAAAAAAAATTATGTCAGAATAACTTGCAACATATAAGACTGGCTAAACTGCTGTGACGAAGAGCCGCCAGTAGCAGACGAACAATAGCTTAGGGAAAACAAGCTTCCCTCGCTCCACTACCCTGGGAAGGGACTAGGGCCTGGTGGGCATTGGCTTCCCTGGTTTATGACTTCTTTCTACATACATTCAAGATAGCTGCTCTAGGCTTGTATCATTTCCTAAACGATGAGAAAGCAGAAAGTAGGAGGAGGATGGAAAGCACCTTCTTTCTAAAGAAGGGACCCAGAAAGTACACAGAGCACTACCCATCATGTCCCTCCAGTCAGTACTCAAGCACGTGGTCACATCCAGCCGCAAGTAAAGAAAGGAAACCCAGCTCCTAGCAGAGTGAGATGTGCTCGGCTGTGACTCAAGGAGGCCTCTTAGGAAAGAAGAGTCATGAAAAGCCGCTACCTTATCCAGAGATCAACAATTATTAAACTGCCTTTTAATATTCTTTAATCATTCTCCTGATAGACAGACAAGACTGTCCCCCTATTCACAATTTGACAAAATTCATATAAAATGATATAAGCCCTTGCATTAGTTTGGATAAGTGTCCCCAAAAGCCACACAAGGTAAATAAAGGTTCTGTTATCTAACCTATGGTGGGAATTGATATAGTAGAATCTTTAAGGCAGAGCCAAATGAGACGACAAAGATCACAAGGAACAAGCCTAAGAAGGATAGTAAGAATCCAGCCTCTTCCAATCTCTCACCATGAGCTTCAGCTATAATTTTCTGATCTATCACGGGCCCAAAAGCACAAGGCCAAACCATCATGTCCTCTTTTGTAGTTAGCGCTATTATTTTGTTATAGTAACAGAGACATGATTACCATAGCCCTTTTCATATATAATTTTCCAAACTCACCTTCTTGTATGAGCTTAAGTTTAACATGACTTTTTTTACTTGTTTAAAAATTTGCCAACCAAAAAGAAAAAAAATCTAAACACACTGAAATTGCTAGAAACTATACTTCTTTTACTCGTTAAAATGTACTTAGTGCACAAAAATAGATTCTGAAATATCTTCAATTATTTTTTTTCAACCATGTTAGCAAATCTATGCAAAAATGAAGGAAGATATGCACTTATACAGGCACGGCTTCTATAAATGACAAATGATTTTAATAACTCATTTAATCTGTTGGCCATTATAGTTAAAGAATATGTATTTCAAAAAGAATGAAACATAGGTATGTGACAGGTAAAACATTCTTTAGAGAAAAATGTTTAAAAATAGTTAAGACAGATAACTGAATGTTGTTTGCCTCACTGAAGGGCTCATCTAAAGATGCCTTTATTTAAATGGAAGTACTCAGTTCATGTTGAAAGATTCAGCTTAAAGAAGCTACATGAAGAAACAAACTCAATACATGAAGAAAGTACACTTGACAAAGTCTTTAAGACCCTTGTACTTAGCAAGAAGATTTGAGACAGGATTCCCTTAAGCACAGTTTTTCCGACAGTCATTAATTTAGCTAATAGGAAAGTGCCAGGTGTTCACAGTAATATTATCTCACTAGAGAAAGCCTTTATACCCTGGCTGACTAATAAAGACCTCAGCTTCCACATAACTCTTGAATCACAGAGAAAGCATGCCCAGAACTGTCTTTAAACACGCCAACTCTTCTACAGGGCCGTGTCTCCATTCTTAAGTAACGATAGCCATACTTGTTTGACAATCTGAAAAGGTTAACCTCAGCACTGTACAAAGTTACACTCCAAATGGAAGAATATCCACACATTCTCTATCACTTTCAAGGACTGTACAGCATAGGAAAAGCCTACTTAACTGTGCTCTTGAATTAAAGATGCTACCTGCCACTAGCCTTTGTATTAGCCTTTTCTTAAAATATCAACTTTTTCTGAGGATTTCTAGGTTCCATTTTGGCCTTCTTAGTTCAAACATATTTTATATTTGAGCCAACCGAAAGAATCAGATATACAACTAATGAGGATATCATTATAGAAATCAATCGGATTTTCCTCAATCAATCAGTCTGAGTTTCCTGAACCCCAATTTATCAAGACGGTAAATCACATTCCAAAGGGGTACTTGGAGTAGTCAGCACCAATCAGGTCTAACCCAGCAGCAGTACAGGAAATACCAACACCTGAGTGGTCACCACCTCAAGCAACACCTATCAAGCAAGCATTTGTATGACTTAGCTGCAGAGTTGACAACATTTCAGATATTAATACTCTTAAAAATAATCTTTAGTAAACCAAAAGTCAGCTCAATAGTGTTGGAGGAGATGCTGGTGCCCAAACATTACAACAAATTGCCCATGGCTACTTTCTGACAGACATTAGCAACCTAGCTTGCTGGTATGTTTGAGTCCTATGAAGGAATCCCATGAAGATGGAAAGATGTTGTTGAGGTATCTGCTCTTTCTCCCAAACTCTTTCTGATTCTGTTACTTTAAACCTTCTCTTTCTCTTTAAATCCCCCTCCCAAACAACCCTGTCTTGTCTGGATCAGCGATTCAGTCATCCATAATCTGGCTCCTCTGAGTAACACATATCTGTCTGTTACATTGTACGTGTACTGGAAACAGATCAAGAACCTGCGCTGCACTCGAGCCCTCAGCTAAATGGGCAGCCCTGCCGTTCCACCACTTTCAAAACTGACATTACCAGTTATCTCCACAAACACTCAAGGGCTCACTGGTGCCAAACAGGACGGCCCTGCAAGGAAGTTCATGGGCTGTAAATGGTATGTGGTGTCATAACAAGCAATCATGTGCCAGGACTCCTGGGCTGACGTTAACCACTGAAAGACAACTTGGGAAATGCGGTGAGTCCATCCTCATGAAACCGGAGCTCCCAGGGAGCACAGCACTTAACGCTGCCATTCAGGAGTCTTTGGGGGAGGAAAACCTGGATGTTTACAAAGCTGAAGATGTTAGTCAGACTCCCTTCTGTAACTCTGGGCTCCAATAAATATGACCAGTGTCACCACCCGAGCAAAGACAGCACCTAAGTTTCCCACCTACAGCATATCTAGAACTCAAAGCAAAGGTCACGATAGTATATGAAGGACGACTCCAAGGTACATCCCTATCATCTGCAATGTCCCATCTGAATGACAGCACCTCACTGCGGGGCACAAAGCAGGAAGGCAAGGCAGCAGAGAAGGGCAGAGACAATCGGGAGGAGACGAGAGACAGCAGCAATATGTGTCTTGGTAAACAGAACTGTAAAGCTAGTTCTTTGCTTTATTTCTTTTCTCCCATATTTTACCCTAGTTCGACATGCCAGTTCATTCCTCCAGTTCTGGGTGTCTCAAATATTTGAATAAGAATAAAATGAAAGAAAAAAATCTCATTAACAAGGAACTTTCCATTAAAGATTTGAAGAATGTACAAAAATGGCAATTTGACAGAGAAGTCATTCAATTCCTAGCTCCCCTGCCACTCAGTTCACTCTCTAACAATAATCTCTAAGACTCACAATGCAAGGAGGCTTTCATACACACAGCCTCATTCAATCCTCACGGCAGCTCTGAAGGAGGGAGACTTCCACAGCAACCCAAGGCTGCACGGTCACTCAGCTGGCAGTGAGGGGGGAGTTAAGTGCAAGCCTCACATTCAGCTGTGTCCTGCCTATACTTAACCTTATACCTGGCATAATGGAGGAGGCCCTTTCTGTTCAATACAGCTCAAGTTCCTCCACCTTAGATCATATAGCCTTGCTATTTTGAAAGGTGACTTTTAGAATGAATCACCGTAATGGCTGAGCAGACTGCCTGAACCACCAATCTGACTACAAGTCAGATAAAGGGTCGGGAGTCAGCGGTTAAAAGGACAGAGCACTGGCTCAATCTGTTAAAATTACAGAGGACCTCACTCAAAGCACTGCTGACATGGAGAACTGGCCTCAGAACACACTGCCATTATTAAAGGAAAGCAAGCTAGAACTGAAATCAAAGAGCATGCCTTCTGATTTTTAGGGCAACTAGCTCCCTCTGGTGGAGAGAAATCTCGACGACACCATCACAAGCTTCCTCTCAAACCACAACACTGCCAAACTGGGGAGGGCAGCTGACCTTTAGGAGCAAACTTCTTGAGACCTACTTAGCTTATCCTTAATGACCCAGATTGAGTCAACAATGCTACATCTGCAAGTCTTTTAGCTGGGGAAGGAATCTGAAGGTGTCATAAGCACAGACCAAATACAACCACAGAGCACACTGAGGACAATGGCACACACACCTATACTCAGAACCAATAGTCTAGTTTCTAAACTTACAATAGCAGTTTTTCACTCTGGTAGAAACTAACCAAACTCTAACAAAGCTTAACCACAAAAACACTTAATAAACTGTTCTTACTGCCTATTACATAATAATCACTCTATCACACACTTAACAAAGGAGTGAACAGCAGCTGACTGGGCTATTTGAAGACAGCTTTTAGGAACTGATGCAGAAGAGCCCATAACTACTTCAGTTGGACTGAGGTAAAAAATAGCTCCTGTACCATCAGTGAGAGCAGTAAATGACTGTCAGCAATACAGCCCAAAGGCTCCCCGTCCCGAGAGACATGCAGCACTGGACAGCAGCCGACGGCGGCTTCCATGTACAAAAAGGCAAATGATCTGGGCATGCCCATGTGGAAGACGCTCAGCAACAATGATGGCAAGGCCACAGGCACAGCACCTTTTGTGTACACCACAGTAAACCAAATATTTACTACCAAAAATTTACTTACAGCTGTGAGGTCTGTACTTTAAAAACACCCCAGGCTAAGAATACAGCTTGGGGTGGGGTGGGGTGGGGGTACAATTTGGGGGTAAAAGTGTGTGTTTAACATATATAAGGCCGTGGGTTTGACAGTCAACACAAAAATAAATTCATGTGAAATACACTCAAAACTGTAAACAGTAATAGTTTTTAGGAGAAGAAACCTGGAGAAGGAAAGTGTAGCTGGATTCTTTTTTTAAAAAAAAAAAAAAAACCTCTTTTGGGGCCACCACCCAGCTCCGAAATAAATACACCGAGATTTATTCTTAAACTATGAATGCACAGTCTTAGGTTAGCTTATTCCTAGCCTGTTTTTCTAACTTAAATTACCCTGTTTCTCTTTAATTACATTTTGCCTCTGAGCTTTTAACCTTTCTTTATTCTACATATCTTTCTTTCCTTCTTACTCTATGGCTGGCTGGGTGGCTGGCCCCTGGCATCCTCCTCTCCTCCTTTTCTTACTCCTCCCTCTTTCCCTATTCTCAAGCCCAGATTTCTTTCTCCTCCTATTTACTCTTTCTGCCTGGCAGCCCCGCCTATCCTTTCTCCTGCATTGCTATTGGCCGTTCAGTTCTTTATTAGACAATCGGGTGTTTTAGGCAGGCAAAGTAACACAGCTTTACAGAGTTAAACAAATGTAACATAAAAGAATGCCAACACATCTTTGCATCATCAAACAAATATTCCACAGCATAAACAAATGTAAAGCCCCTTAAACCAATATTCCACAACAGGAAAGTTTACATTCCATTTACTGTTCTCCAGAATATTTATTCTTACCTATGCACTCCTTTCATTAAATGCTAAAATTTAGTTTTAGTATATAAAGAAAAGCCAAATCTGCCGGGCAGTGGTGGCGCACGCCTTTAATCCCAGCACTCGGGAGGCAGAGGCAGGCGGATCTCTGTGAGTTTGAGACCAGCCTGGTCTACAGAGCTAGTTCCAGGACAGGCTCCAAAGCTACAGAGAAACCCTGTCTCGAAAAACCAAAAAAAAAAAAAAAAAAAAAAAAAGCCAAATCATCTATCAGATAACGTAGGACTCTTGCTCTGATCTAACTGAAACCATTATGACTCTACAGACTTAGAACAAGCAGCTTGTGCTGGACCAATGATGAGAACACGCGCACCCAAGAAAGAACTCTGGTAATGCTTATCTTCACATGGGACAGGCACCTCTTGTGGCTTGTGAAATCCCCCCCTCAACATTCTCCAGTACAAACTGTTCCACCATGTTCTGGAAACTGTGATGGAAAGACAGCTATTCTGGCTTCCTCATCCCACTACCTGAGAATAAACAGAGGAGGCCACATCCAATTCATGGACGAGAGCAAAGGCCTAGCCTGCGTCTATCCTTCTCATACTCATGTGTCCTCAGCACAGGGGCACGGTCGTACCTCTCAAGCACATTCTTCAACTATGAATGTATGTCAATATCCTTGTTTCTAAAAATAAATCAATTCAAAAACTTAAAAAGATACCAGAGTCTAAGGTAAAATCTACTTCATAAGAATTTTCCAACAAACAATAACTGCTGAATGATTTAGTGTGGAATTTTAAAGCACAGGACTAACACCTGGAACCTGTGCATGCAGCACAGGCTATGGTACCTTACAGTTTAAATACCAGCAGAGAAAAGCAAACAAATGAGGCACAATTAGCAACCAAAAATCCCATTTTCACAATGAAAAGCAATTAAAATCATATGCCATACAACATGAAAGGCAGTGGCTTGGCACAGCAATGAGAGTTTTAAAAATCACAAATGTTCACAATGAAAAACTCATTTGAGTTTCTTACCTAATGCAGCATCATCTCCTTGTTCTTGGCTCTTTCCCAAAGAGGCCATCATTTTTGCATGTGCAGCATTCCACCAAGGATTGTACTTCAAAATCTGTTCGACTGCCTCATCTTCAAAGAAGTCAGCTCTGCTCAAAAATGAATGGGCTTATTACATCAGATTTCACTGGTTTCCTTTCTTTTTTTATAATCTTAATTTATCACATTTGCACAGAAATAGAGATTACATCAACTCAATACACAACCTGAGAGAAGACTGAGCGTTGCGCTGACTTTCTTTATGGTCACCAATCCCATAAAGCAAAAGGCAACTAAACTGAAGGAACAGGAGTCGTTTCTGATGTCTTCCACAGAAGGCACGAGGAGGAGCCTCCTACCCTGAGGTCTCAGTGGAGCTGAAGTGCATCTGAACACTGACTGCGCTGCAGTCTAGAACCAATGCTGGGTTCATGAGCAGCCCAGATCTGAGAGATGCTATGATAAAGGAAAGACCTTTCAGACCCAGCCGCAGAAACACAAACAGATGAACAGGTAATTCAGGACGCGTATTTCCACAGGCAACTAATGACTGCTGAGAAGGGGAATTAGTCTTTTCCGGGGATGAGCCCCCACGTGGCTATCAAATATAAACGATCAGCCCTAAAATCACATACACAGAGGCAACATTAAAAAGACTCACAGGCTTTGGGCATGAGAGAGAGAAAGAGAATAATAATGAAAGAAAAAGAGGTCATAAATTTGAGAGAGTATGGAAAGAGGTATCAGAGCCGTTAAGAGGGAAAGGACAAGGAAAGGTTGGAGGAAGAAAGGGGGAAAACGGTACATTATATTTTAATTTAAAATTTAAAAATTATCAAGAAGAAAAAGGAAAGACTTTGTGCCATATTCTAAGCTCCATGTTAGGCACTAGGTTCCTCTCTCTGTTCACAAGATACAAACTGCCCTGGCCCTTGTACAATTTATAGTCCCACCGGAGACACAAGTATGGCAGAATGCTGTAACACAGCAGCAAAAAATCCTAGAGCAAAACAAAACTGACACATTTAAGGGCCTTGGGGGAAATACTATTTCAATCAACAGTTGAAAGACAATTAAGAATTCACATTAAGGGGGCTGGCGAGATGGCTCAGGGGTTAAGAGCACTGGCTGCTCTTCTAGAGAACCCGGGTTCAATTCCCAGCAACCACATGGCAGTTCACAACTGTCTGTAATTCCTGTTCCAGGGGATCCATTGCCCTCACACAGACATACATGCAGGCAAAACACCAATGTGCATAAAATACAAATGAATAAAATATTTTTTAAAAAAAGATTTCATATTAAGAGAGTTAGGAGAGGAACTGGAGAGACGGCTCATCAGTTAACAACAGGCACTACCTTTGCAGAGGATCTGATTTGGGTTCCCAGACTCCACACAAGGCAGCTCACAACACCTGTCACTCTGGCTCCAAGGATTCACCTCCCTCTTCGGGCCTCTATAGGCACTGCATCCTGTGCACAACCCCACACTCAGATCACACATGGATGCATAATTTAAACTAGAAAATAAAATCTAAAAAAATAAGAGAGAGTAGCCTGAGCTCAAAAAACAGAAATACCTAGAAAACAAGGATCGAATTGAAGAAGAATTGCCAAGAGAAGTTGAAAATAAGATACTGATAACAATAACCTTCCAGGCATGTCTGACCCATGGCCCACAGAGTGCAAACACCTCAGAGTAGCTATCAATTAGATCTAACATGATGAAGTAAATTTACTTTATATATACACATATACATGTAGATATGTATACACATACACACACACACATATATGTAATTCACTGCCTGCTTCTTGACTGTGAACTTTGTAGATGACAAGACACAAGATAAAAGTTTGGACACGCATGAAAGCCATACTAGGAATACCCCTAAGGTCACTGAACACGGGGCATGCATCTTAGAGAAGCGATTCTAAAGAAGTAGAAGCTGTGCCAGAACAGGATGGTGGCAGAGGAGAGGGAACAAAGCAGGTGCATCTGATATATAAGAAGAAGAAGGTAGGGTCCTCAAGAAGCAGGGGCTGAGGAACTTTGAGAATCAAAACAATGGCTGGACTATGGCTCAGCAATGCAGAGGACAACAGTGGTCTTCATGGGGACAATGCCCCAGGAGGTTGAAAGATATGAGGAGAGGGTTAATAACTTCTACCTGAGACAGGTTAAGTTTGATGTATCCATCTAGGGCATATAAATATACAGCTGGACACACAAGTCTGATACTCAAGAGAGAGGCTAAGTCATAAGCATTGTGACCAAGGAAGAGGAAAGAATCGCGCAGGAAGAACTAGTCCTGTGAGAGAGCGGGACTCAGAAACAGCGAGGACACAAAGGAAAAGAGCTCACTTGGATGGGGACTCATGAGAGAAAAAGCAAACCACCTCTACCCCATCCTTCTGCCCCAGTAAGATCCTCCAAGTGATAAACTGGCTATTTTGAATAAAAATTCTCAGATACCATTCCAAGAGTGCAGACTGTGATGGGTTATTCTGTTTTCTATTCTTATACTGTACTGGAGATTGACTCTCATGTTTCATGCATGCTGGGAGGTGCTCTACCACTAGCTACAGCCCTGGCTTTGAACTCACATCATAGCTCAGGCAGGCCTTGAACTTGTGATCTCTACACCTTACACTTGCTTCTTCATAGTCCTCATTACTGTCCTAGCCTCCAGTGTACCTAGGATCGTGGGTTTGCACCACCAGGCCCAGTCAGTGGTTTATCTTTATTTACACTGTCTATGAATTAAGGGTTGCATGAACATGATTTGTGACTGACTAACCATCTACATTCCCCAATCAATTATTTTCACATTTGAAAATGTCACTGCACTCACCACTGTCCTCCATACACACACAGCAACAGTAGACCAACGACCTGCCACGAGGGCTCCACTACTTAATAAGAACCATGGGCATAAACACAGACATTCGGAACACAAAGTGGAAAAAAAAAAAAAAAAATCACGTGCTGCCCAGGAGAGCACTGAGGAGGCATCCTCACCCAGGCGAAGGTGAAAGGTCTATGAAAGTGATGTCCGAGCACAGCCTTGAAGGTCAGTTGTTCACGAAATGAGGCAGGGAGAGAAAGCTAGCAAGGGGCCTGCATGAGTGAAAGAAGCCCATGAGAAACAGCGAAATGCAAACACCAGCTGTTGCCTCGGAATAAAGCAAGGGCAAGAAGGGGCAAAGGTGAACTGACAGAGCAGAGCGGTGGAAACGCAAGTATCAGCTGCTGCCTGGAGATGAAGCACGGGCAAGGAGGGCAGGAGTGAACTGACGGAAGGAGCAGGTCCAGCTCCCAGAGAACACTTGATATCACGCCAAGGAGAGAGAAGCGGCTGTCTGAGGCCAAAGAACACCAAGCACGGGAGGAGGCAGATTTCACTTGAGAGCATCAGCCTCACAGCTGACAGATCTGAAGAAGTCCAGACAGATGGCTGTCAGGTGTCAGGAGGCTACTAGAAGCCATGTGAGAGGACCGCAAGAAACGTGGAGTAGAGGAAATCACAGAAGATAAATGGCCACCCTTTCCAGCCTCCCAAATCTACTTAATACATAAAAAAAAAACAGACCAATGCATCAACTCTTTACAAAAAGTCCTAATAATGAAAATCTACCACAATTAAAAAAGACATTCCAAAAAAGCTTGATCATTTTTGTTTTTTCATTATCTTACAGATGTTTAAAATGTTGATTAAATCCTTCTGTTCTCACCAAAGAAATAAGCAAGATTTTATGAATTGGTTATAATTTTAATATTCTCAAGAATCAAAAACAAATGTAGGAAGAAAAACAATATCCTAAGGAAAAGAAATACAAACATTTGGCAGGAAGAAAAACAATATCCTAAGGAAAAGAAATACAAACATTTGGCTGTATGCAAAGGTGAAAGATTACTACGGAATACTTGAAGATACTGTCTACAGACTTTAGTATAAAAATAACACCTGAGCCAGTAAAAGGCTCACAGGTAAAAGCGCTTACCACCAAAGACTGATACCCATGGTGGAAGAAGAGAGGACCAAACTCTGCAAATGTCCTCTGACTTCCACACTTGATGACATAATACACACCTACACTCAACACACACGAGAGATAAATAAATAAGTCTAAACTGATATCCAAAAGGAATAAATCATTAAAAAAAAAAGAAGAAGAAGACTCAGAAACAATGAGATTTACAGACCACCACGAACAGTACTTTCTCAGGCCGCAGAACACCCTAAAAGAATAACCAACCTGCAGGAGATCCTGATTTTACAACAGATTTCAAAATAATTATAACCCAAAAGTAGCTAGATTTCACTTTGAATCTTAGTCCTGAGTCAGTCTGGCTTACTCTGTCCTGCTTAGAATAAAATTACACTCGTTTTCTTGAAGTCCTTTCAGAATCTGCTATCACCCCTCCACTGAGAGCCACTCCTTAAGAAATGGAAAGAATATTCCATGAGAACTATTCCCGCAAACGAGTTTCTGGGCCGAGTGAGATGGTTGAGTGGGTCGAGGCATTTGCCAAGCCTGACAACCTGAGTTCAATCCCTGGGAACCCACGTGGTGAGAGACTGGAGCCCTGCAAGTTGTTCTATGATCTCCACATGTGTTAGGACACACATCCGTACACCCCCCCCCCCGCCATGTAGTTTAATTTTTTTTTAAAAGCTTCTGAATAAAGTAGCATAGGAAATGGAGGAAAACAGGGCCTGCTTAGACTATCATGCTGCCAAATATAAATTTCAATATCCTAATCCTCTCAGGCCACAAACATACTCTTCCAGGCAGTTCTTCTAATTAAGCTCCCTCGCACTTGAAATTTCAG
Organism: Alexandromys fortis; assembly: GCF_014885135.2. Classification (NCBI taxonomy): domain Eukaryota; kingdom Metazoa; phylum Chordata; class Mammalia; order Rodentia; family Cricetidae; genus Alexandromys; species Alexandromys fortis. Next base: position 4,610,729 of record NW_026067947.1, read on the forward strand.
CCTTGGAAAGCTCATTCTGTTTTCATACTGGCTGAGAAATTTGCTGACAATGAAATTTCTACTTTAAATATTCAGCATGATTCTAAATGGGTTTCTTCAAATTACTCTTCAGTGGACCTTTAAAACCAGCATTGAAGAGATAAAAGTAATTAGAAATGGCAGTCTAAATGGAGCCGCGTCTCTCAGATGTCCTCCACAGTATAACACAGCCCTCTCTCGGCTTCCCTGAGGATGCTCAACAGTTCACCATTCATCACCACACCTCACTCATTCCATTTGCACATCACAAGACTCACTTCTGCTATTCCAATTAGTATCCCACTGGGTCACAGGAGAGAGAATGTTAATCACAAGAGCAATGGCAGTCAAAGTGGAATCGTGTACATAAAAGGGAAATACAGAGTGACAAACAGAACGGCTGGTCGAGTTTTACCCAACCCACTTAGTAGTAGTGTGACCTTGGACAAGTCCCTTCGCCTCTCTTCTCCTTGTGAAAATGAAATGAAATAAACCTGAGGGGACTTGATAAGCTGAAAACATTGGACAAAAATATTGGGAAGCGGTGATAATAGTTACATGGGTAACATTTTTGAAATCACTGGCCCAGAGCCTGGAAAAAACAATAAGTGAGGGTTATGTCAACATATCAATTACACTCATTCTCCACACACCCTAGAAGAGCCAGGTAATCAGAGGCCCAGTGAAATGCAAAGAAGTGCTGCTACCTTGGCCAGTAAGAGACAGCACATCTCTACTTTGATAAGTTCCTTATGCAAATATAGTTCTGGTTACGGCAAAGGTCACAACAGATGCAGGAGGAAAATACAGCAGAACTAAGACTGAGTTCTAATGATGCTCTTCCAAGAGTAACTATCTAGTCACTGTAGATAATGTTCTAGGAAGATCCCAGACTAGCAAGAAATATAGCACACGTAGACCTGGATTCTAATGGAAATCAACACATATTCATTCACATATACAAATAACTATGGCAAAAATTCTACCTGTAAGAAGTACAAGCAAACACTCTTATGAGTTTGATGTGGTGAAGTCTGGTAAGGAAACCACAAAAGAGTATTAAGAGTGCTCCCTTGCTAGTATAAACTAAGTAGCAAGTTTACAAAGGCCCCACAAGTACAGGTTAGGTGAAACGTGAATTAGGGTTAGTGCCTTCACTAATTCCAGGATCTAAAGCACGTTGTTTGGGACACTGAGGGGCCGGGGAGACGGCTCACTTAGTAGTAGAGTGCTTGCCATGCAAACACAAGGACCTGTGTTCAGATCCCGAGCACTTTCCAGCACTATAGCCCAGTGCAGGGAAGACAAGAGATGGGTGGATTCTTGGAGCGAACTGGCCAGGCCTGATGGGCCAGCCTAGCTGAATGGGTGAGCTCTGGATTCAGTGAGACCCTGTCTCTGGAGATAAAGCAGAATGACTCAAGAAGTCACCCACTGTCAGGTTTGGCTTCCATGTGCACATGCACACATAACTATACAAACACATACATATACTCACAGATTCTGAAAAAAAAATTTAAGGAAGAGTTAAATACCTATTTAACTGCTACGAAAGTTAATACTCACAGATAATGATCCGGGTCAAATTTGGCCAGCTCAGCAGCCAGGCGTTTCTGCCTTCGTTCAGTCGCAGGAGTGAAATCTGGATCCTTAATATCAATAACCTCGCTCAGTTCATCCTAAAAACACCAGAACAAGAATGAAAACTATCTCCAATCTTTTAGCATTTAAAAGTCAAATGAGGGGTTGGAGTGAGGAGATGGCTCAGTGGTTAAGAGCTCTTGCAGCTTTCCAAAGGTCTCAGGTTCAATTCCTAGCACCCAGATCACAACTATTTGTAACTCCAGTTCCAGGGAATCTGGTACCCTCACACTGACACACATGCAGGCAAAACATCAATACACATAAAAATAAATAAATGAGCCAGGCATGGAGGTGCATGCCTTAAATATTAGCAATTGGAGAGGCAGAGACAGGGGTATCTCTATGAGTTTAAAGCCTGGTCTACAAAGAGAGTTATAGGACAACTAGGGCTGTTACAGAGATATCCTGTCTCACAATATATATTATATATAAAACCAAACTGGGAGAAGGGAGGAGGAACATCAAAGCATGGAAGAATCTGCCTGACTACTATCCCTAGAGTATGAAACAGATTGTAATATTTAAATTCAGATCTAACAAAGAGGTGTAGAGCATGCCTTTGCTTCCAGCACTTGGTAGGCAGAGTTGGGCAGATCTCTCTGAGTTCAAGGCCAGTCTATTCTACATAGCAAGTCCCAAGCCAGCCAGAGCTACACAATGAGATCCTGTTGCAAAACACAAAATGTAAAATCAAACAAACAAATAAAAAGCCATAAATTTTTGAATCTATTTATAGCGATATTTTATTAACATTTAATATAAAGCCTGACCACCTGATCCCTAGAACCTACAAAGTAGAAGGGGAGAAAACTCCAAGAAGTTGTCATCATGACTCTACAGACATCCTGGGGCATACAACTTCCACCATGCTCTAGCAGGTGCATGTGTGTGTGCGCACACACACAAGCATATACACTCATATTTAGTTAGTTGAAAATTTTAAACCAAAGCGGGGTGGTGGTGGCGCATGCCTTTAATCCAAGCACTTGGGAGGCAGAGGCAGATGGATCTCTGTGAGTTCGAGGCCAGCCTGATCTACAAAGCTAGTTTCAGGACAGGCTCTAAAGCTACAGAGAAACTCTGTCTAAAAAAAAAAAAAAAAATTAACCAAGAAGCAGAATTGAATACACTCTTACAAACATGTAAGAACATTTAATTTTCCATTCATTTCCCCTTTTAGCCCCAGAAATCTGAAAGTTCCTGAAGAAAGGAGGGTGTGAGTATCCCACATCTACAGAGAGACTTGGCTTTCTTCCCACTGTCTAGCTCAAAGAAAGAAACCCTGTACTGTCTACTTTGTAAATATGCTTGCCATGCAGACCTGACCACCTGAGTTCAGTTCTTGGAAACCACATAGCAATAGATGAAGAAGATCAACTCCATGAAGCTGGCCTCTGACCTCCATTTCCACAGGCACAAATTAAAAAAAAAAAAAAAATTAAGGATTTTTAGGAGTAATTCTGGTCTTTGACTTTCCACTTGAAAGTTTAAAAATCTAAGCGTGTTTCCCAAGCAGAATTCTACAGAACAGACACACGCAGGAATTGTAAAGTGAAGAAACCTCAAACAATCCAAAATACTCCCCACATTGTGGCTTTCTGCTGTGTCTGCTCACACATCTATCACCTCCAGGTAAGCACAGAACTGGAAGGAACATACAGGATGCAAGCCGAACGCAACCAAGCGGTAACCTGGGAGAGCTGTGCATGTGACTTGTAAATGGAAAAGACAGCAGTAAAGGGAATCACATACACAAAAAGAAAACAGAGACAAAGCCTTTCAAGTCAGTAGTCCGAGGATATTGAGCAAGTCCCTTCACTTTTTATGTCATCTAAAAAAAAAAAAAGAACGAAACAGTGATATGAGCACACTTTAGAGTTGATGGTCAGAATGCAAGCTTACTAAAACTAGTCTATGGGGAGACATCACAACCAGTCTCCCTACACAACCATAATTTCTAAACAAACAAACAACAAAAAAGCGTTCTGGGGCCAGAGAAATGGCTCAGTGGGTAAACTGACTGAGTTCAATCCCCCGGACCCTCACGGTGGAAGGAGAGAACTGACCCAAAAACTGTCCTCTGACCTCCTCCTGAAAACCATGCATGTAAACAGGTACAGGCACACATACTCACACCAAATAAATAAATATCTATAAAGTCTAAAACTAAATAAACTCTTCCTTTCTTACCACAAAGCGTGTAGGTTTTAACCGAAGTACATTCAGATATTAATGAAGGGATCCAGTGACCTTTCTGGAAGCTACTAGATCAACTAGAATATCTTAATACTTTCAAATACAAACATCTGAGGGCAACAACCAGACTAATGGCTGTCCACAAACATAAAATTTACATTCCAAAGTTCCTTTGCAGTTTACTTCTTGCAGACTTGGAATGCATTTTCCTACAGAAATCCTATTATAAACAGTAGTTAAGAGTCTCAGGGCAGCCCTCAAGTTTATGCAACTCATAGTAAATTGAAACAGAACAGTCATGATGCAAAGAGCTCAACAAGCATGCAGCAAAGTTACCATGGGAAAAACTCGCAGTCTCTGCAGCTGAATCCACCAGAACACTTTCTCCCCAGAAGCACAGCATTGGCTCTTCTTCCCTCGTGGAGGCTAGGGCGCATGTGGACAAAAACCTCGGGAGGGGAGGCAGGACAATGAATCCACAACATGGCATAATCCCTCCCTCAGTTCATCACATGGCCTCATCTCCTCCCTCTGTGATTAGAGGGGCCCACATAAAAAATCCATGTCGATAGCCTCTTTAATCACAGCTGCCAAGTTCTTCTGCCATGTAATGTAAAACCTTCACAGGACAAGTAATCACATGGCATCGTTTGCTCTTCTTGGGGAAGGGAATGACATTTGGAGCCACACCTACTATTAATATTAAACAATATAATACAGGCCTCAACGCACTCACTAATGTCAGATTCCCTGTTCTCTCTGTCTCCGTTCCATGGCTGTTCCCTGTTACTCACGGGCTTCTACTGAGAACACAAATCCTCCTTCCCCTTCAGTTTCCTTACTCGCTAGCAGTAATCAAAGTGAGTTGTGTGGGAAGGGGAGAGGGGAGAACAACTAATTATTGCACCTGGACAGACTTGTCGTGAATGGGCTGAAAACTCTGTTTCAGAGGGTAAACGGTCTCTCAGAACCCAGATTCCTTGTTCTACATCACAAGCCCAGATTGCCTTTCAAACCAATGCCAGCCTTTCCCTCTGGCCCAAGTCCACTAGGCCATATACATCTGTCTCCACTCTGACCCTCTGCATCTACAGTGCCCTTGTCATCATAACTCCATGCATGGCCCATCCTCCAAGGGGCCTCCTCTGGGCATCCTCATCAAAACGGTCCCCAGGCTCATATACCACCATTTTCTTCCACCTGCTACTATTGCCATTAGCCTATTTACCGTCTACCTGATGACTGTCCATCTTCTCCATAGAATGTTTCATGGGGAGGGGTCTAGTGTACCTTCTTTTTCACTGCGCACTCAGTGTGTAGTGGCTAATTTATGTTAGCTTAACACAAACTATAGTTTTGCGTTTTGATATTTCAAGACAAGGTTTCTCTGTGTAGCCTTGTCTATCCTGGAACTCACTCTGTAGACCACCCTGGTCTCGAACTCAGAGATCTGCCTGCTTCTGCCAAGATTAAAGGCATGCATCACCACTGCCCAGCTATCATAAACTATAGTTATCAGAGAAATGGAGTCTCATTTGAGACAACGTCTCCAGAAGACCAGGCTGTAGAAAAGCCGGTAGGACATTCTCTTAGTCACTGATAATGGAAGGCCCAGCTCTTAGGGGTGGTGCCATCTCTGGGCTCTATAAGCAGGTTTAGAAGCCATGAGGAGCAAACCAGTAAGCAGCACTCCTCCACGGCCTCTGCATCAGTTCCTGCCTCCAGTTTCCTACCCTATTTGAGTTTCTGTCTCGGTTTCCTTCAGTGGAAGTGTAAGCCAAATAAACCCTTTCCTCCCCAACTTGCTTTTGGTGATGGTGTTTCATTACAGCAATCGTAACCCTAACTAGAATAGTGTGTTTGGCAGTCAGAAAGAAATCACTACCGAGTGCATAGTGCAGAGGCTGTGCACTGGTCTGGTTGCTGGAATAGAGATCCAGTACTGAGTATACATATAAAGTCCCCAACTTCATGGGATGAACTGGAAAAAAAGCAACTCTTTGCAGCCCCAGCTCTGCTCCCCGCTAGTCTACTGACTCAAGGCCACCACAGCAATGCAGCAGAGAGATCACACCATGTGACTATTCCCATCTGGGCCACCCCACCTGCACTGTTCTATGCACATACATACCATGGCCTTGCTCAAACTGGACCCTAATAAGAAACTAAAGGGGCCGGGCACAAAATTAGACTGGAATCTAAAGTAAGGCATGGTTGGAGGCACAGTCTGGAGGTAGAGCACTTGCTTAGAATGCATGCGGTCCTGGATTCAATCCTTACCACTACAGAAGAAAAGTCTGAGGCATCAATCAACTCAAGGAAAGGAAGAAAAGAGAATGAACTTCAGCAGAAAGAAAAGAATTCCTTTTTCTCTCTTTTAGAATTGCTGTGGTCACTAGTCCCGAGTGATCTGAAGATGAACACTGCCAGGAAAAGGTCACAGAGGATTTAAGCCAGGCTTGTGTACACTTAAATCACAGATCAAACAGGACCCAATCTGGAAAGAAAATGCACTGTGTCTGCATCTGGCCAGTGTGTCTCCTGGAGACAAAGACCTCAGGTCCCTGAAGCAGCCAAAGAAAAGCAAGGGCCAGAAGGCCTGGCATCCTGCAACAAGGCCGTCTCAGGAGACGGCTGACTGGGATGGCGCCCAGAGACTCCAGGGCTGCGGCTTCTGGCAGCCACCAACGCCAACAGCTTGTTGTGCAGCCCTGACTCTGAGCAGCCAGGGCAGTTTTCCAAATGCGCCCTGGTGGCTGGCAGAGATTTCAAGAAAGGCAAGAAGTCGGGTGTGTGTATGTACATGGGAAGCAGGGGTGGGGAGGGTGGGGAGAGAATTTGCTTCAGCAGTAATATTTTCATTATCAGGTAAAACAGAGAAGCTGCGAACCTTTTTAAAAGGAGACAGGATTATTCTTCCTGTAAAGAGTTAAATTATTCACTGAAGACATTTTTCTTTGTGTTACATTTTTTAATGAGAACACTGCTTTCATCATCAGAGAAAACAAAACTATTTTCATTTAAAAAAAATAAGGAAATACTGGCAAAATGCAAGTAGTGAACAAATGTTTTGCGTGGGTCTTGATCCAAATGCAGAAATTACAGAAACTAAAATTGTTAGAAAACACAGTATTAGAAAAGTCATTTTTTAAATTATATTTTGAGACAAATGTTCTGAATCCTCTTACGGTGTGGTGACCTCTTCTAGGCACACTATAGCTTCTTCACGAAAAGAAAGAGGGCAGCACTGTTTATGTTACATGGTCACTTTTTAGCCACTCGATGTGACCATCACAAACAGCAGCTGTAAACGCAGCTGATAAAACATATAAACCTTACTATGATTTTTGAAAGTCTGATTAATTCCTAATGTTATGAAGAACACCATATCCCTCAAATTTAATTCATGCAGAAAGTCCCATTTTCTTTAAAGCTTTTTACTGGATCTGCCTCCTGGTAAAAAGTGCAGACACTGTAGTAAAGATGCCCTGAGAAGCCAGTATTGTTTAGCTGGCGCAGACAGATCCACATAAATCCCAACTTGGTGGCTTCAGGTTTGGAACTCTGGACTGAAAAGGTGTTCGAGAACAAACAGTGTGGTAGAAGGCCGTGGTAGCACTTGCTATCCAAGCACATTACTACTTCACAGTAATAATTCAGACCCACACACTAAGTATGTAGCTTAAAATAGCTTTTAAAATGTACTGGGGGGGGGGGCTGGAGAGATGGCTCAGTCGGTAAAATCACTTGCCATGTGTGGTGGTTTGAATGGCAAAAGTCCCCCACAGGCTCAGACATATCAACACTTGGTCAACAACTAGTATGGACAGGTTATAGGTCTTTAAAGATGTGAAACCTTGTAAGAAGAAACTTCGAGAGAGTGTATAGTCTCTTCCCACTTCTCGCTCCCTCTCTCTGCTTCCTGTGTGTAGAAAGGAACTGTGAATAGCCTGCCTCCTGTTCCTGCCACCATGCCATGCCCTGCTTACCATCAGAGACCCTCCCTCTAGAACCGTAAGTTCAAATAAACTTTTTCTTTCCTAAGTTGCCTTTGGTCAAGATATTTTACCACAGCCAACAGAAACTGTGCTAGCCTGATAACCTGAGTTTGATCCCTAGAACCCACGGTATAGAGAAAAAAATGAATTCTGAAAACTATCCTCTGATCTCCACATACATGCTATAACAAACGTACCTGCACTCACATGCATGAGTCATACACATATATACACAAACACAATAATAATAAATTTTAAAATTAAATAAAACATTGGGAGAACCAGCTGGGTATGGTAACACTGAAACAGGAGGATTACCAAAAGTTGAAGGCCAGCCTGACTTACAAAGTGAGAACTTGTCTCAGAAAGAAAGAAAGAAAGAAAGAAAGAAAGAAAGAAAGAAAGAAAGAAAGAAAGAAAGAAAGAAGAAAGAAAGAAAGAAAGAAAGAAAGAAGGAAGGAAAGAAAGGCAAGAAAGAAAGAAAGAAAAAAGTAGAAAGAGAGAAACTAGAACAAAACTATGTGGTTTCAGATAAGGTTTTGGTGACAAATTAAACATATGTGGAAACTGGAGATTCTGAGAGTGTCTGGAATTTCAGTGCTCTGTGCACGGGGTGGCAAGCCACTACTGTTGCAGGACACCGCGCACATTCTAAAACCCTCTAGTCCACTCATTCAAGCGTCCTTCTCTTTCTAAAGTGAGTTTTAGAAAAACAATGTTCATGCTATTAATGTTTGAAAAAAAGAGTTTAGCAATTTTAGATAGTTAATCTAAATAAAAAAACAGTATTTCTGATTGAGAAAGAAAAGATGTAAACATAAAGGGATGGACAGGGCATCCTAACTACACCAATACTTCCATTTCTAGTCTGAGTGGCAGGTATATAGGCGTCTGATGCTTTAGTTTCACCATTCAGACAGACACAGAGTACTACCTACATACATGCCCTGAAATAACATTCTATTCCCAAGAATATATATAACTTTAATGTTTCATAGTACCACTTTTTACAATAAAATCTAGGTGCCATGTTATGCATTTGTGCTCCCAAGGCTTCAGTAGGGGAGGCAGGAGAATCAGAAATTTAAGGCCAAGCTCAGCAACTTAGTGAGTTCCAGGACAGCTTAGGATACCTAAGACCCCATATCAAAAAATAAAGAGTACTTCATGACAATGTTTGCTTAAAAGCAACCTAAATAACTTTTAAAATCTTTTCAATAAATATAAAAACTTTTAACCTAAAAGGGACTTGGCCTCATCTAAACTATGGTTCTGTTGTATTCCCTAAGCAAGAAGAATCCCTTCTAAGTGGTCACACTTTGTACATTTGGAAAGCTGAGGCAAGAAGAGTCTAGGTTCAAGGCCAGCTACATAGTGAGATTGTTTCCAAACACCAAAGCAAGTAAGCAACGACCTCAAAGGAATCTTCCCTACCAGCAATCTGGACAGGGGCACTGTTCACCTGAATGAAGATTCTGGACTCAGCCTGTATGGCACGTACTAGCCTTCATTTGTAGCTCTGAACAGGCAGCCCCAAATAAAATGATCACAAATTAGCCGCTGTTGGCCAAACAACTGAAGCCCATGTACTTTGGTTTCTGCCAGAGCTGCATGAAGCCTACTCCATTCTAAGTACCTCAGAGATCACCATGAAAACAAGGGACCAGAGCAGCAGAGGGCACGCCACGTATGGCAGAAAAGTGCCCAAGCTTTTACACACACGTTTCTTTGGCTTATTTGCTACAGGGTAAATGCCAATTTTATTTTCTTGCAGGAATCTTGAGAGTAACTTCAATGTTTCAAGGGCAGGAGTCTTTATAATGCCCAACACTTTCCAGAATTTTCTCTTAAGTTTTCAGTATTTCATGATATTTTTAAATCATTCCCATTTTACCAAGACAGAACAAGTTACTTGTGGTCAGTGATCATCACAGTATCCCAAATCTAAACGGAGGCACAAGTACAACCAGAATATAGACTCCCAGGTTTTTCCTTCCTTCCTTCCTTCCTTCCTTCCTTCCTTCCTTCCTTCCTTCCTTCCTTCCTTCCTTTCTTCTCTCTCTCTCTCTCTCTCTCTCTCTCTCTCTCTCTCTCTCTCTCTTTCTTTTTTTTTGGTTTTTCGAGACGGTTTCTCTGTGGCTTTGGAGCCTGTCCTGGAACTAGCTCTGTAGACCAGGCTGGTCTCGAACTCATAGAGATCCGCCTGCCTCTGCCTCCCGAGTGCTGGGATTAAAGGCGTGCGCCACCACCACCGCCCAGCTCCCAGGTTTTTCTTGACAGACTCAGATACACCTTATTTCCTGAACATCACTCATGGGAAAACCTAAGACTCAAAACATTGCAAAAACTGAAATTTCATAAGCAGCACTCAAATGAAAGTTTACATTTGATCTCCACCAAGAATAAGCGGAATACAATATTTACTGTGTACTAAGAACTTAAAAATCTTACCAAAACACAATCTAGAGGAGGAGCATGCCTGTAATCCCATGAAAGACTGAAGTAGAGGGATTACAAACTTAAAGAGAACCCAAACTATATCTACATCAATATCTCTATCTATTTATCTACATCCATTTGTGTGTGTGTGTACATATATCCTCTGCAGATACCAGGTGAATTTGTGGTAAACAAACATACATACATACATAGACACAAGTGTACATATATACATACATGTATATACATACATACACACACATATACATACATTCAGCCACCAAATTTAAAATAAGAACAAGAAAAACTAAACAAAAAGCTCCTAGGCTGGTCCTCATCAGGAAATCCTGTCTCCTGCACACGTGAAACAGAAGCTGTATCACACCCTAGTACATGCTCTCCATCCTTAGGTGTATCATGCTTCCTTAAGGCTGTACAGAAGCACCAGGAGAGAGTGGTTGTTTGTATTTGTTCTAGATTGTTCCTATCCAGAACCATAAGGATAGCAGCAGGCTGGACAAGGAAGAATGGACAGCTGTGTGACCCTGCTTGCTACAGGCACTAACTATGTCACCTTAAAAATGCCCTGGGTGAGCAGAAATAAAGTTGAAAACCCTGTGTGCCATTGTCTTCCAGGACAGCATACCTGTAACCGCTGAACCACACCTGCCCGCAGGTTTCCAAATCCGTAGTGACACTGTGATTGCAGAGCGCTTTCTGAGACCTCTTCATAGGGAGTCTGCTCGATTTCCCAGTCAAAGTCTGCATCCTCATCATCAGCTCCTTCCTCAGAAACTCCAGAAGAACCTAAATGCGTTCAACATTAATTTTTTCTTTAAAGTACTGAGGTGTCTAGGTACAATGAGAACAGGAAGCCACCATGGGGAAAAGGCCTCCCATTTTACACCAAAGGCACAGACAAGAATAACCACAGCCCCACTGCTCGTGATGGCCAAAAAGCAGAGCCACCATAAATGTGCACCAACAGGAGGAGATATAGAGAAACTCACAAAATCATGATGAAGATATATATAGATATATAGATAGATGATATAGATATATGTAACACAGATATGCCTCATGAGAACATAGAGTAAGAAGCCAGACAAAAAGAAACACACTCTAAGAATAATTGTGCATGCAACTCACAGTCAGGCCAAGGAGAAGGCACTGGTGGTCTAGGAAAGAAGAGGGGACAGAGCCTGGGAAGAGCATGGGTGGGAGTCCAGGATATTGGAAATAAACACTATAGTTTGTGACCTAGCAGGTGCTCATATTATAAAATGTTTTCAACTATCTACTTCTAGCAAGATGTTTTAATTGGTAAAGAAAAATGTGACTGGTCTGCTGGTCCACTACTGGTTATGACTTCTAATTGTGATACCAGATAAGCTATTTTCAGAGTGACTTTAACCTTTCCTTTTTATTGTCTTCTCTTGAACTTTTTTCCTCTAATTTTCGGGCCCCAAGTCTCTTTTCCTAGAAAAACAAAATATTACAAATATTCCTACTTATCTTCATCTCCTCCCAACTACAGCAAACATACCTATTTCTTCCACAAGTGGTTTGGCAGACCTCGATTTTCTTGGTGCCAGAAGAGCAGTTAACATGTTCAGCCCCTCAAAATGCTGACCAGGAGTTTCCTTGGGCAATCGAATGGTAAAAATTCCTTTAAGAGAAATTGTTTTATATTTAGATAGATTAAAATATTCAAAGACTTCAGTAAGTATATGTAAGAGAAATGCAAGTAGGAATAATATATAATTATATGAGGAAAAAATTTTAACTATACATCTGAAGAGAATTACTATCTAGAACATATAAAGAACTCAAACACAAAATACTCAGGCTGGAAAAATGACCCAGTTTAGGTATTGTTTCTCCCACAACCCAGGATCTAAGTTTGAATCTCCAGCACATATACAATAAACTGAGTACAACAGCAAATAGCTATAATCCCAGTGCTAGAGAAGTGGAGACAGGAAGAACCCTGGGCTGCTGGCCAAGCTGAAGCAGCAAGTTCCAGGTTCAGGGAAAGACCTTGTCTCAAAAATGAAGTGGACTTTAAAGACACCTTAAGTCAACCTCTGATCTATATCCATATGCACATACACACATGTGATGTGAACTCCCCTCTGTATGCTGTGATTACCACTGATTAATAAAGAAACTGCTTTGGGCCAATAGCAGGGCAGAACAGAGCTAGGTGGGGAAAACTAAACTAACTGCTGGGAGAAAGAAGGCGGAGTCAGGAGACACCATGTAGCCACCAAAGGGGAAACACGAGCTGCCAGTTGGAACTCTGCCGGTAGGACAGGAGCCTCATGGTAAAATATAAAATAATAGAAATGGGTTAAATTAAGATGTAAGAGTTAGCCAATAAGAAGCTAGAGCTAATGGGCCAAGCAGTGATTTAATTAATACAGTTTCTGTGTGATTATTTTGCATCTGAGCAGCCGGAAACGAACAAGCGGCCTCCTACAACACACATGAACACATACACAGGTACTAACTAGCCTGTAGCAGGCTTTCTTTTGGGCCACCAACCAGCTCCCAAATCAAAACATGGAGACTTAATAGTTATGAATGTTTGGCCTTATCTTATGCTTATCCCACTAGCTCTTATAACTTAAACTAACCTGTTTCTCTTCATCTATATTTTGCCCTAGGACTTTTTACCTTTCTTTCATTCTATTTGCCCTACTGTTTCTGCTTCTCGAGTGGCTCCCTGGCTGGGGGATACCTGGCCAGCAGGTCCTAGGCACCTCCCTTGTTCTCTCTTCTCTCCAGTCTAGACTCCTCCTCCTAGTTATTCTCTCTGCTCACCAGCCCTACTATCCCTCTACTGCCTAGCTATTAACCATTCAGCTTTTTATTAGACCAATCAGGCGCCTTAGGCAGGCAAGGTGAAACAGCAACACATCTTTACATAATTAAACAAACGCAGCATAAACAAACATAACACATCTTTACATAAAGTAGTATTCCACAACATACTGTAACAAATGTAACACATCTTTACATAGTTATAATATTCCACAACACAAACCATACTTATAGACATAAACACACAAAGGAAAAAAACCAAGCAACCTAACCAAATGGCAAATAAACACATGGAAAAAAATGCTCAGCATCCTTAGCCAAAAAGGAAATGCAAATTAAAAGTACACTGAGATTCCATCTCAGCTCAGTCAGAATGGCTCTTACAAAGAAAACACAACAGCAAATGGTGGCAAAGATGTAGAGAAGTGATCCCTTATTCACCGCTGGTGAGAATATAAACTAATCTCAGCAGCTCAGAATAAGAATGGCCCCCAGAATACTAAAACTAGAATCACCATACTACCCAGCTACCACTCCTAGGTATATACCCTAAGGAGTCCAAGTCATCACACCACAGAGACACCTGCATATCTAAATTCCCTGCAGCACATTCACCACAACTCAGTCTAGGTGCCCATCAACAGATAAACAAAGAAAATGTATATCTACGCAACAGACTTTTACTCATTCATTTAAAAAAATGATGTCACTTACAAAAAAACAAAGATCATATTAAGTGACATAAGCCAGACACAGAAGGACAAATATGCTTTGTCTCATTTGTGGACCAAAGTGGCTTTTTATAGATGCATAAACCAGACAGACAGAGAGACAGACAGATGATAATACACATCTCTCTGTGGGTGTGGTTGTGTGCACTTGCGGGCATGTGTGCATGTGTGTTTGAGTATGGGTATGTCCTTGTGTATGAGACATGAAAGCAGAGGAAAACCAGGGGCAAGGACACTAGCAGGAGAAGAAAAGGGGAGAAGGGGAAAGGGAAAAGAAAAGACCTCGGGTGATGAACATGGTTGGAATACATGATGTACATGAAAGAAGCTTCTCATAAAGCTTAACACCCTTCTGCAATGAATATACACCAATAAACATAGCTGTTTAACAAAAACATCTAACAATTTAAACTTAAAAAACATAATTCCTCAAGGGGTTTCAAAATTTGACCTTTATTATAGATTTAGTGACTATAAATCAAGATTTTAAAAAAGTCTTAAGAAGGGCTTTTCCAAAGCTGCCACTGCGATCAGAAATCAATGTGTCCAAACCACAGAATGTGTTGGTGTTACCTTGTACCATCTTAACTTAGTCAAAACATCAAAACAAAGGTTCCTAAAATTCAGGGGCCTGAGGAGGCAACAGCACTAACCAACAGTTATTTATGAAATACATTTTTGGACTAGGAGGGAATTAGAATAGCTAATCCAAAGAACAGCCGTGGCTTTCAAACTACACTAAAGTAATTGCAATTTAATAATTTCTTTATTAACTCAAGAGATTTTTTTCCCTTGAGACAGCCTTGCTCTGTGGCCCTGGCTAGCCTCAAATTCACATGAAATTATGTTCCTACCTTAGGTTCCTGGGCACCAGGATTACAAGTGTGTGCCCCTATTTCCAGTCTACTGTTTTAAAACATTTTACCTCTTTTAGCAATCCAATAAACCAAATGCAATTCAACCCAAAGGCCCACACATATACAACTCCTCAGCTTTAAGAACTTTACAGTTTTATTTTTTTTAATATATACATGCGAGTACAAGTGCCAACGAAAGCCACAAGAGGGTGTCAGATTCCCTGGAGCTGAAATTACAGGTAACTGTAAGCCTCTGTGTACCACAAGCCAGAAACTTAGATCCTCTGCAAAAGCAGCATATGTATGCACTTAGTAGCTGAGCTATCTCTCCAGCAATAAAGTTTAATAATCTCATTGTTATATGTAACTGATTGGCAACTAAAGACAGATCCACAATCTAGGATGGCAGCTTCCTTATACCTCAATATCACAACAGTTATACTGCATTCAGGGTGGGAATTTGATCCTAAGTTTCTCAGTCTCATTTTCCCTCCTTTACCCTACTTCCTGGTCAATAGTTACTGAATAAATTATACAAGTGTATATAAATTACTCTTTTTGAACTAAAAAATTATTATTACTGTACGTGCACATGTGTGTGGGTTGAGGGGAGTTGGGCTATGATTTATGTGTGGTATTCAGGGCAGAGCTCTGTGGAGTCAGTTTTCTCCTTTACATTTTCATGGGTTCTGGAAACCAAACTCAGGCTGCCAGGTTTACTAGACAAGCACCTTTACCTACCGAGCTACTCTGCTGGCTCTACAAGAGACTCTTACTCCAAATCCAGTGACAAAGGAAAAGACAATAGCTTGCAGAAGAGTAAAATAAACAGGTTCTGTGGCAAGCTAAAATGGAGACTTATCAATCACAAAAAGAAAATTCAATTCCTCATTAAATTTCTTCCATGGATAATTTCTCAACTGCCTGTAATTAAAAATCCAAGTTTGAAAACTATAAAAGAAAAATTCCACCCAAAAGCTCATAAATCCTTCATATTTTAAAATCAATCATTTCATGTTGATGTTTACTTCTACACATGTCCCAAATGTAGAAACAATTCCTGAAAAAATGGAACTAGAACATTTGATTCAAATGTAAAGATTCTTGAAAAATATTTTAAAAGACAGAAAACTGTTATAACTGCCCCAAATCCAGATAACAGGCACTAGACATTAAAGAAGAGTTATGTAGCATATGGCAATGTCTCGACATCTAAAAGTCCCCGTGGCGTCTTTAAGGATACTGCTGTGTGGCTATGTAGGAATCCACAAAGCCCTGGCTGGGGCTGGGCCTACGGCTCAGTGAGTAAAGCACTTGCCATACAGGCAGGAGGACCTGCGTTTGGTTCCCAGAACCCAGACAAAACATAAGGAGCAGCGGGGCATGTTTGTAATCCTGGAGCTGGGGAGCACACAAGAGTATTCAGAGGCTCACTGCCCAGACTGTCTAGCCCAATAAGCAACAAGCAAGTGAGAAACCCTGTCTAAAAAGAATTCCTTCAGATGACATCAGAGGTTGTTCTTTGGCTTCCATTTGCACACCCGCACACACGACCCCACCCCCCACCCACAAGCGCCTCCCAACATGCCCATCTACACCTACTTATGCTGTTGTATAGTACTGTGCTCCGAGTCAAACTGCCACCATCTTCAGTTCTGGAGGGCCTGCTCACAAACCGCCATCAAAGCTGGGCCTGTGGACTATTTTACCTTGCCTCACAGGGGGGGTGGGGTCATGGAACCCTCACCTGATTATTCATCCACCACCCCAGCCCCTACCCCACAACCAGTATACGAAACAATTCTGTCCCAACTACATGTGGTCTTGGAGGAGGGGCTAGAGCATAGGATAAAGGGAGGGAATTAGCTATGCAGCCCTGGGGAAGCCATGTAGACTTCTACTGTGGCTACTTCGGGATCTATGTTCCTGCCCATAACCCCATACCCACTACTCTGTAAACCTAGTGAACTCAATGGTTCCCCTAGGGAACTTCGGTGGAATCACACCTAGTTTATCAGTGAGACCTTAGGAGAGGTAGATGGCATCTCTTGGGGAAGGAAGTTTAGCAACACCAGCATACACACACATAAAAAAAATAGAGAAAAACCTATTCAAAACCCCAAAGGCCATACCTTTATCCACATCATAGGACCCCTGCTCACTTCCATTTTCCACAATCCTTCCAGGAAGCGTTAATCTGCAGATTTAACACAAGGTAAGTGATCACCAAACACAGTATATATTTAGCCAACAAAATCTATCAACCACCACTAGGTGGGTGGTGCGGGCCTTTAATCCCAGCAGGCGGATCTCTGTGAGTCTGAGGCCAGCCTGGTCTACAGATCTATTTCCAGGTCAGCTAGAGACAGAGAAATCCTGTTTCGAAAAACAAAATCTATCAACCATTTGAATGGCAATTTTCAGATATCTTTCACATTTTAAAAGCTAAATAACTTAGATTCCTTCAGCTAAGAAAGTAAAAATCAAACATGACACATCTTTCTATTTGAATACTTTAGCCACCAAACAGACAGGGCGCGGGGGGGGGGGGGGAGAACTTCATAATAAACGGTAGTTGTTAAATGCAGTTAAGTTTATTTTAACTTAGTTTATAAATAAAACGACATCCAAGGTTTATGGGTATAGGAAAAATAGTTTCTACATGGTTCATTACTATCCACAGTTCCATAGGTTGGATTTTCAAGTTGGCATGCTAATTAATATCTTAGTGGTTAGATAAGAGTCAAGAGCCGTGAAGAAACCAGCTTGACTGCAGCGGAGCGCTCAGCTGAAAAGCGGAGGGCAACGGATGAACAAGTTTAAGAAGACTAACAGCGTCCACCGCACAAGGGGGCTCACAGTACTGCCTAACTCAAACTGTGGCTATCAAAATTAAGGTGACGCACTTGCAAGCACTTAAGACGCTGCGTACCTACTACATCAAAGGGCGCTCCCGTGTAAGCTGCCACTACTGTTTTGGTTCAACACGGAGAAAAATCCAGACGGGCAAGTGCTAAAACTATTACTCGCCTCTCGTGGTAGCCAGGCATAAATCGGCTAAACTGATGCGAAGGGAACCTGAGAACCGCAGGGAGCAGAAAGCGTTCCGCTAGGAGGCGGACACGGAAAGCGTGCCAAAAGGCCGACCCTGCGGAGAAGTCACCGCGCGGGGGAGAGGCGTGGGCGTGCAGCGAGAGAACAGCACAAGACAGGAAGGACCGAGGGTGACAGGACAGACACTGGGTGGGTGCTCCCGTGCCCGGTGGTGAGATGGGCAGATGAGGAAGGAGGCGATTGCGCGGGAGACCGCGCGCCAGGGAAAAGCCGCCGAGGCAGCGGCGAGAGCCCCGCGAGTGTGTCCGCGAGCGCGGGTTCCCGAGTAAACGCAGGGCGCAGGCGGCGGGAACTCGCCTCAGAAAGTAGGGCTTGGCGTAGAACTTGAAGTCCACCCCCTCGAAGTACACGTCGAACTCGGAGGCGCGCGCGTGCGGCACGCGGATGGCGACCGTGAGGAAGTCGCGGTCCTGGCTCAGCTCGAACGCGGGGGTCAGCATCGCCGCGCGTCTGGAGCCACCACGGGCCCGCTACGCACGCGCCAGGTTCCCCAGCGCCAGACCCACGCCGTCTGCCTCAGCGCTTCCGGCCAGAGGCGGAAGTGGGTGTGCGTGGGGGCCGGAAGTCCCGTCCCGCGCCGGTCTCCTTGGAGACGAGACGCTTTCTCTGGCGAGGCGGAGTTTTCAAATTGACTAGAAAGAGAAAGGATGCCCTGAAGCCAGGCCTGTTAGACTTCGACTGACTGGAATTTTTGGAAGAACAGGAAATCTAACCGAGAAATTTGCGGACTAACCAGAACACGAATTTACTGTAGACTCACTAAGGGCCTATGGAGAGGCTTAGAAATTATTTTAATCACCTGAGTTATTCAAATCAACAAAGTGTATTCCTGTGCAGGCATTTCCCAATTGCACGACAACTACAAAGTTTCTATATACTTAAGAAACCTCTACTATAAAAGGAGGATAATATTAGTCCAGCCTCCTCCGATGCTGCTACGATAGCATGAAGTTATCCAACATCAAGTTGCCAGCACTCAGCAAGTAGGAGCAGGTTCTGCAGTAGCCACAGCTACTTACATTGTCCGATTCTCCGAGGTTTTCTTAAGTTTTCACCTGAAGTGACAAAAAACGGACAACTAGTCCCCTCCTTCTGCTCCCCTTCTTGATCCCTTCTTTGAATAGTTTGCTCATTGACAGAGCAACAATCCTCTAACCCACACTACAAATTCCAAGGACAAGTGGACTGAGAGAGGTTCAACAGGATCAGAATGCAGGTGCCTTATCCGTGTCCACTCTCAAGAACTGTGCTTCCTTTTGATTTATCCTGTGTCATTTTTCTCTGTTTTCTTACATGCGTTAGAATCTGTCTTTTGTCTTTTTTCTTTATTCATCTCAATCATTCTCTTTATTTCCTCTGGCAACCTTACTCTCTCAAATGCCTTTCCCACTAATCCCACTCTTCCCTCATGTATTCTCTTGGGCTTCCTTCGCTCTCATTTCACTTACTATGAGGAACTAGCACAGCCCAAATCTAGTATTGCACTGACTAGTTCTATGTCAACTTGACACAAGCTAAAGTCATTTGAGAGGAAGAAACCTTAATTAAGAAAATGCCTCCATAACATCAGGCTGTAGGCAAATATGTAGCATATTTTCTTAGTGATTGATGGGCTGGGCCATCTCTGGGCTAGTGGTCCAGGTTCTGTTAAAAAGCAGGCTGAGAAAGCCATGAAGAGGAAGCCAGTAAGCAGTACTCCTCTGTGGCCTCTGCATTAACTCCTGCCCTGTTTGAGTTCCTGTCCTTCCAGGAGTTGATTTCCTTCCACGATGAACAGCGGTATAGATAAGTTAAATGAACCCTTTCCTCCTCAACTTGCTTTGGTCATGGTGTTTCATCACAGCAATAGCAACCCAAAGACATTTGTGAACGTCCGTGGAATACCTGGGCTCAGTGGCTTGCACCTGTAATCTCACACACAGAAGGCAGAGGCAGGAGGATTGTGCAAGTTTTAGGCTAGCGCCATCTATATAACAAGTTCCCAGCCAGGCTAGGTGTCCTAGTTCATTTCTTATTGTGATAAATACCATGCCCAAAAGCTACTTGGGAAGGAAAGGACTTGTTTAGCTTCCACTTTAGGTCAAAGGTCACCTTGACCCAGTGAGGTCAAGGCAAGAGTTTGAGGAGGAATTGAAGGAGAGACCATGGAGGACCACCCTGCTTTCTTGCCTGTTCAGTTGGCTCTTTTCCCAGGACCACTTACCCAGGGGTAGCACCACCCAACTAGGCTGGGCCTTCCAGCGTCAATCAGTAACCAAGAAAATGCCCCCATAGATTTGCCTACAGGCCAGTATGACAGACATTTTCTTAATTGAGGTTCCTTCATTCTTAGATGACCCCAACTTGTACCAATTTAATAACAGTGAGCACTCTGGGCTACACAGTGAAACTGTGTCTCAAGACAACACTAATAAGAACAAAAACAAAGAATAAATATCAGTAGGAAGGGTTTAAAGTCATTTCCTGTGACAGTAAAGATCCCCAGATACCCACAAAAGCTTTCTTGACATCTGGCTTTTGATGATTCTAAGGAAACAATCTTGACATTTAATTGGGACTCAGAAAAAAAAGATGTTAGCAGGCCTCCACATGAGCGGGATTCCTGGCTAAGTAGCAGAACTACAGTAGCCTTGTTTTGATTCCATCTTTTCCTTCCTGGAGCTCTGTGAAGAAGTCATCCATAATCTGCTCATTTGCTCAGGGTCATACCATTTGTCAGAAGCTCAATGGTAATCGGAACCAAGGTTAGTCTCATTCCTAGGTCCATGCTCCAAACCACTAAAGAACTAAAAAACCTCTAACATTACCACTTACATCTTGGTTTCATACTGTAAGGCCAGGCCTGCCTGCTTTAGACCAGACAGATCCTTTAAAGTAATAGATAGTCAATTCTGACAATGAATTGATGCCAATCTGGGATTAGCAAAGCCCTTAAAAGATTCCCCTGAGGTGGCCTTTAGCCAATTACTCCAAACTCACTTCCCTGGAAAGAATCTTTATATCTACCAAGGGACCTCATTCCTGTAGGTCACAAGCATTAATATTTTTAATTATTCATGCCTGGGAATTAAATGAAACAAGCTCTGCTATCCAGCCCTGCTAACTTAAAACACTTCACAATCCAAGTTTTTTTATACTTTTTCTGGGTACTTGATTATATATTTAACAGAGAGAGAGACAGAGAAAGACAGAGAGAGAGAGAGAGAGAGAGAGAGAGAGAGAGAGAGAGAGAGAGAGAGAGAAAGTGCTAGAAGACAAATAAACAGAGTATATGATTCAATGATTTTGTTCTGGAGTAGGAATTTATACTATATCTGCTGTATCTCAGAAAAAAATTATAATTATATAAGGAGTTTGTCATGTGGGGGAAGGAGGAAGAGTTTGGTTCTTTTTTTTTTTGTAAACAGTTTTGTTTCTTAATTTTAATTTTATATGTATAGATGTTTTACCTTAATGTGTATCTGTAACACATGTGTGCCTGCTGCCTGTGGAAGCCAGAGGAGGCAAGTCAGATTGCTTGGAACCAGAGTTGCAGACAGTTAGTCACCAAGCGGGTAACAGGAATTGAACCTAAGTCCTCTGGAAGAGCGGCGGGTGGTCTTAACTGCTGCGCTGTCTCTCCAGCTCCCAGTTCACTTTATCTTTGAATTTATGATTAGTGCTAAGCGATATAAATTATACATTCATTCTCCCTTTAAAAATGTAAAGTTCAGCGGGGAAGTAGTAGCACACACCTTTAATCCCAGCACTTGGGAGGCAGAGACAAGAGGATCTCTGTGAGTTCAAAGCCAGCCTGTTCTACAAAGTGAATTCCAGGATAGCCAGAGCTGTTACACAGAGAAACCATGTCTCAAAAAACCAAAATAATAATAATGATTATAATAATAATAATAAATGTAAAATTCTCTTTTAACCAAAGTACAACTGTGACTCTCTCTCTTTTCTAAAGATAATTCTTCCACCTGTCTTTGCAGTCTCTTATATTTCGGCAGACATTTCCATGTATGCCTTGAATTTGTATTTAGACCCACTTCATAATTTTTCCTTACTGAGAACAAGTATATAGCCTGTCATCTTTGTTGCATTAAAATATTCCCTCTTCTAGTCTAAAGAATATGATTATGAGCCATGAGTTTCAAAATTAAGCATTAAATTTAAAAGACAAGTTTTTCCCAAATTTTTTATTTATTTTTCTTTTTATTGAAAATCGATTGTTTTCACACATACTATATCCTGATTACTGCCCCCCCACTCCTCCCAGTTCCTTCCCAACTCCCCTCTCATCTGAATCCATTCCCTCTCTGTCTCTCAGCAGAAAAGAAAAGGTTTCTAAGAGACAATAAGAAACTATGAAAAAATAAAATATAATAAGATAGAGAAAAAACAATCACATTAGAGTTGGACAAGACAAACAGAAGGAAAAGAACCCAAGAGAAGACACAAGAATCGAAGACACAAGAATCAGAGACCCACTCAGAAGTCCCATAAAAACATTAAACTGGAAACCATAATACGGTCACAGAGGACCTGGTAGAGACCCATGCTGCAGTCTCTGTGAGTTCAAATGAGCTTTGCTTGTTCTCTTGGTGTCCTCCTTCCCTTCGAGTTCCTACAGTCTTTCTGGCTCCTCTTCTACGGGGTTTCCTGAGTTCTGACAATATCCCATTTAGGGCTGAGTTTATAAAAGACAAGTTTTTATAAACAATTCGGATTATTTTGTGTGGTCTCCAAATGGTGAAATACCCCTTGTGTCCAGAAGGTGGCGAGCACCTGTGCAAGTCAAACAATGGAGTTTAAAGCAATTAAGGCTGTTTATACCTCTAGTTCATTCTCTGAGCAGTTCGGGGGAAGGTACTAATCTCTTATACAGACTTTCCAAGCTAAAGCACCATTACTGTGTTTAATTTTATTTTCTACTTTTATCACTTTAAAAGTTTTATTACTTTCTTAAAAAGACAACTTCTCAAGCTGTAGTTCAGGCTTGACTTAAACTCACTATGTAACCTAGACTCTCAGCAATCCTCCTACCTCAGTCTTGAGTTCTGATTATAAGGGTAAGCCACCACACCCAGCAGGCCCCGTTAATTTTTTCATAGAAACCTTTTAAACTTTTACTCTATTCAAAGAAGTACAGGAAGATTTTTACAACAGAAATGGTATGTACACTATATTTCTCCTTTTAATTATCAAAGAATTACAATATCTCCCTTTTATTATAATTTTGTTAGAAATATGTGTTAATATATCCTTATTAGTTCCTAACATTAATGTTGGTATTTTAACAAGAGAATTGAACAGGGCAATGATTCACTTTGAGAAAAGACCAAACAAATAAACAAACAAAAGACCCTAATCCTAGAACCGTGAACACAGATTACAAAACTAGATTAAGAAGAAAATAGTTAAAATGCCAACTAAATTATTCTTTTCCTTGGGTCCCCTTTTCTGTTTGAGACTGGGCTCACCCTGTAACCTGGACTGTTCTCAGATTCACAGGACTCCTCCTGCCTCAGCCTCATGAACTACAACACCCAGGCTAGATTAGGTAGCGTGTGGGTAAAGATTCAGGTAGCCAACAGATAAATGTAGTCTGGTTAAGGACACTTTAGAGCAGTAGCAAAGGATGCTGCGGAGGTTTGGATAAGAAGGGCCCCCACAAATTCATATATGTGCACATTCAGTCGATAGTTGATGGAACTGTTTAGGAAGGATTAGAAGGTGTAGCCTTGTTAGAGAAGGTGGATCACTGGGGTTGGACTTTGAAGTTTCAAAAAACCCCTGTCAGGCATAGCCCCCCCCCCCTTCTCTCCTTTCTCTTTACCTCTTGCTTGTGGATCAGACATAAATTCTCAGCCTCTACTCCAGCACCATGCCTTGCTTGCCTGCTTCTACCTCTACCGTGACGATCATGGCCCAACCCCCTGTTAGCAAGCCTTCAATGACATGTTTTTATTTATAAGTTGTCTTCGCCATGCTATCTCTTCACAGCAATAGAACAGTAACAAGACAAATACAGACACACATGCCACGAGTGTGGTCCAGGTAATGTCCCCAAAGGTTTTCAAAGCACTATGTAATTTCGGTATAGCTAGGCTTGTTCCTTGCCTCTATCCTTCAGCCCATTCCAGTCACAGTGGTAAGCCCTGAGCTCATCCAGGGATACCGAGTTAGTAATGGATATTTCAGATGGGATTTACTTCAATTCTAATTTTACAAAAGGTAAATGAACCTCTGAAAAAGATCAACAATGGCTACGGCTGACACCAGTCTATTTGACCTTAGGGCTAAGCAATACACATATCAAGTGTCCTTCACTCTCCGGTGAAGGACAGGATCCTTATAGGGATGCTAGAAGAAGAGCCACTTAATGTCATTGCTGCTTCATGTCCTGTTTCTAACAGACATCTGTAGAAGGTGCCAGCGGGAGGCCCTGCCCAGATGCCCCTAATGCACTGGGAGCCAGTAGGTCTGACCCTAGCAGCCGATGTTGTAAATGACTAGTCCCAGGTCCCTTTCCTGAGGACTTTCCCAAGTTGTTTTATTAACCTCAGTTTTGAGGCACTGTATTAGTTATTTTCCTCACTACTACAACAAAATACCTGATCTCCCCCTACCAAAAAAAAAAAAAAAGACAGTCAAAGCAGTGATTCTCAACCTGTGGGTCCCAACCCCTTTAACAAACCTCTATCTCCAAAAATATTTACATTACAATTTATAGCAGTAGCAAAATTGCAGTTCTGAAAAGCGATGAAAATAAGTTTATGATTGGGGTTCGCCACAATGGTCTCAGCATTAGGAAGGTTGAGAACTGCTGCATTAAAGGAAGAATGGTTTTATTTGGGCCTGCAGTTCAAGGGTCCTGTCCATCACAGCCGGAAAGCTGTAGCAGCATTTGGACTCTGTGCCCACAGTGAGGAAGTGGAGAGAGACGAACGGTGACACTCTGCTGATGTTCTCCTTCATGTGCAATCTGAGACCCTAGCTCATTGAATAGTGCCACCCTTTTGATGGGTCTAAGATAGTGCCAAAATTACCTCACAGACATACCCGAGAGGTATCATGACGATTCTCATCAAGTCAACAG
Source organism: Alexandromys fortis (assembly GCF_014885135.2). Classification (NCBI taxonomy): domain Eukaryota; kingdom Metazoa; phylum Chordata; class Mammalia; order Rodentia; family Cricetidae; genus Alexandromys; species Alexandromys fortis. Next base: position 4,635,636 of record NW_026067947.1, read on the forward strand.
TCAAGATTGGCCAGCATCATCAATGTGTTGGCTTCAGTGAGAAATGTCCTCCATGGGCTCATGTAGTGAACACTTGGTCACCAGTTGCTGGTTCTTCTGGGGGAAGTTATGGAACATTTAGAGGTACTACCATTCTTGAGGAAGATGTTGTTGAGGGTGAGCTTTGACAGCTTATAGACTCACCCTACTTCCTGTCCCCTGCCTTCCTCTCTGTCTCCTTCTTGTATATGGGCGATATATAATCAGCCAGCTTCCTTGTCCTGCTATCACACCATGCCTTCTGCGCCATTATGAAAATGTCCCTTTGGAATCATAGACTAAACTCCTTCTTTCCTTAAGTTGTTTTTGGTTGTGGTGTTTGCAGAGATCATCAGTTGTCTGTTTTTGTTGATGTAGCCAACTTCCTTTGGTTGGAGTTTTCCTTTTGGTACTTTGTGTAGGGCTGGGTTTTTGGCAAGTTATTGGTTAAATCTGGTTCTGTCATGGAATATCTTGTTTTGTCCTTCTATGGTGATTGAAAGTTTTGCTGGGTATAGTAGTCTGGGCTGGCATCCATGGTCTTTTGATATCTGCATAATGCTTGACTAGGACCTTCTGGATTTCATTGTCTCCATTGAGAAGTCAGGTGTAATTCTGATAGCTCTGCCTCTATATGTTACTTTGTCTTTTTCCCTTGCAGCTCTTAATATTTTTTCTTTATTCTGTATGTTTTGATTATTATGTGGTGAGGGGACTTTTTTTTGATCCAGTCTATTTGGTGTTCTGTAAGCATCTTGTATCTTCATAGGCATATTTTTCTTTAGGTCTTGAGAAAGTTTTCTTCTATGATTTTGTTAAATATATTTTCTGTGCTTTTGAGTTGAACTTCTCCTTCTTCTATACCTATTATTCTTAGGTTTGGCTTTTTCATGGTGTACCATATTTCCTGGATATTTTGTGTTAAGCTTTTGTTAGATTTTCTTTGACCGATGAGTCTATTTCTCCTATTGTATCTTCAGTGCTTGAGATTCTCTCTTCCATCTCTTGTATTCTGCTGTTTATGCTTGCATTTGTGGTTCCTGATCGTTTTCTCATGATTTCTGTTTCTATAATTCCCTCAGCTTGTGTTTTCTTTATTGTCTCTATTTCAGTTTTCAAGTCTTGAATAGTTTCTTTCATATGTTTGATTGCTTGGTTTTCTTCAAGGGATTTTTAATGTCTTCCAATTTTTTTGTTTGTCTTTTCCTCAATTTCTTTGAGGGAATTTCTCATTTTCTCTTTAAAGGCCTCAGACATTGTTCTGAAGTTATTTTTAGGTCATTTTCTTCTGCTTCATCTATATTTGGTTGACAGTTATTTACATAGTATTAGGTAATGTAGGAAACCCAGGCATGGTTTATTATTTATTTATTTTGTTTTAAGACAGGATTTCACAGTGTTGATCAGGCTGAGCTCAAACCATTGGCCCTCCTATCTCTTCTTCCCTAGAATTCCTAGAAATGACTTGAAATCATATGAAAATATAGGTGTTATGTACAGATATGATGCCATTTTATATAAGAGACATAAATAGCTCATATTTTGGTATTTGTTTATGAGAATGAGGAAGAATGTAGCTAGAATAAATCCTATGATTCTTTTACTCAGCAGCATGCATGAACCACATAGATATATTAAATCAGAAGGACCAGACTGCCAAATCAGGAGCAGAAGGAGAGCGAACATGAGCAAGGAACTCAGGACGGCGAGGGGTGCACCCACACACTGAGACAATGGAGATGCTCTATCGGGAACTCACCAAGGCCAGCTGACCTGGGTCTGAAAAAGCCTGGGTTAAAACCGGTCTCACTGAACATAGCGGACAATGAGGACTACTGAGACATCAAGAACAATGGCAATGGGTCTTTGATCCTACTGCATGTAGTGGCTTTGTGGGAGCCTAGGCAGTTTGGATGCTCACCTTACGAGACCTGGAAGGAGGAGGGTTTTCCTCGGACTTCCCAGGGACGGAGAGCCCTGATTGCTCTTTGGGCTGAAGAGGGAGGGGGAACGGATTGGGGGAGGGGGAGGGAAAGGGGAGGCGGAGGTGGGGAAGAGACTGAAATATTTAATAAATAAATAAAGAAAGAAAGAAAGAAAGAAAAAAAATTAAAAAAAAAAAGAAGGACCAGACTGAAGAGAGTACTACATGTCAATTGAAGACATGTCAAAGTAGTGATTTCCTTTGTAGGAAGAATTCTTGACTGGGGGAGTACACAAGCCTGTTGGGATGCTGATGTAGGTGAGATCGCCTGGGCATGTACAAGTGTGGACATTCTCAAAGCCTTGTGTTTTGTGCCCTTTACTGTATAAAATACCCTTGTGAATACAGAGTATGAAGGCTGCCATTGCCTTGCCACTGCATACTGCACAGCCTTGCCCTTGGCCTCAGAAAACTGCCATGTCCAATGTCACCCTGTTCCAGAGGTTAAATAGTACAAGGCCTGACCCCACACTTCAAATTAAACCATGCTAGAAAGCTAGGTCCTGAAAAAGAAAAACCACCTCATCTGTGGAGCCCCAATGTTGACAGAGGTTTCTGTCCTGCCCAGTACTGCAGCTGTTCAATCCCAAAGAAACACACAGAGGTCTACATTAATCATAATCTGATTGGCTTAGTATTTTTTATTAACTTTTTATTAACTCTTATAACTTATATTAGCCACATGGCTTGGTACCTTTTTCAGCAAGATAGTCACATCTTGGGTCCTCTGCGTCTGGATGACGGCTGCAGACTGCACATTTCCTCTTCCCATAATTCTCACTGCCACACCTCTGCTTCCAGCCTCATCACTGGTGCCTGGCCTAAACTTCTTGCCTGGCTACTGACCACCACACCCAACTACTCTCTTTCTTTCTTTTTATTTTAAGGACTTTATCCTTTTTTCTAAGCAAGGGAGGCCCTGGTTGTAATTGCATTATTCGGCCTCATTATCAGTTCCATAAGGATTTTTCCAGGAGCATCAGCCCCACCGCCCAAACCACCTGCACCTAACCATCCACCCAAATTTCCTTAGAGTCTCTTTGTAAGGGTCCTAGGTGAAGCACCATCTGGAGACCAGGGGAAGCATGTGCTTAGCATGCATGAGACCCTGCAACACAACCTCAGAAACAAAGGAAGAAAAGACCATTGCTGTCCAATAGGCCCATTGTTTCAAATGGAGTCAAATACTGAGCCTCTTCAGAGTGGAATTTCCCAAATTAACTTTACAGTCTCCTCCTTGTCTTTCATTGTTTCATTTCATGGTGTTCCTTCACTGAGGGGGTCTTAAAGCCATGATTTTGTGTATATTGCTGAAGTGCATTGCCAGGGCTCACTCTCTCTTCCTAAATCCATTTTGAGGAATGCAGCTAGGCTGAAAGAAAACCAATCTTGTGGAAAACAACAGCCACAAAACTCGGAGCTCTAAGGAGAAGAAAAATGAGCCCTCCTGCAATCTGAGGCTATTTCTGTTGATTACACGGATTGCAAACTCATTTCAGGCACTTCTCTATAAAGTTAAAATAGTGTAATGGGCTGGGTTTATATTGTTTTCCCAGAAGAGTTTGCATGAGTCACTTTTTTTTCCAAAATAAAGACAAATCCTTTCAGTAAGAGGCTCTGGTGGAGAAAATGCAGGTAGCAATTATGTTATTGCCAATTGCACATCATTCAAACACAGCTCTGGTACCTTCTTCCCATCTTTGTTTGCTCTTTGCTCTCATCTCCACTCTGATTTTCCCATATTATTCTGCAAATGCTCGTGTGTGTGTGTGTGTGTGTGTGTGTGTGCATATGTGTGCACATGTGAGTGGGAGCCAAAAGACAACCTAGATGTCATTCTTCAGACCTTTAGACAAGGTCTCCCACTGGCCTGGAACTTCCCAAGTAAGCTAGGCTGGCTGACTACCAAGCTCCAGGGATCCTACTGTCTCTACCTCCTCCGAGATAGGATTGCAGCTGCATGTCACCATACTGGACCTTTTTCTGTAGTTTCTGGGGACTAGGGTCAGGTCTTTATGCTGCAAAAATCCCCACTGATCCACCTCCCAGCTCTCTCAATGCTTGTTGTCTAAGGTCATTTCTATATTAAATAGCTTTGTGGTTATAAATTTAAAAAATTAATTCATTGTTATTTAGGTTATATTATCTCTTTGAAAGACATCCAAAGAAAGAAAACAACTGAAATGTATCTCTTTCTGGTGTCAAAGTCTCCACCCAGTAGAACAGTGCCTAAACGGACATTGTAGAATCAATTGACTTCACCCCTAGTTTATGGAGCGGTTATGTTTATGCTTCAGGAGACAATGCCTGGAATTTTTTTTCTCTTTCTGTAGAAAGCACTGTAGCCAACTGAATAGCATTAGTAGTATAAATTAATAATACTGGCTGGTGTTTGTGGGTTTCTTACTGATGTGAGAGTGGTTTTTCTAGCAGATTAGCAAGCCGTATCTTTGTTCCAACTCACATACCAGCTCTAGGTGAAAAGAAGACTCATGTCACCACCACTTCCTGCCACTCTAAGAAGATGAGGAAGTTGGGAGGCAAAAGTTTGATAGACTCCTCCAAGTCACACCATGTCACACACCAGTGACATGACCAGGATAGGAACCCCCAAGCTTACTTTATGCAATGGTCAATCTTCATTTGTCAACTTGACTAGATTTAGAATAACCTAGAATCTCATCTCTTTTATTCAGTTATGGATCTTGATCTGTGAAGTGAAATGATCCTCACTCATGTAGAACTTCTCTTCCCAGTTAAATCTCTCTGGAAACACCCAGAGGTGTGTTTCCCAGATGATTCCAAACTCAGTCAAATTACCAATGAAGACTGATCATACACCACGTGGAACCAGAACTCTCAATAAATACACCCTTGAGATATTCTTCCATAATGCATCCAAGTTGGCTGCATGTAGCCAATTAGAACATAAGAGAAACAGTTCATGACTTCTGAACCCCAATCATAAAAGACTTAAGTTTCCATTCTGAATTATTCTACCATGTACCTGAAGGAGGGCAGCCACTGCGTAAGAAATTCATCTACTCCAAAACAACCTAGTCCATGGAGTGGCTTTCTTGCCCTTCAGTTCCTCAGCCACTTTAGCCTAGAAGTCATTCACATAATTGAGGAAGCTACTTTGGATATTCAAGTCCTAGCAGATGCCACATGATTACAGGAGACTCTAGATGACAGAAACAAGTCTCTAAAATAAAATCCATCCCAGCTACCTCCAGTCATCTGAGTTGCCCCAACCAAGGTCCTGGCTATATCACAGAGAAGCTACTGTGCCTGCTCTCATTCCCAACCTGCAAAATGGTGAGTATAACAAAATACCTCAAGGCAGTTTGGAGAGTAAAAATCCAACACATAATGTGCATAGTAATGGCAAAGCTAGTGGTTTTCAACCTATGGATTGCAACGCCTTTTAGGGGTTGAATGACCCTTTCACAAGGGTCACCATTGGAAAACACAGATATTTACTTTATGATTCATAACAGTAGAAAAGTACAGTTATGAAGTAGCAATGAAAATAATTTGATATTTGGGGGTCACCACAACATGAGGAACTGTATTAAAGGGTCACAACATTAGGAAGGTTGAGAGCCACTGATCGGAGGAATCCACAGATGGAAAAATGCTTAGGCATTAGAACAATTAGAGAAAACTTGTTTTCGATAGGAAAGTCTGGGGGTTGAACAAAGCAGGGGTGGGGAGTCGCAGATAATGAGGTGGACCCACATCAGCGTATCCGAGGTGAAGAGCACAGGAGCTGAGGTCACAGGATTGGAATCTGGCCCAAATTGTTGACCGTAGTGAATGCCAAGGAAAAGAAACCTTAGCGGAACAGGACTATAACACCATTGAGCACAGCCCACTCGCCTCCTACCAGGCAAGGAAAATGCAGGCTAAAGAATTTCCAAAGCTGGTTGGTGAAGCCATGAATCCTTGAGGGTAACGCCACCAGTGTCTCCCCTCTGGGAACCCACAATTGGATATGGGAACAAGGCAGGTGGTTCTGTGTGTAAATGGAGGTAGGCCTTCTGTCCCGGAATCAGAAATACTATGGGTTATTTAGCTGACAATTCTGTCTACACAGACACAAGAGTGGTTCAAACCAAGTTCTCTGGAATTTGGTATTGTAAATCTCTTGCCAGCTTTCCCTCATCCACCCTCTTCATATTAAAAGTAGAGCCAAAAGAAATTGAAGAGGCAAAACCTTGAAGCCTTTTAGTCTCTGAACTTTCACCAAATTCTCCATTAAGTTTTAAAAAACAATTTTATTGTGGTATAGCTTACAATTTGTAGCATTTGCTCTAAGTGGACTGACTAGTCGGGGGTTTTTAGTTTCAAGTTATACAACTGTTGACATAATCCAGAACACTCTATCACCCCTTCCCCCCAAAATCCTCTCTCCCCACATGGTTGTAACCTTTGCCCCCATGCCAAGACATAGTGTGATGATCTACTTTCTGAAAGTAAAGGTATTGGCCCAGGACCCCCAAGACCACGTTCTCAAACCAAGGGACTTTAATTGCCCCAGAGGAATAGAAGTCGAGGAATAAGAGACTAAGACAGGAGATGGAGGACAAGGGAGAAGGAGGAGGGAACAAGGGAAAGGAGGCGGGGCATTTGGCCTGGAGGGACAAAGGGCTGGCTCTGGATGGATAGGAGACAGACATGGCCCATAAGCGCATGGTGGTCTATTAAGGTAAAAAATGGGAAACCTCATTAGGATGGGGTGCTTAATTTTAATTGGGCATGTAATTAGTTGAGCCACAGGGGTCTTTTGATTGTTGGATTCCAGTATTTTGATAGCTGGACCTTGGTAGCCAGCCTCAGGAGGAGAAAGTGGCCAAATACAGGAATGGGCCTTGGGGGCTAGCTTTAGAAATGGAATCTAAAGGGTTTTAGCAAGGCAGGGGGAATGGGGAGAAGGACAAGCCCACCAGAGCTATGCTTGCCTTGTCAGCCATGCTGAAGCTGGCCTGAGTTCTTTCACTTTCTTTCACTTTAAATTTGCCTTTTCTAGACATTTCCCAGCAAGTCAACCATACAACATGCAGCTTTCCGTTCTGGCCTCTTTTACATATCTCAGTGTTTGAGGTTCACCCCTGTCACAACATGCGCCATTCCCGTTTATTCGTGAACAGTTCTCTACTGTCTGGATAGTCCAGATTGCACCTCTGTTCCCTAGTTGAAACACACTTGCCTCATTTTCAGCATTTGGCTCTTGGAAACAAGACAGTTCCCATTAAGTTTTTAAAGCACTAGGAATTGCTAAGAAAAGTCACAGGAACATTGTTTTCTTAGAGGATTGCTTATTAAAATAGAAAAATGTAAATATGAATCTTCGTCTGGCGACAGATGGAGATAGAGACGGAGACCCTCATCAGAACAACGGACTCAGCTCCCAAGGTCCAGTTGAAGGGCAGAAGGAGGGAGAAGATGAGCAAGGAAGTCAGGACCGCGAGGGGTTTGTCCATCAACGAGGCAGTGCGCCTGTTCTAATGGGAGCTCACCAAATCCAGCTGGACCGGGACTGAATGAGCTTGTGATCAAACCGGACTCTCTGATTGTGGCTGACAATGGGGGTTGACTGAGAAGCCACTGAGAAAGGCACTGGGGCTTGGTTTTATGGCATGTTCTGGATTTTTGGGACCCTAGTCTATATGAATGCACAGCTTCCTAGGCCTGGATGTAGGGGGGAGGGCCTTGGACTTCCCGCAGGGCAGGGTTCCCTGCCCTCTCTCAAGCAGGGAGGGGGAGAGAGGAGGGTAAGTGGGGGAGCCAGAGGGGATTGGGAGGAGGGGAGAAAGTGTAAATTTTTAATGGAAAAATAAATAAATAAATAAATAAAATACATTACTGACATTAATGTACAAAAAAAAAGAAAAGAAAAAATAGGAAAATGTGGGAAACACAACAGAAATTAATTTTCCATCAAGAGATAAACACAACACAAACATTCTCTACTTCTTTTTCAAACCTCTATGCTTATGATAAAACCAAACCACGCATGCTATTTATTTTAAGTAATGCCATATGAAAAACCTGTGAATAATAGCAATGGTTCATAGATGTACTGTAGCTCACTGTCTCCCAAATCATAGACACTCAATTGTGTTGTTATAAACATCGACTATTTCTGTGTCACAAAAGCCATCTCCAAACTAAAGTTTGAAGTGATTTATTTCTTCTTTCAATTATTTTACGTGAGTTTTGTTACTATTCAACTTTAAAATCTTTTCCTTTCTTTTATGTGTGTGTTTTGCCCATGTGTATCCTTGTGACTGTGTGCACACAGTGCCTGAGGAGGCCAGAAAAAAAAGGTATTGGATTCTCTGGAACTGGAGTTACATATGGTTGTGAGCCACCATATGGTTGCTGGAAATCAAGTCCAGGCCCTCTGGAAAAGCTGTCAGGGCTCTTAATTTCTGAACCATCTCACCATGATGTGGGAGTGTCTTTATCTGTTGCTTTCATTGGTTAATTAATAAAGAAACTGCTTGGCCTTTGATAGGACAGAAAATTAGGCAGGCGGAGTAGACAGAACAGAATGCTGGGAGAAAGAAGCCGAGTCAGACAATCGCCATGATTCTCCCACCAGACACAGACGCAGGTTAAGATCTTCCTGATAAGCCACCTCGTGGGCTACACAGATTATTAGAAATGGGTTAGATCAATATGTAAGAGCTAGCCAATAAGAGGCTGGAACTAATGGGCCAGGCAGTGTTTAAAAGAATACAGATTCCATGTAATTATTTCGGGTATAAAGCTAGCTGTGCAGATGGCTGGGAACATAGCCCACCGCTCCTATTACAACATCATCGGTCTCTTAATAGTCAATAATTTATTTGTGTGTATGTGTGTGTATATGTGTGCATATGTGTGTATGTGCATTTGTGTGCACATGTGTATGTGTGTGTGCACTTGTGATGGAGGAGGGTCATCTGTCTATGTGTTACTTTCATTAGTTAATAAAGAAACTGCCTAGGCCCTTTGATAGGACAGAAAATTAGGTAGGCAGAGTAAACAGAACAGGATGCTGGGTAGAAGGCATTGGGGCAGATGCCATGATTCTTTGATCAGAGATGGATGTAGGCTAGAATCTTTGCTGGTAAGCCACCACCTCGTGGTGCTACACACATTAATAGAAATGGGTTAATCAAGATGTGAGAGTTAGCCAGTAAGTGTGGTGCTACACACTGTGTGCATGTGTGTATATTTGTTTGTGCATTTGTGTGCACGTGTGTATATGTGTGTATGTGCACTTGTGTGCACATGTGTGTATATATGTGTGTATGTGCACTTGAGTGCACGTGTGTGTGTGTATATGTGCCCATGATTCTGAAATCACTCTCCACCTAGATCTTGCAGACAGGCCCTCTCCTTGAAACAGGAGCTTATGTTTTCTGGGCCTGGCTGGCAGTCCACAATCCTCAGCAATCCTTTTGTCTCTGCCTCTTCAGAGCTGAAGCTACAGGCAGGCACAGGACTCCTGGATTTGTGAAGTGTGTTGGGATCTGAACTCTGGACCTCATGCTTATATGACAAGCAGTGTTAACACACCGAGTGATTTCTCTAGCTCTAATATTAAAATTTTTATTCTGTCATGCACAAATTTTGGTTGGGTTGGCAAGTTCAAACCCAGGGCCTTGCACCTCCTAAGCAAATACTCTATTGCTAAGCTACAACCCCAGGCTAAAGCAGAATGTATTTTGTCATGCTCTATCTTCCAAGATATTCTGACACACTGGCTTGAAAACCATTCTTTCTTCACAGCACGGATTAATGCTGAGCAAGACATTGTCTTGATCTTTTTTTTAATGTTTTGTTTCACCCATTTACTGCTGTCTGCCAATACCACCCTGCTTCAGTGATGGTAGCTGAAGAGTGTGTTACTAGTACCCAGCAGCAGAGTCCTCCTCTGGCATTATCACTTCAGATAGTCTAGTCCCCAAAACCGTCTAAGATGTTCAATTCAAGTTGTATATATGTTCTGGAAAATATGGGCAGAGTTTGTGCATTGTAATAGTAAAATCATGTCCTGAGTTTACCCACAGAACTTGGCAAAAACAACCCTCTGACAACCTGTTTGTGACTCACATGATAAGTCTCCCTTCCTCCTTTTTTTGCCATTGCCTTCTTGTTGAAGGGAGCTGCGGGCCACTTTCTGCCACCCAGCTCCCGGCCACCCAGCTCCCGGCCACCTGGCTAGCTTATGCCCCGAAATAACAACACACAAACTGTATTCATATAAACACTGCCTGGCTCATTATATTTAGCCTCTTCTGGCTAACTCTCATATCTTGCTTTAACCCATATTTAGTAATCTGTGTAGCACCAGTCTTACCGGGAAAGATTCAGCATGTCTGACCTGGTGGCTTGCTCTATCGCGTCTGCCCTGGCGAGGAGAGGCATGGTGTCTGCTTGCTTCCTCTTCCTCCCAACATTCTGTTCTGTTTACTCCACCCACCTATGCTCTAACCTATCAGGCTAAGCAGTTTATTAATTAACCAATGAAATCAACAGATTGATATATGACACTCCCACCTCACTTTCTAATCCCTTACCTGACCACCACATTCTAGTCAAATGAGCCTGCCAAACTTCTACATGGTCTGGTGAAAATGAGCTATGTATTAAAAAATAGTTTACCCTAATTATATCATTAAAACTTATAGGAGATATTGCTGTAATACAGATCATAAAAGTTCCCCCAAAGGCACATATATGAAAAAGCTTGATCCTAAGCCTATGGGGCTACCAACGGATACGGGGATTTTTAAATGGTGTAGACCTAGTGGGAGAAAATTTTGTCAGTGGGAGCATTCTCCCCAAATGACTGTAAGACCCTAGTCCCTTCCTCTTTGATTCTCAGCCACTATAAGATTCATACCACCAGGAGCTCCGAAACAAGAGAGTGACCATCTGAGAGCCCCAAACCCTTTGCACAGCTGCGGATACACATTCCCACAGAGTTACTGACTTAAAGCAGTGTGGATATGATGTAGGTGGGTCTTCTATCTATCTGTGCCTTTCATTGGTTAATTAATAAAGAAAACTACTTGGCCTGATAGGGCAGAATTTAAATAGGCGGAATAGACCGAACAGAATGCTGGGAGGAAGAAGGCAGTGAAGCAGACACTATAGCTCTCCTCTCCAAGATGGGCACAGGTTAAGAATCTTCCTGGTAAGCCACCACCTTGTGGTGCTACACAGATTATTAGAAATGGGTTAATCAAGGTGTAAGAATTAGCCAATAAGAGGCTAGAACTAATGGGCCAGGCAGTGTTTAAAAGAATACAGTTTCCATGTAATTATTTCAGGTGTAAAGCTAGCCGGGTGGCAGGACGTAGCCTGCTGCTCCTACAACATGGATATGTTCCCTTACACTGAGGTCAGAAGTCTGGACTAAAGCTGTGGCATTATCATGGCTGAATTCTTCTAGGGACTCTAGGAGAGTCTACCTGTCATTGCCCTTTCCTTCCCTCCCTCCCTCTATCCACCCTCTTCCTTCTTCCTCCCTTTCTCTTTTTCTTTCTTTCTTTTACTGTTTTTTGTTTGTTTGCTTGCTAGAGATAATGTCTTACCATGTATCCTTGGCTGTCCTGGAACTTGATATGTAGACCAAGCTGGGCTCAGACTCATAGAGGTCCACCTGCCTCTAAACGCTGGCATGAAAGTCATGCACCACCATGCCTAGCTTTCTTTTACTCTTACTTCTTGACTTGAATCATTCCAACCTCTTGCTTCAGCTATCTGTTCTCCATCTTCCTTTGACCTTTTGCCTCCATTAATAATCATATTGGTTACATTCTATTGGCATTCTAAATGAGCAAACTCTTTCTACCTGGCTCCAGCAACAGTTTTAATATCCACATTCCAGCAAGAGATATTTAGGAGAAATTGGGCTTTTTTCCATGATGCATCTCAAAAATCCTCCTAGTATCAGTCCGTTACTCAATCTTAGAACCTGCTTCACATGTTCGGGTAGTTCCTTTGTACAAGGAACTTGTCCACACGAAGGGATCCAAAGAATGAAGGATATTTCCTCTGCATATTTAAGATGCAGTTACTCCTCTGTCATTCATCTATATACCAGTAGTTCTCAGCCTGTGAGTAGAGCTGTGAAAGGGTCAAGCAACCCTTTCACAGGAGTCAAATATTAGATACCCTATATACCGAATATTTACATAGCAATTCCTAACAGTAGCATAATTACAGTTGTGAAGTAGCAACAAAATAATTTTATGGGAGGGGGGAAATCACCACAACATGAGGAACTGTATTAAAGGGTGGCGGTATCAGGAAGGTTGAGAACCACTGATCTACACTATGGCTGGTGAGAAATCTGATTTTCTCTGTATGGATTTAAAGTCTCTCCTACTCTCTCTTTGTGTGTGTGTGTGTGTGTGTGTGTGTGTGTGTACACATGTACTTGTATGCTTTTGTGTGTGGAGGCCAGATGTCAACCTAAAGTGTCATTTCTGAAGAGCCATCCACCTTGTTTTTTGGGACAAGCTCTCTGAGTAGAATTCAGGGCTTGTCGATTAGGCCAGGCTGATGGGCCAGCAAATCTCAAGGGTCCTACTCTCTTCACTGCCCCCCACATCCGCCAGTGCTGACTGGGATTGCATGTACATACCTGCATGCTTGGCTTTTTAAATGGTGTTGGGAATAGAACTCAGGCACTCATACGTGTAATAAGCACTTTCCTGATTGAACTATCTTCCCTGCCAAAGGTTTTTATTTTTATGCTCTGTATTTTTGTAGAAATATGTCTAGATACAGACTTCTTTTTATGTATCATAATTTTTATAACAATGATTTGTGGATTTTTTTCAGTTCCATAGAACACATAGTCATTTTCATACCTAGTTTTCCCTCTCTAAGTCCCCACTATTTCCTTCTGAAACACTAATTGGAGAGATAAATGGATGGATTATATATATATATATATATATATATATATATATGCATAACCATATGCATCAGTGACTAGCCTCGTTCCCACTAAGCTCAGTCATGCATATTGGAAGGAGTTTATGCACCATTGAGAGATACCAAATGCAATTTGAGCAAACAAAAGACACATCATTGTCTAGGGTAGCTCATCATAATGGAAATGTTAACTCTTCATAAATTAGTTTATGGAGTAGCCTCAATGGCAATGCATCATTTGGAAATTTACGAGGAAAACTTGTTTTAAGTTCTTGTGGAAAAATAGAAAGCTCTCAGCGTGGTCAGACTCACCATTTGGAGTGTGTAAACACACTCAGTGTAGACGCTAGAAAAATCGCTTTTCACTCATACACAGGAGACATGTAAACAGACTGGAAAAGAAAGCCTGGAAATATTCTAAACAACACCCAGGAGTAGTAGGACCTGACAGGTGATATCTCAAACTGATGTGGGAAAGGTAGGTTGGATGGTGTTTGTGCTGAACAGTTTGCTACCGCTGCAGTAAGACGCCTGAGGTAATCACCTTATAAATGGAAAAGGCTGGCAGGCAGGGAGGCTCAGGCCTACAATCCCAGTACTCAGAAAAGTGGGAGAAAAGACAGTTGTAAATGCAAAGCCAGCCTCGGTTACATACCAAGATGCTGTCCCAAAAGGCAAAGATAACTTTGAAATGTCTGTTAAGTTTCATTTCCAACTCAAATTGTTGGGTCAGCAGCAGGACATAAAACAAAAACAAAAATAAAAACAAAATAACTTCAGAATTTATGGTCCCAGGCTGTGCTCAGACATACAGCCTTACTCTGTGTGTGTGTGTGTGTGTGTGTGTGTGTGTGTGTGTGTGTGTGTTCTAAGGGTGCTTATATGTGCGCATGCCTGTGCAGGCCACAGGTCAACCTAGGGAATCAATCATTCCTCAGGAGTTATCCACTTTCTTTTTTGAGACAGGGTTTCTGTCAGCCCGGGACTCGAGTACATTAGACTGTTTGCAGAGTGAGTCCAGGCCTCTGCCTCTCTCTGCTTCGGGACTCGAGTACATTAGACTGGTGCAGAGTAAGTCCAGGCCTCTGCCTCTCTCTGCTTCGGGACTCGAGTACATTAGACTGTTTGCAGGGTGAGTCCAGGCCTCTGCCTCTCTCTGCTTCCCCAAGCCCAGGGTCACCCCTTGCCATGTCGCCATCACCCACCCTCCGTGCTTCCCGTCATGTCTGCCGTCTGCTTTGCGTTCTGTGAGTGTGAGCATCAGTATAACGACACGTAGCTCCTATGACCCAGTGGCACCATCTGGATTACTACTGGTGACGTGCGGCTGACTCCAGTTCCCCAAGAATCCCCAGCTGCCTGCTTAAACGCAGCTCTCTGTCCTTATGCTGTCCATATGGATTTACCTTTTCGACAGCGCGTCATACACGGCAAAACCTTTCCAGACCTCTTTCACACTTAGTATGGGTGTCAGGTTCCCCAAACAGGTTTTATTTGTGCATTAACCGTTGATTTACTCTTAGTTAGCAATATCACATTTGTCTTCACATCTCATTGCTTATTTATTAATCCGACCTACTGAAGAAGTTATTGGAGGAAGTATTTCTCCAGTTTGGGAGAAAAAATGGATAACATTTCTTTAAGTGTCCGTGTGTACATTTTTGTTTCTTACATGGGTAAATATTTGGGAGTGGTGTCTTAGTTACTATTCTATTCTTGCAAAGAGGCAGCATGACCAAGGCAACTTATAAACTGAGGCACTTAATTGGAGACTTGCTTACAGTTTCAGGGGATCAGTTCGTGATTCTCAAGGCGGGGTCGTGGCAGTGGGCAGGCAGGCATGGTGCTGGAGCAGTAGACTAGGTCTGGTGAGGGCTTTTGAAACCTCAGAGCAAACTCCAAGTGATGCAGCTCCTCCAACAAGGTCACACCTCTAATCCTTCCTAAACACTCCCTAAATGGGAACCTAACATTTAAATATGAGTCGATGCGGTTGGGGGGCGGGGTTCTTATTCAAACCACGATGGGTGTTGCTTTTAATTGTGTCATAAGCCTATGTTCATCTTCCTAAGAAATTGTCTAGCTGTCTTTCAAAAAGGCTGTTAAGAGTGTGTGTTGCTCCATGGCCTCAGCATCTGGTGGTGACGGTGTTATGGTCCCTAGACATTCGAACAGGAGCATGGCACTTTCTCATTTTAATGTGAAATTTCCTAACAACAACTGATACCAAATACCTTTTAAAAAACGATTTACTTATTATTTCTGCCTGTATGTATTTATGTCTCTGTGAGGGTGCCAGGTCCCCTGGAACTGGAGTTACAAACAATTGTAAGCTGCCATGTGGGTGCTGGGAATTGAACCTGAGTCCTCTGCAAGAGCAGTTAGTGCTCTTAACCTCTGAGCCATATCTCCAGCCCCACCAAATATCTTTTTTAACATGTTCGTTTGACATCTGTCTGTGTTCATCGTTGAGACATCTGTTCAGATCTTTGGCTTATGTA
Source organism: Alexandromys fortis (assembly GCF_014885135.2). Taxonomy (NCBI): domain Eukaryota; kingdom Metazoa; phylum Chordata; class Mammalia; order Rodentia; family Cricetidae; genus Alexandromys; species Alexandromys fortis. Next base: position 4,651,086 of record NW_026067947.1, read on the forward strand.
TTTGAAAGGCTGGTCTTCTGTTTATTGTTGAGTGCTAAGTGTTCTTTGTATAAGATGAGTCCTTTGCAAACAATTCCTCAGTCTGTGTCTCATTCCTTTCATGTTGTTTCACAGATCAGTTTTTCCTTTAAGGAAGTCCAGTTAATCTGTGAATGTTTACCCTGGATCAGTCTTTAGTGTTGTATCTTTTCAAAGAAAGAAAGAAAAACTCATCATAATATTCAAGGCCACTTAGACTTCCTTGGATGAGGTATCCTCTAGAAGTTTTATAGTATTAAGTTTTACTTACACTTTAGTCTATGATCTGCTTTTAGGTGTGTGTGTATGTGTGTGTAAGATACATACTAGATTTGTTTTTGTGTGTGGGAATCCAACTGTTCTATCACATTTGTTAAAAAGGAATCTTTACTCAATCAAATTGCCTGGTATTTATGTGGATCAATGTCTAGGTGCTATATTTTGTTGTATTGATTTGTTTGTGTTTTCACTAATACCATGCTCTATCAATTACTGAGCTTTATAGTAAATATTAATATTATAACTGTCTTCAACCTTAATACTGAGCTGGTTATTTGAAGACTTTGGATCTCTATTCAAACTTAAGGACATTTTGTTCATATCCACCAAACAAATATCCTGATATTTTTGCAGGACTAGAGAGATGGCTCAGTGATTAAGAACACTGGCTACTCTTCTAAAGGACCTAGGTTCAGTTCTCAGCACCCTCCTGGTAACTCACACATGTCTGTAATTCCAGTTCTAAAAGATCTGACATCCTCACACAGACATTATGCAGGCAGAACATTAATTAATGTGTATACAATAAAAACAAGCAAACAAATAAAAATCCTGATACTTGAATGCCAGTTGAGTGAACCTATGGATCAACTGGGAAGGCCTGACATATTGAAAATATTGACTCTTTCTAGCTATGAAGCTGAACTAACTCTCCATTGATTTAGTTGAGATGTTACAAAAATTGTATTGCGCGTGTGTGTTAATGTGTATGTATGTGTGTGTGTGTGTCTGTTGCATGTGTGGAGATGCTCACAGAGCCCAAAAGAAAATGTCATGTCTCCTAGAAGTGGAGGTAAGGGTGGTTATGAGCTGCCCAATGTGGGTGCTAGGAACTGAACTCCGATCCTCTGCAAGGGCAATGCACATACTTAACCATTAAACTGTCTTTCAGCCCCAGGATCATGGCTTTAACTTTGAATTCCACTTGTTTAGTACTGAAAATAGAAAAGGGATCAGCCTCAGTATATTAACTTTGTACTTTGCAACCTCATTGTGCTGTTTATTTGCCTCAGGGTTTGTGTGTGCTTGGGTTCTCCAGCTGGACGGTCATGCTATCTGCGAAGACAGCTGTTAACATTTCCTTCCTAGCCATTTCCCCTGCTATCTCCTTTTCTTGTTTTATTGCATCACCTAGAACTTCAAGTGTGATGAGAAGTATGATGTGATTGTTCCTGATCTTACCTAGGAACTTTCTAGTTCCTCACCACTCGGTATTATGATAACTGTTTGATGGAAGCAGATGCAGAGATCCACAACTAACCACTGGGCCAAGCTCCTGGAGTACAATCAATGAGAGGGACCAGCATTGATATGAACAACGGGGTCAAGACCATGATGAGGGAAACCCACAGACTCCGCTGACCCGAGCTAGCGGGAGCTCACTGACTCCAGACTGATAGCTGCAGAACCTGCATAAAACCGAACTAGGCCCCCTGAATGCAAGTGACAGGTGCTTGGGCACCATGGGGAACCACTGGCAGTGGAACCAAAATCTAACCCTAACACATGAGCTGACTTTGTGGAACCCATTCTCTATGGAGATACCTTAATTAGCCTAGCAACAGTGAGGATAGGAGCAGGAAGGCGGAGGGCCTTGGTCCTGCATCAATGAGGTGATGGGACAGACTTAATTGACTTCACAGGGGAAGCCTTACCCTCTCTGAGGAGCAGATGAGGGTGGGGTGGATGGGAAGGTGGGGAGTGCAGGACGAGGGGAGGGAGGGGAAACTGGCATTGGTATGTAAAAATAAAAAATAAAAATTTAAAATGTATTGTGACAACTGTTTTTTTTTTCTTTTTTCAGACTGAGGGGGTTTCCTCTGTTGCTAGTTTTCTGAGAGTTATTGTTATGAATCGGTAGTGGATGTTGTCAAATCTCTTTCTGTTCACATGATTCCATGAGTTTCCCTTTGTCTGTTGATACAATGGACGACATTATCTGGGTTTTTAATGTGAACCACCGGGGAGGGAAATGGGAGGCAGTGGCGGGGAAGAGACAGAAATCGTTAAAAAATAAATAAATTAAAAAAAATAATGTGAACCGCATTTGCGCAACTGCAGGTCTCCCTGGGTCATAGCATATGGATTATTTTTCATGCTTTGTTGAATTTGAGTTCTTAACATTTGCTGAGGGGTTTTCCATCTAGGTTCATGAGTTCTTTTCTTGCAAGATCTTTGATATGGTGAGCAAGGCAATGCCAGCCTCATAGAATGAGCTAATATGTTTTCCCTCTGGCTCTGTCTTCTGGAGGATAACTGATATAAATTCTTCACATATGTTTGGTAGAACTTACCAGAGAACCGTTCTGGGATGCACACTTCTTTCTGTAGAAGGCTGTTACTGACTCAACAACTACTTCTCCTCCTCCTCCTCCTCCTCCTCCTCCTCCTCCTCCTCCTCCTCCTCTTCTTCTTCTTCTTCTTCTTCTTCTTCTTCTTCTTCTATTGAACTTCTTTAATGGCTATAAACCTACATAGATTTTCTGTTTGTTCTTGAGGAAGAGCTGATGAGTTCTAAAGAAACTTGTCCATTTTATTCAGGCTATCAAATCTGTAATCATAAAATTGATGGTGTTCTTTTATTCTCTTAATGTACGTGGATTTGGAGGGATATTACATATTTCATTAAATTTCTTATTAAATATCTCATTTAATATTCGTACATGCAAATAGTATGTTTGGATTCAATGCACCCCCATTTCTTTCCCCTTGATTTCTCCCCAGCCCCTCTGTTTTCCCCTTCCAACTCACACCCTCTCTCTTTAGTTAACACCTGCTGTATGTCCTTAGTGATGCTCCTACGTGCACAGGGATCATATGTTGGAGCATGGGTGGCCTCTCAGGGCCTATGACTTTAAACAAAAGTGACTCTCCCTTTCCCTATAGCCACTAGCTACCAGCCACCAGTAACTCCTCAGATGGGGTGGCACTTATGAACTATGCCCCCATCTGTTAAGATTTTGGCTACCTTTATTTTACACATGTCTGTAATTCCAGCCCTGAGGAGGATTCATCTTTGGCTACATGGTAAACTCAAAGCCATCCTGGACATGAGGAAATGAGACCCTGTCTGGAAAAAAATAAATCTTCATATGTGTTCAGTGGCTTTATTTCTCTGATCACTAGCACCTCTTCTTGGTTCTTAGAATTTCTATCTTTTTTATCCCATCTGTTCCTATGTGTTGTCTTGCCCTTCTCACTAGAGCTTTTAGTATATGAAGAACTCTTGTTTGAAGTTCCTAACTGGCAATCCCATCAATGGTGTCACACCAGAGGCAAATCTGAAACTCATTTGGTACAGGTATTATCTCTTCACTCTGTGTCCTCTGCCTTTTCATGTGTCTTAGGATGTTTTTGTTGCTGCTGAATGTCAAGAATTCTGTCCTGGGTGTAAGGAACTGAGGTCAGGTGGCTTTGGGGAGGTACTGACAAGGTGTGAAGGAAAGGCGCATTCAGCAGAGCCGAGATCAGGCGTCAGTCTTGCAAAGTCTCTGCTGTACGTGGCACTCAGCAGGGGACATCACAAGAGCTCCTCAGTGCCCCACACCAGTCTTAAGTAGAATGAACTAACAGGAAGGGGCCGAAGTTAGATGTTTCCCTTCCCAAGGTTGGTAGTGTTCTGTTACACTCCAATTAGGCTTTCTGGAAGCTCTCTTGAAGGGAGGCCTTCTTAGGAAGGCCTGGTGGGCTTCAAAATGGTTTAGCGTCTTGTCCCCTGACAAAAGTGGGAGGAGCTTTTACTCCAATACTTGCTGTGAAGAGTTGGAAGTGGCAACTTTTCCCAGAGAAAACCTCACGAAACTGTGAAGTCCCTATTACTATCCCCCTTGAGGGTTTTCGTTCTCATTACTGTCCCACAGAGCCTCCAGAGTTTGTTAGTTAAGGGTTGGCTGTTCCTGCCTGGTAATGGTTTCTGTGGAAGGTTCTACACAGCTACCGGTTAGGTTTGGGAGGGGCAACCAACAAAAATAATTATTTTCTTGAATGGGGGGGGGCGAGAGTAGGAAGGTAAGGTCTCGAGAGAGTTCCAGGTATCTCCTCCTCCCGACATTCAGACCCCATGTAATTCCCTCCCTACGGGTGTGCATTGGATTGAACAAATAGAAAGGTGGCAAAGAATGAATGGGATTTGTCATCTCTGAGTTGAGGTCGAAAAAGCTTGTAGTTTTTTAATCTTGTTAGGAGGGTCTATCTGGCTTGTGACCCTGTCTTGACAGAAAAAGGAAGTCCTCTGGCAAGGACCTGAGGGAGGTCTCTGGTCACCAGCCAGTCAAGTACAGTTGACAAGAGAAACTGGATCCTTCCGTCTGCCACACTTCCGCAGCTCAACCTATTGTTTGGGCAGCACACCTTGGCCAACCAACCTCATTCCCAACACGCAGAAATTGTGAAATCAGATATGCACTGTAGCTAGGCATCGTGGCCCACGTCTTTAAGGGACTCAGGAGACTGAAGAGGGAGGATCTCTGTGAATCTGAGAACAGCCTGGTCTACGTGGCAAGTTCCAGGCCTGCTGAAGTAACATAGTGAGACCTTGTCTCAAAAACACAAACAAAAACGCAGAAACGAGAGTTTACCCAACTATATTTTGGAGCCTCTTCTTATGAGGCTATAGAAATTCATCTAGAGGCCGGGCGGTGGTGGCGCACGCCTTTAATCCCAGCACTCAGGAGGCAGAGGCAGGCGGATCTCTGTGAGTTCGAGGCCAGCCTGCTCTACAAGAGCTAGTTCCAGGGCAGGAACCAAAAGCCACAGAGAAACCCTGTCTCGAAAATCCAAAAAAAGAAAAAGGAAAAAAAAAAAAGAGAGAGAAATTTATCTAGAAAGCGAGGGAAAGAAAATGGGTCTAATTTCTGTCAGGAGCAACCAGGAGCTATAGGTGTTAATATTCCAGAAGGAGAAATAGATTTGGGAGGCTGAGAGAGGAACCAACAAGCATTTACTCTGCTATCATGGACTGCAATCCTCTAAAACTATAACTAATTATAGTTTTAAATGTGTTCTTTTATAAGTTGCCTTGGTCATACGAAGGCTGGAGTTCACATTAAAAAAAAAACAGAGGACTTTCCTCCCTTCCTTTAAGAGTGTTGGTACACTCTTAATAATCTCAGCATTGGGGATGGAGACAGGGAGGTCACTAGGGCTTGCTGCCTGACCAGCCTAACCTATTAGGTGAGCTCCAGGCCCATGTGAGATCCTGCTTCCCCAAACAGGCAGAAAGTGCCTAAAGAACCACATCCCAAGTGTCTTCTGCCATCCACAGGCGTACACACACATGTACCTGTACACACATAGGCAACTGCATACACATGTGCACCCCCCACATAAACAATCATGCACACATATCCATCAGAGGATTCCCCAAAACCAGTCCTCTGTTTGATTCAGTCTATCGGTTCCAAGTTCTTTCTTTGTGTTCCCTGCCCAAACCCTGGCCACACTGTGATGTATTACTTTGACCTACTTTGCCTTCCTGGGTCTTTGCTGTCTGCAACATTCTTCTTACAAAAGTGGGAAGGCAGCTAGCGAGATTCAGGAAAGCTTTCTTCACTACGGGGCCATACTCCAAATTAACAGCATTTCTGAATCTAAAAGCCAAATGTCAGGTCTGGAGTATCTATGCTGGCCCTTGGCCCAGGTCAATATTTTACTCTGCCAAGTGTCCTGATCCCCACTGCAGTGTCAGCAACATGCCAAGAGAACCTGCTAATTACTGTGACCACCCAAAGCACCCTTCTCGGAAGTCTAGACACTTCGCAGTGGGATTTATGACACCTGCGCTCCTCACAAAGCCAGGGAGAACCAGTGCATTGTTTGAACAGCTTCCTGTCTTTCCAGGTTTGCTGTATAGATGTCCAATGGCACCCCGGCTATCTTTTAGATGCTTGCTTGGTAAGAGATTCCCATTTATTAGACAGCCTTACTGCTAGAACTTTAAGTACAATGGGTCCCCAAAGACTTATAATCAGATGCTAATGTAATGATTTATAATGTAATTAAATTTTAAATGAGTTATAAGACAACAGTCTTCTAGACGCCCAGGGACAATGTGATCCTGAGTGTTTTTTTTGTCCAACAGATGTGTCACAGAGGGAGTTAAGAGAACGCCTCCTTGTCGGTTCGTGTAGAATGGAAAAGGATGTCCTGATGCTTCAGATCCTGACTGGAATGCCTAGGGAGACAGCTGTGCGGTTCTGACCTGGATCTGCTGATTGCCGATGACGAGATCTCTGAAGAGCCCATTCTCACATTTGATTGTGACGTTATCACTCTATCTTAACTCTATGCCAGAAGGGAAACAAAATGTGCACGTGTGTCTGTAGGATAGACTGCTTTGTTGTAGCCATTGCCACAAATCCCATTTTGAGCCCCCTACTGTGCAGCTCTGTTTGAAAGGATTATTTAACTCAATGCTCAGAGAGGCCTCGTGTAGCACCCTTATCGTTCTCATTTTGCAAGCTTGGGAAAGCTCGGTGCTTATCTCAGGTTCACCAAGCCAGGGACCGTCAGGTTTCAAATGTAAACCTTGCAAACCATTCTACAGTTGCGGTAGAGTACACGGATCCAGAGGGGTTATATCCAGCCGTTGTTCAATAGTGCCAAAAATTCTGCCCTGGGTCAAGAGGGACTGGGTTGGTGCCCAAGCCTGCGGGATAGATGGATGAAAACAATGATGGAAACACGTACGGAATAAACAAACGCATGAGGGAACAGGGTGGAGTTGTAGATGGAAGGGGTGAGTGTGCGCAGTGAGGGAGCCGGTGGGACAACGAGTGAGTGGATGGGAGAGGGAGTCCTCAGTGAGTGGATACAGGCTTGAATGGGGGAAGAGACAGCTTGAGGATGACTGGGTGAACTGGAGAGTGAATCTGAGTGCGTGGGTGAGTATGAGTACTCACTGAATGAATGAAGTGAATGAATGAAGGTGTGGCGAGCCTGAGCTACCTGAGGTCTAGGCTCCTGGCTGTCGGTGGTGGGCTGCAGGGCCGCTACTCCACACACTACGGTAGGGAGGGCTGCTCCACCCGAGTCCTCACGGGCCTCCTCCCAGCCCTCCCCCTGCTTCTCATCTCCTCCCCCTCCACCTCCTCCCAGTCCTCCTCCGCAGCCGCCAGCCTAGACCCCAGTCCCGGGCGAGCCAGCTTGGAGCTGCGCACCGCCGCCGCCACGGGCCGCGATGCGCAGAGGGTCCCCGCCGCCCCGGGGCCGCCGCGCCGCACCATGAAGCTCCGCAGTAAGGCGGCAGCGCTGCTTCTCCTGGCGCTGGCCGTGCTGCTGCTGGCGCTGCTGTCCTTGCGCACCCGCCGCGACCCGGAGCCCCCTGGGTTCCCCGCGCTTCCCGAGGCTGCCCCTCAGCGCCGCCACGCGCCAGTCCCCACGCGCCCTCCGGAGCCCCACGCCTTCCCCGGGGTCGCCGGCCGACGCTCCCCTAGGCGCCGGCCCCCGCGTCCGCGCCCCCGAGCCGGCCGCCCGCGCGCCGCCAGCCGCGAGAAGTTGGCGAGGTGAGTCGTGGCAGCCTGGATCCCTCCCATCTGAGGACGAGCGTCTCGCTACCCGCACCGGTGCCAAGTTCAAGGGCGGCTTGGGGCTGGATGGATGGGAGAAGCGGATTCCAAATTTCACCCACTCTTTAACCTCTTTCCACCCCGCGAGACACGCAGACCACCATGGTGACACCCATACCCCTCCATGAAGGAGTGTCAGGGAGAGTGGCTTGTAGATTTCGGGTCGCAAGTGTCAGGGCGAGGCGTCTGGTTGCATTCTTGCAAACATGTGCTCTTTGTTTAATTTTTCAAAAGCCATCGCCAGGCAACTGGAGCTCATTCTCTTGTTTCACGGGAGAATTCAGATCTTGATGGAGTTGGAAAAGTTGGTTGTTGAGCCAGGACTGGCTTGCGTTCTGTGCAAGCTCTGGTACCCGCGTGCTGCCCGAGGAGCGGGCGTCTGGCTCAAATTGATTAGAAAGAAGTTTTGTTCTTGGACAGAGTGGTGCGTGGCATGGGGAAGAGGCAGACTGGGGGTTTCCTGATCTCTGTTGGAGCTGCAGGGTCGCCAAAGGCTCCCGCTGGGAAACCATCTTAACCTTCGACCCTGCCCTCTCCCCACACGAGGCGGTCCACGCGGCTGCCTTTCATCACAGCTTTTTTATCTTTGGTCTTGGCGTTACCGGATGCCCTCAGGTTAGGGATTCGCGTTCTTCTCCTTTGTTGTGGGGACGGTTTTGAACAGTCCCTGAGTCTTGTAGTTGATCTGTTTCCTCTGCTCTTTCTGAGCTGCTGTTTCTAACTGCCTTGCAACGACCGCATTCGCTGGCTCCTTAATTGCTTGAAACAAGTTGAAGAATTCTTTTTTTTTTTTTTACCATAATGACGAAGTCTGGGCGCTTTTTTTTTTAACTGTAGTTAAGAGAAACATGAAACCTTAAGAAGGAGCTGGGTCAGCTTTTCTCTCTCTACTTGCAATAAATGCACATGGATATGTCAGGGAAGATAGTACCCTAGCAATCTCTTAATTTTTATTACTTTTTTATTACTTTGATTGTTTATTTTGAGGGAGGCATGTGTGGAGGTCAAAAGTCCTTGTTCAGAAGTGGTTTTATCTTTCCACTCGGTATGTGCTTGAAAATGAATTCAGGTCCTCAGGCTTGGCAGTAGGCACCTTTACCCTCTGAGGCATCTTGCCACTTCCCGTGGAAGCCCTTAAAGTTCTTAGAACCCTTCTTGAGTTCTGACTATCCACTTTTAAAAAAATCAGGCTATTTTTATTGCATAGTTAGTAGGATTTTTTTCCCCTCCAGTTTGCTGGAGTTTCTTATTTACACTAGATTGTTTCGGAGTTAAACTACAAGTTCATTATGATAAAAGCTGGCATCATTTAACACAAACAGTGTCAACTGCACCGTGTGAAGATAGCTATTAATAATTATACGCACACTGCAAATCCATACAGTAACCCTTTGATAGTGGTCCACAGACTTCCCAGAATTAGAACTGTTGTACAGCATCATGAAAACTTGTTTCAGATGTAGGTTCTCAGACCCCAGCTAGCCCTCCAGAATCGTAAAACGTGGGAGCAGCGTCAGTAATGTGTGTTTTCTCCTCCCTCCTTTGCGCTCTGTGTGCACATACGTGTTTGTGCACATGAAGACCAGAGTGGACATCCAGTGTCTCAATTCTCCCCATCTTTTTTATTATTTTATCTTATTTTGAGACATGGTCTCTCACAGAACCAGGAGCTTGAAGACTTGGCTGCTGGCCAACTCTAGGGAGGCTCCTGTCTCCACCTCCCCAGAGCTGCAATTACAGAAGCTGGGGATCTGAGCCTAGGGCTTCATGCTTGGGCCTGCCCGTGTGTCATCAATGGAGCCATCTCCTCAGCCCTCAGCTTTGCTTTGAGGACACGTCAGAGTGGCAGAGCTGCTCCGTGACGCACCCATGAGTATTATCTGGTTTTAGAGACTCTGAATCAGAAGGGCTGTTTGTGTAGGACTTGCAGGTAAGAGTTAGATGAGGCTAAAGACCAAGGCAGCCTGGGGCTGGGGAGAACCCCACTGAGCCGTGGCTGCCAGGCCACAGTCTTGCCTGCAGTTATCACTGCATGGAAGCTTTTCTAAAGAAGCATCATGGATTCTTGGATGTGTCTCATCCTTCAAGGTGTTAGGAACATTGGGGCAGCATCCTCTTGTCACTATCTGAACAAATTGGCTCTGACTCGCAGGAGATCATGAATAGAATCCCAATGGGCCCTAGAGAGAAGGTATATTGCCTCAGGCAACAGGATCCTGGAAACCATTTTTCTTTTGAACATATCTCCTCGATGATCACAGAAATGATGTCCAATGCCAGAGGAATAAAGAACTAATTCACAAACTCTGAAAAGTGCGAAGAAACTGCCACCAGGCATCTCGGATTCAAATGCATAAACAGTCAGACATTTTCGGGGGGCTGCTTTCTTTCTTTTGCTGCCTTTACACCAAGGGTAACTCAAGGTTCAAAGAGAAGAGGGAGCCAGCAGGCGAGATCCCCACCGACTCCTTTATTGCTTTTCAAACTCTGCCTGGGTGAAATTTTTGTGGTTGAGAAGGAATTTCATCTAGGGAGGGAAGAGAAACCCTTGTGGCTTAATCTTTTTACGTGGCCAGAATCCAGAGGAGATAGAGGCTGCGTGATCTCATGTCTCCTTCGTGGTGAGGGTGAGATTTGTGGTTGTAGTGAGCAGAAAACTTGAGGGTGGATGGGACCCAGCCGGCCACCTGCTGACCACTCAGTGCCCAGGCTGGCCCCCTGAGCCATCTCCTGTAAGAGCAGTTCTGCCACGTCAGTGTGGGGAAGGAGGCCTTCGCCTTTCACATCTTGTTTTCATTTTCAGCACATTTCCATGGGCTTGCCTGGTTAGCAGGCAGACCCTACAATTTTAGAACTAGCCAGTTGTATGCAATCTGTCCTGTGGTGACTTCCTTCTATCTAAACACGAGGCCATGAGGGACAGTCTGGGCTTTCAAGTCACGGATGTAGTCTCAAAGTGGACATCATCCTGGAAGTAACCATCACTGTAGAGCCCAACAAGATGAAATTCGCCTTCTGTTTTGGTTTATTGGTGGTTTGTACCTGGCTGGCTTCCAAAAAGAATTTGAGGTGACTACAGTAAAAGATACATATGTGGGGCTGGAGAGATGGCTCAGAGGTTAAGAGCATTGCCTGCTCCGCCAAAGGTCTTGAGTTCAATTCGCAGCAACCACATGGTGGCTCACAACCATCTTTAATGGGGTCTGGTGCCCTCTTCTGGCCTGCAGGCATACACACAGACAGAACATTGTATGCATAATAAATAAATATTTTAAAAAGATACATATGCAATAAAGTCATTAAAATAGTTGTATAAGAGGGTCATGGAGGGGAGTAATAAGTACTGTTTGCTAAAAATCGAGACCACTATTACTGAAGGAGTAAGTGCTAAATTTAGTTATAAGCTTCCTGGCAGCCAAAGGAAAAAGGGAGCGTGGTGAGCTGCCCAATCTTCGGTGAATGATAAGAACTTCGCTGTTGAATTAGGAGCGGCGGCAGGGCTGCGTCCCCGGCCGCCCGCATGGCTAGCTTATGTCCGAAATAATTACACGGAAACTGTATTCTTTCAAACACTGCCTGGCCCGGCTAGGTCCAGTTTCTTATTGGCTAGCTCTTACATATTGTTCTAACCCATTTCTAATATTCTGTGTAGCCCATGAGCTGGCTTACCAGAGAGGATCTTAACCTGCGTCTGTCTGGAGAGGGAGAATCATGGCGACTCAAACACTAAGCTTCTTTTTCCCAGCATTCTCTTCTGTCTACTCCGCCTACCTAATTTTCTGTCCTATGAGGGCCGAGGCAGTTTCTTTATTATTACAAGACCCACCTCCATCACTTCGCTAAGAGATTTTTTTAAAAAATGAAACTAAATTCTAAAATAAGTGTTTTCCTTGTGAATAGATTTCAGACTTTAGAAGACTGTATTTCTATTTTGCTTCAGAAAACTCTTTGAGCCTTCACGTGGAAAAGGAAGTTTAATGTAGCTGGAGATCAGCAATATAAAAAAGAATAGGGCTGAGTGTCGGGTCGCTGAGCCGAGCGCTTGGCGTGCCGGTGTGAGCACCCGAGTTTGGATCTGCAGAGCTCTGGTCCAGCTGCACACGGTAACTTCTACAATCCCAGCTCTTATATATTGGGATGGGAGGCCAAGAAAGGAGAATCCTCCAGAAACTTAAGGGCTAGCTAGCCTGGCTTATACACCTGGTGGAAAGCGAGGACACTCCCAAGGTTATCCTTCGTCTTTTCTTCATCTATAAAGAAATGAGCAGATGATCCAAAGTTTCCTGAGATCTCTCCCAGCTCTGACGTGATGATCCTGTGATGAGCACATACGCTCATCGGCAAGATTGCGCCCGTCACTGTCACTTGCGAGATCAATTCCACATTCCCTGCACTGTCTCTGATTGCTCAGACTCAGAACCCTCCTTGAACTCTATTCTTTGTCTTCTGGGAGTAGCCTGTTTTTCTCTTAAAATAGGGCTTCTTTCAGAAAAAAAAATGCTGCAGGTATTTATTTTGTGTGTGTATGTGTATGTGCATGAGCTTGTCACATCGTGCACGTGCGGAGGTCAGAGGTCAGAGGACAGCTTGAAGTAGCTGGTTCTCTCCTTCCACCATGAACTCAAGCTGTCGGGTTCAGTGGCAAGCTCCTTGCTCGCTGACTCTCTTGCCAGTCCCGAAAATGTGGTTTTTGAAAAGAACTTGGGCTCCCTCCTGGTCCCGTGATATGCCTCTGTCAATATACTCCACAGTTGTTGGGCAAATGTTTCTGGCACACAGACCGCTAGGCACTTGCTGTGCAGGGGAGAATGGAGTCTCCGCCCTCCTGGCATTTGAAGAGAAAGGAGACAATGGAGAAGCTGCTGGTTGCACTTGGCCACCTCCCCAGCCACCCCAGTGAGAGGAAACACATCCTTGCTCCTCACCAGTTTCCTGCGGTTCCCTTTGATCTTCAAGATGAGTCTCGTCAGAGGGTTCATGCCTGAACAAAGGTCTCAATAAACAGGGATGATGTCATGTAGCAGAATCTATCTGTCACCCTCTCAGAATTAGATGCTGGCCTTAGAGGACAGTCATGACCTCAAGGACTTGAGTGACATGTATGATGTTATGTAGCTGTGAGTCTTGATACTCTTCCCAGCTCATTTTCTAATCGTGTGTAAGCACATGTGAATGTGTGTGTGTGTATTCATGTGCATGTGGTCTAGAGCACATGTGTTAGATAGTTCAAAGACAATTTTATAGACTGGTATTCCCTCCTACCATGTGGGTCCCAAGAATTGAACTCCATTTGTCCAGCTTGGTCACAAGTGCCTTTGCCGAATGTGACATCTTGTGGACCCTAGAACTCAGCTTTGCTGTCTGACACACACCCACTCCCACTCAAGTTAGTCCTATTAGCTCGGCCACAAAACATGCTTCCCACCATCTCTGCCACCTACCTGGGTACTGCTCTCCATCTTCCTTTGGACCACTGCACACGCCTACTCTGATTTGAGTGGGTCTACTCTAGCGCCCTCTATAGTTCATTTTCCATATAGCTGTTGAAATAATCTTGAACAAGTTAGATCAAAGCAGATCACTATGCCAGTTTAAAGCTGTCCAGTGTGTGTGTGTGTGTGTGTGTGTGTGTGTGTGTGTGTGTGTGTTCCCATCACACTAAGAATAAAATTCTTGGGTGGGAGAGATTCGTCAACCTGTAAAAGCATGTTCCTTGAAAGGTTCATGACCTAAATGAGATCTTTTCATGATCCACATAAAATGCATTTCCAGCCATCCTGGGGTGAGATGAGAGATGGAGACAGAATTGCCCAGAAAGTTGAGGACTAGCTAACCTGGTTTATGCAGCAAACCATCAGAAACAAGAGAGAACCTGCCTTGGCAAGATGGGAACCCCCAAAGTTGTCCTCTCGCCCCCACACATGTGCATGCCCCCCCCCATAAATAAATCAACTTTAAGCCCATCTCAGTTTCTCTGAGCCCTGCCCTCATCCCTTTCTGTTCTCCCTCTGTCACTGGACAGCGTTCCTGTTCACATCCTCATCTAGCAAGGGGGGCCTCACTTTCGGGTCTATGTCCCAATGTCCTATTAACAAAGACACCTTCCAATCTGTGCATATCTGGACTTCCTATCCCTCTAGCTCTCCTAGCTCATCCTGGTCCATAGTTTGTTTTCGTTGCATCCAAAGCTGTGCGAGCCCTCTGTTTGATTTACTCCTCCCATCCCAGGTGCACTGCCTGTGTCATTAATCACTTATCCCTGAGTGTTAAGGCAGAGATGACCTCATGGTGGCTACTCCGTGAGTATGTATGGACCGAACTAGAGAACAGAGGCAGGGTCCACCTTGTCCCAGCCAGTACCGAGCTTCTGCGACTTCTAAGATCTTCCACTGCTGGGGTTCAACTCTGTTGATGAAGTCATATTGAGATATTCTTATTAATGTTCATTTAGAGTCCCTGTTCCAGGGTCCCATTCAGCAGACTTCGCTGGATGTTGTCATCTTTTAAAGCTGGACACTGCAGTCGCTTCTTAGACTGCCTATTTCTGACAGGTTTGGCTGGGGCTTGCTTTTAGGTTTTGCCATAGGCATTTAAGGATCTGGCCACCTGGGAAGAACACTGGCTGGTTATTTGGGAAGCTCTCCTTGTCAGAATACTTGAAAAATTTTACTCACGTAAAATATTATAGTCCCAGGTCATGGGGCTCTAGAAGAAAAACCATCTGCACCATAGCGTTTCTCATGTGTGCTCTGTCTACAAGATTCACAACAGGCTGGATGAGGCGGTGCACACCTTGATTCCCAGCACTGATGAGGCAGAGGCAGGCAGATCTCTATGTGTTTAAGGGCAGCCTTTTCTACGTAGATGGCTCTAGGCCAGCCAAGGTTACAACAACAAAAAATGGCAGCAACAACAACAAAAGCCTACTAACTTGGGCTTGGTCACCTGACTGAGATGGCACTTGCTGGGTTTCTGCCCTGGGTGGTCGCCCTGTCCTGTCTCCCTTCCTGTTCTGTATACAGAAAGGAAACATGACCCACAGGTGAGGTGTGTGGAGTTTGCTCTAATCCTGGAAGGCCGAGTGTTGCCATGGCTTACTTGGGGTCCTCCTGCAGGAGATTGGTGTCTCTTCCATTGGTCACTTACTCCCCTGTTCCTCTCAGTCTGGACACAAGACTCTCCATGCTTTCTTTGGGTTGGGCCTTCATGTGGCTGTTCTGTTGCTAAAACTGTTCCCATTTTGTCCACTAGGAGCTCATCCTGTCCTTGACTGCAGGTCCCCTGCATGAATTTTTGGTTTGGCTTTGTATTAGGTGGTCACTCAAGCCTGGGATCTCACATATAATGGGCAAGCGCTCTCCCACTGAGCCACAGACAAGCCTGGTTTTATCTGTAGTTGGGAATTGGGTACTTTACTTCTGGCACTATGGTAACTTGTGTGTGTTAGAGGAGGGGGCAGGAATAGTGCTTGTAACTAGGAGCTGGACACTAGGCATGCTCGCTAATCTTGGAATGCTATGTTCTTAGATGCCTTCAAGCTGAAAGAGCAATCTATATATTATATATATATATATATAATGTGTTTATACTTACCTGCAGATTTGCATACTTCTTAAGTCTTTTCATATATGATCATCAATGTTTACCTTTAGCTAAACATGGGTTCCTACTGATGTCTGCAACTCTAACTTGTGAATCATCCTTGCCTCCTTCTCTCCCATATACAGGAGAGGGGTGCTTTAATTTCCCAGGAGCTCCAGTGGAGTTTCTCTCTCATCCTATTGGCTTTGCTTGATTGCCTGTAATTTGGAGGAAGGGAGTAGGAAGTAATGGAGGATCAGATTCAGGTCAGATCAGCTAGTTGATGTAAGCTAAGCAAGTCTCATCCTTTGAGACTACTTGCGCCCCCTGGGGGAGTGTGTATGGTAGATGTTGTTCTTGGCATCTGTCTTAGTTAGGGTTTCTATTGCTGTGAAGAGGCACCCTGACCATGGCAACTCTTTTTTTTTTTTAATTTATTTATTTATTAAAGATTTCTGTCTCTTCCCCACCGCCGCCTCCCCTTTCCCTCCCCCTCCCCCAATCAAGTCCCCCTCCCTCGTCAGCCCAAAGAGCAATCAGGGTTCCCTGCCCTGTGGGAAGTCCAAGGACCACCCACCTTGGACTAGTAAGGTCTAGTAAGGTGAGCATCCACGAAACTGCCTAGGCTCCCACGAAACCAATAGGTACAGTAGGATCAAAAAACCCATTGCCATTGTTCTTGAGGTCTCAGTAGTCCTCATTGTCCACTATGTTCAGTGAGACCGGTTTTAACCCAGGCTTTTTCAGACCCAGGCCAGCTGGCCTTGGTGAGTTCCCGATAGAACATCCCCATTGTCTCAGTGTATGGGTGCACCCCTCGCGGTCCTGAGTTCCTTGCTTGTGCTCTCTGTCCTTCTGCTCCTGATTTGGACCTTGAGATTTCAGTTCGGTGCTCCATTGTGGGTCTCTGTCTCTGTCTCCTTTCATCGCCTGATGAAGGTTAATATTCAGGAGGATGCCTATATGATTTTCTTTGGGTTCTCCTTCTTATTTAGCTTCTCTAAGAACCCGAATTATAGGCTCAATGTCCTTTATTTATGGCTAGAAACCAAATATGAGTGAGTACATCCCATGTTCCTCTTTTTGGGTCTGGCTTACCTCACTCAGGATGGTGTTTTCTATTTCCATCCATTTGCCTGCAAACTTCAAGAAGTCCTTGTTTTTTACTGCTGAGTAGTACTCTAATATGTATATATTCCATACTTTCTTCATCCATTCTTCAATTGAAGGGCATCTAGGTTGTTTCCAGGTTCTGGCTATTACAAACAATGCTGCTATAAACATAGTAGAGCATATACTTTTGTTGTGTGATAAGGCCTCTCTTGGGTATATTCCCAAGAGTGGTATTGCTGGGTCCATGGGTAGGTTGATCCCGAATTTCCTGAGAAACCTCCACACTGCTTTCCAGAGTGGTTGCACAAGTTTGCATTCCCACCAGCAATGGATGAGTGTACCCCTTTCTTCACAACCTCTCCAGCAAAGGCTATCATTGGTGTTTTTGATTTTCGCCATTCTGACAGGTGTAAGATGGTATCTTAAAGTTGTCTTGATTTGCATTTCCCTGATCGCTAAGGAAGTTGAGCATGACCTTAGGTGTCTTTTGGCCATTTGAACTTCTTCTGTTGAGAGATCTCTGTTCAACTCAGTGCCCCATTTTATAATTGGTTGATTAGCCTTTTAAGGTCTAGTTTCTTGAGTTCTTTATATATTTTGGAGATCAGACCTTTGTCAGTTGCGGGGTTGGTGAAGATCTTCTCCCAGTCAGTGGGTTGCCTTTCTGTCTTAGCAACAGTGTCCTTTGCTTTACAGAAGCTTCTCAGTCTCAGGAGGTCCCATTTATTCAATGAGGCCCTTACTGTCTGTGCTGCTGGGGTTATACGTAGGAAGTGGTCTCCTGTGCCCACGCATTGTAGAGTACTTCCCACTTTCTCTTCAATCACGTTCAGTGTGTTTGGACTGATATTGAGGTCTTTCACCCACTTGGACTTGAGTTTTGTGCATGGTGATAGATATGGGTCTATTTTCATTCTTCTACAGATTGACATCCAGTTTTGCATGGCAACTCTTATAAAGGAAAGCATTTAATTGGGCTTGACTTACAGTTCAGAGATTTAGTCCATTATCATCATGGCGAGAAGCATGGTGGCATGTAGGCAGACATGGTCCTGGAGAAGCAGCTGTGAGTTCAACATCTGGATCTGCAGGCAGCAGAAAGAGAATGAGTCACACTAGGCCTGGCTTGAGTTTCTGAAACCTCAAAGCTCCACCCCCCACCCTGTGACACATTTCCCCCAACAATGCCACACCTACTTCATCAAGGCCACTTGTCCCAATAGTGCCCATTCCTATGAGATAGTGACCATTTTCATCCAAACTATCATAGCATTTGATTTCCATTTCCTCAGTACCTCCGCAATTATTGTGTGAGCCACACTCCACAGATGAGGTAAGCCCAGATGGCAGCCCATTCTTTCTGAAGTGTAAGCTTTGTGTATCCAGGACCAAGCACACCAATCCCTTCATTTCTCTTGCTACAGCTACTTTGCCCAAAAGGATCAACTTACAACATTGGACAGAAGACTCCATCTTCTAGATCTAACTAGAGGAACAGCCCCAAGTGCTCCTGAGGAAATCAGCTGTAGGACAAAAGCTTCATGAGGGGCAGTAGAGAAAGGAAAAGAAGGTGCTATGTTGGTTAGATTTTTCATTGTTGTGACAAGAAGCAACTAGAGTGAGTGTTTCATTTGGCTCACAGTTTGAGGGTACAGTCCATCATGGTGGTGAAGTCACTGTAGCAGGAGACGGAGACAGATGATCACACAGCAGCAGTCAAGAAGCAGAGAGCTGAATACTGATGCTCAGCTCACTCTCTCCTCTTGATGCAGTCCAGGACTGCAGACAGTGGAATGGTGCCGCCCACACTTAGGGTGGCTCTTTGCCCTTCAGTTAGGCTAGAAACTCCATTACGGATATACACAGATGTTTGTTCCATGATGACCCTAGCTCCTGTCATGTTTACAATCAGTATTAACCATCATAGATTAGTATTGAGTACTTGGAGAACACTGGCAAGTCTCAGAATCAACAGAGAGATTCATCCAGCCTCGGCTCCTCCTGTGACACCTGCTAGAGCTGCAATCTCTCCTATTTACATCTGGAGTCATCTTATCTGAACTAGGTTTTCCTAATCAAAATCTTGGAGTCATTGATGGAGCAAAGAAGGGGTGGTTTCAGGACAAAAGGGAATGGTTTCAGGGTACACAGGAAGTAAGAGTGTGCTATGCCATGGCAGCCACTTTGTATGCTTGATTGCATACCAAGCTGTAGGCGATTTATAGGTAGGTAACCTCTGACCCACTGAGAAATCTGGACTGCATTGAGAGGGTATAGGAACCCACATGGGGTGGAGATGCGAGACAACACAGCGGCCAGAGGCACTGGACTGGGATGAGGAGGGAGCAGCTGTGGTTCCAAGGTCATCTCTATCTTCCACCCACAGCTCTGTCCCAACCTTTCTAGCTTCCAGAACCTAGTAAACTCCCCTGTTCTCTGGATCTGGTTTGGGTTGTGTGTCTATCACTTACCCCCAAATAAACACAGCTACCTCGGACTCGCAGCACCTGTTCTTACCACCTTTACTAAGTGCAGTCAACACTGGGCAAATTCACTCCTCCCCACACATACACAGGCACACTTGTCTGGGAGAAAACTTGATCACTGTTTTATTTTTCTAAAGAACCTTTTTGTTTTCATCTATAATGAAATAAATAGACAAAATTTTGCAGTGCCTGTACCTGTATTTCATCCCAATGTAAAAATTAAACAAAAGATGAAAATTTTATTGATGATAAAGTTCATTTTCTATTTTTCTAGAATACTTCCCAGCATTTAGCTAATTTCAGATTACGAAGTTCTGAAAACTATGGCCTGGGAAATAGTTGTTTTCTTGACTTGGTTCCTTATTGGTTGCTTTCCTTGTTGCAGCAATAAAAAAAAAATAGTTACAAAAAAGCCCTACCTAAGGAAGGGTTCCCTGTGGCTCACAGTTGGAGGGTACCAGTCCGTCCTCCTGAGACAGCTGATCACACTCCATCCGCAGTCAGGAAGCAGAGACGGATGCTGGTGCTCAGCTCACTTTCTCCATTTTATTCAGTCCAGCACCTCAACCCAAGGGGTAATGTCCCCTACATCATAGGTAGATAGGTCTTTCCACTTCATTTAAGCCTTTCTGGTAATACCCGCACAGACGCATCCACATGTATGTTTCCAGTCAAGCTGGCAGTAAAGAGCATCCTTATTGAAATCTCCTGATTTTGTCACAGCAGAGTGGCTTCAGTGTGTTCTAAATGTGACTCTTATTTGATACCATGACGGCTAATACACGAAATATTGCGATCTTCTAGCAGAAATGCATATTGTACCATATGAGACCCACATCTTCCATAAGACATAAAGAATGCATTATCAAAATTATGACTTCTGAATCTGTGGATTCGGAAACTGAAGTCTGGAGAAGTCAGATAAGGATTGATGTAGAGCATCTGGTACAGCGCTCACTCACAGCCCTCCTCAGGGTATTTTGTTGTCCTAGGGCACTATCCCTGCCCACCACTCGTAGGGAGTTAAGCCATAAACTGAACCCAGATGCCTCCTGTGTGATTTTGAATACATCAATCTTAAGGAAACCTTGGCTTTCTCACAGGCTCACTGGTAAAATGAGATTATGCAAGTGAAGTGCCAGAATAAGGCACGAAGTATCAGCATAGAACATGAAGTACCAGCATAGGACACGAAGTGCCAACATAGGGCACAAAGTACCAACATAGGACACGAAGTACCAGCATAGGACACGAAGTGCCAACATAGGGCACAAAGTACCAACATAGGACACGAAGTACCAGCATAGGACACGAAGTACCATCATAGAACATGAAGTACCAGCATAGGACACGAAGTACCAGCATAGGACATGAAGTACCAGCATAGGACACGAACTACCAGCATAGGACACGAAGTACCAGCATAGGTCGTGTGGCACAAGGAACTGAGAGTGCTTGTGAGGGCTCAGAGGCACATTCGAGCAGACTCTTTTGAAGGGGGAAGAGTTCAGACTTGAGGACACTGAGACTTGCCTTCCATGTGTATGAATGGTCGCAAGGCCCTGTCTCTTGACTGATGTCTGATAGAGTGGAGGAGACAGAACCCTTCATTCTGACTCCTGGAGAGTTTCATATCTGGTATCCTGGCCAACTAGAACTTTGATGTCTCTTCAAGGACACAGAATCAGTTGGTTTAATCTTAAGAAAGTAGGGTGTGGGCTACATATTCCCTGAGAATTAAGCAGTGTCCTTGGGAGCCTCCATGCAGGATTTTGTCCCTGATATATCTCCTCAGGGTCCGTGGCTGTGATGTGACACAGGCCTTTGTGTTCTATTTCTTTCCTCTCATTTTTCTGAGAACTTCAAGTTCTTAACGTTGTCAGACTAGTGACCCTAAAGTTATACACATTCAAGTAATCAATTTTTTATCGACAGAGAGAATGGGTTAATGGAAACCCGGGTCATTTTCTGAGAATTTTATGAAGCACGCCCGCCCTTTAATTTGCTTTACAACATATTAGAGCTTGTATGCCGAACTGTCTCCCAGCCTGGTTTGGGCACGAATACAACATATTTAGAGAAACACGAGAATGTCTGATAAAGATAATATTTAACTATAATCATGATGTGTCGGGGACCATCCTCGACAAAAATACCACTTGCCATGGTAGGGACATGGGGATCAGAAACACAAGAAAAGAGTATGAAGATGCAAAAATAATAAAAGAGAAACATAGAATAGTATCAGGAGGGAGTTCCAGTGAATACTGAAGTTGCCCACATTTAATTTCTTATTGCTTAAAATGCCCTAACCCCAAAAGGTAGACGTAAGATAAAAAAAAAAACTGCATTAACATGATACAAGGAGATGAACACACCAACTGAATGTCGGGTCCTACATCCATAATTAAACATTCTGTTTCTAGGACAAAACAAGTCATAATCACACCCTAGACCAAAACATTCTGTGGGCAAACCATTCTGTTGGTGGAATCCAATGTTTTCTCCTTAGGGGAATTGGAACCTTAGTTGGATCCTTAGACTTTTGTTTGAGGTAGAAACATATCTACTTCTCTATTCCTGAAAATGCAAGGTCTGGATGTTAGCCACTTCTGTTGACAATAACCTTGAGAGAGCAGAAGTCTCTGCTCTATGTCTGGGTTGGACCTTTGTTTGAGGTAGAAACAGACAATAAACTTGAAGGGATAGAGGTAAGGTCCAACTCTCTGACCTTTGGTCAATGTGGAAATAGGCTCACATTTTTGGGTCTCCACAATGATGATAATGACTACTTCATCCTTACTTTATGCACAGAACTGAGCCAGGCATGCGGCACATGCCTGTAATCCCAGCACTAGAGTGAACAGGAGAGACAAAGAGAGACAAATGGAGAGAGAGAACACCAGTCATGTATGGTACTATTGTAGTTAACTTTCTTCTGCATGATAAAACACTGACCAAACAAAGGGAGAAAAAGTTTATTTAGTTTACAGGTCACATCCACCATCAAGGGAAGCCAAGGCAGGACCTGGAGGGAGGAACTGAAACAGAGGCCAAAAAGAAATACTGCTGACTGGTTTGTCCTTTGTAGTTTGCTTGGCTGGCTCTCTTATACAACCCAAGGCCACCTGCCCAGGAGTGGCCCCACCACAGTGGGCAGGGAGTGGGCCCACCATATCAATCATTAAGAAAGCACCCCCAGAGTCATGCCCATGGGTCAGTCCAAGGGAACTGATTCCTTAGTTCAGATTCCCTCCCCTCAGAGTTGACATCTGAAGCAAACTATGACAGGTATGAAATGTGTTGTAGAATCACTTCATTTAATCTCCACTGTCACCTGACAGGCCACTCCTATCCCTGGCCAACCCAGAACAGCTTCCCTAGCAAGCAGTAGGTTTCCAGACCCCTCCTCATCCCCAGTATCACTTCATCACAAACACAAACTTTGCCACTGCAAAGGAAACAAAGGCCCAGTTACAAGTGTGACCAGGACCATTCTTCCCCTGCCCTTCAGCTTTGTGTGAGTGACATTCTCAGGTGCTTTCCGCCAGTGGAACAGTTGCCATTGGATCCAGGCATGTGCCCTTGGGTCCCAGGCATATCTGCGCTCCCTGACGGCCACACCGGGGCCTGTGCCTGCAACTTAAGAGGCTTTGGTCCAAACCTCAGGGACTGAGAACTGAAGAGCAATTCTCCTATAGTATAATTGAAGTGATCTTACCTGAAACTCCAAAGGATGACAAAGGCCAGCAGACATCCCATGTCACCCAAGTGTCCGTTTTACAGATGGAAAGCCCCAGGGTAGAGGTGATGAAAGCTTTTGCCCTAGATGGTACAGCCAAACAGTAGACCTATAAATTGTACCATGTCTATAGGCCTCCAAGATCAAACCTGCTAAACACATGCTGTTCTTGGGGACAAGAACTCTGAATTCTTTATCACTACTGAGAATACCTTTGGAAAAGATCTCTTTGATACAGTCTCTTCCTTTTCTTTTAATTCAAATGTACACTTACATAAAGTCAGTTTTAAAATAAAAGCCATCCCTTTTCAGCTTAAAAAAATTAAGTAAGTAGGATCAGTAAGACAGATGAGTGGATAAAGGTGCTTTCTCCTCTGAGCTCCACATGTGGGCTGTGATACACACATACCTGCACGCATGCATGTGCGTGCACACACACAAAGTAAATGGTTAAAATCTTGTTATAAAAAATAAAATGTGCATGTATTCACACCCTTACATATATTGTATATCGTTCTTAAAAACCAAAACGTAACAGTGAGGGGCTGGAGGGATGGCTCAGAGGTTAAGAGCACTGGCTTCCAGAGGTCCTGAGTTCAATTCCCAGCAACCACATGGTCACTCACAGCCATCTGTAATGAGATCTGGTGCCCTCTTCTGGCCTGTAGGCACAATTGTATACATAATATATACATAAATCTTAAAGAAATAATATAAAAAATGTAACAGTGATTATGAAACCGATTATGACCATTCCCCTTGTGCTTGTCTGTGTTTCTGGAGCTTTCTGTAATAGATATGTGTGTTATTGTTATGTGATACCCTTTGGGGAGAAGAACAAATGTCTACTGACCCCGGATAGGAAACTATGACAGAACAAAGTAAGGCTACCACTGAAGTCCACCTGGGGACATGGGGGACTCAAAGGCAGCTGTGTTACCAAAAGCCCACTTCAACATTGTGACAACCCTCAAAAGCTAGGACCCTGGGATTCATTGGACAGCTTGCTGGTAGCTTGACTGGAAGGAAAGTCCCTGCTTCTCAGAAGTCCCGACTTCTTGGGTGACCTTGAGGGAGGAGGCATGTTGTGAATCTGCTAAGTTTCAGGGACTTTCTGGGAGTGAACTAACTGTTAACATACTTACTGGGGTTTTTTAAATTTAATCTTTAATGTGTATGGGTGTTTTGTCTGCATGTATGGGTATTTATGCCTACACAGACCAGAAAAGGGCATCAGATCTTGTGGAACTGGAGTTACTACCATGTGAGAGCTAGGAACTGAACCTTAGTTCTCTGGAAGAACAGCTAGTGTCTGAACCACTGAGCCGTCTCTCCAGCCCCTACATTTTGGGTCTTCATACACTCCCTCCAGGACAGAGTGTTTCAGCTTAAAGCAAGAACAACCCCCCTAAACTAGAAGTTTATAAATGACTGTAAATATGAAAATCTGGTTATTAACCTGAGGCATAGGAGGATGGGAAGTTCCTGGAGAGGCAATTTATCCTCCACCTCCCACTGAAGGTGGTGACTCTTATTCTTTTTCAGGGGCTGAGATAAACATTTTCTGGTTCTACGTAACCTCTGATCCTCCTCCCTCCCATGTCAAGTGCCATTTATTTCCAACTCACTCTGCTGGTTCATATTTCAAGAATCTAAACAACATCCTAATTTGAACAGAAGGGAGGGTTGAGAAATCAAATCTCCTGTGTCAGGAACAATTCCAAGGCAAAAAAAAAAAAAATGAAATTAGTGTCAGTCAAGGACCAGCATGGAATTCTGAAATAGAAAGAGAAAGAAAGAAAGATGTTAGGTAATGGCAGAGCAATGGATAGGTGTGTTGTAGGAATGATGCCCTACATAGGGGTACCCAGGAAGACTGTGAGTCCAGGACTGGAGTCCAGCCTACCCCAGGGACCCTGGGTGGGAGCTTTATTAGTCAAAAGTGCTCTTTCTAACTCACTTGTGTAGCATGTTTAGCATAATGATCAGAAGTATGACCTCTGCCACCTAGACCTGCTGCAGAATGTGAGCTTATCATTTGGAAAGGGCTTTACAGATTCCATTAGCTAAGGATATCAAGAAGAAGTTAGACTTGGAAGAAGCCTAAGGGTTGGTGTCCTTAGAAGAAAGGACAAGTGATATACATAGACTGGGTGCACTGCTACATGCCTGTAATCCCAACACGTGGGAAGCTGAGACAGGAGGATTGTGGGTTTGGAGACAGCCTGGCCTACATAACAAGCCTATCTCCAAAGGCATTATGTACATTAATTAAAATAAAATAAAAAAGGAGGAGAGAAAGAATCGAGGGAGGGAAGAGACTCAAAACCAAAGAGCTCTATGGGGAAATGTACCAGGTACAGTGACAGTTGGAGTGTCGTGGCCATGCCTTTAGGAACTCTGAGTATTGCTGGGAACTCAAGCTAGAGAGAGACCATGAAACAGTCTTCTCCTTATGTAATGGTAAAAATAAAACTCTATGGATCCCAGAGGGCAAGAGTGATAGAAATGCTGCAGGTCCCCAAGTGGCAGCAGTGGGCAGCAGGCACGAGACCATGGTGGGCCATGAAGGCAGCCAGGTCCCAGGCAGGGAGCCACGTGGCAGGTGAGAGACTGAGATGGATAGGCACATCATGCAGAGCGAGGTTGGATATTTATTTAGTGGGTTATGGAAGGGAAAGGGAAGAGGGGAAAGAGCAGAGAGAGGCAGATAGAGAAAGAGAGAGAGAGAATGGGGGGGAAAAGGCACAGCAGCAGCTACCTGTTTGAGAGAGAGAGACAGAAAGGAAAGAGCTCAGACTGCAAGTGGAAGGAAGATCTGCCTGCCTCAGTGGTGGGGGGGGGAAGTGGACGGGGCTTGTCTCTTAAAGGGATAGGACAGACCATTACACCTTACTCTTTGTAGGAAGTTTGGCCCTACCTATACCTTTATTATATCTCTTGGCAGCATAAGAGAATTATTTCTGTTGGGTTAAACCACCAAGAAGTGGGCAGGGAAACCTGGCCTCTTACGTGTGTTCCCTGGGTCTAGTTGCTTGCTGTGACACTCACTAATCACATGGCATGTGTACGTGTGCAGAGATGTAGAAAGCAAATGCACACATATCCCCACACGGATGTGGCTACTCACTTCAGACATCAGACACCTACACTGCATTAGTCCTAGACTTTGTTTAGGCACTCAGCCATGTTTCAGATACCATGAACCAAATTTAAAATGTGCTGTTCATAATTAATGCATTCATCAAATAATTTTATTGAGCCCCCCATGGCAGGCTTTTGGCATGCCTTTGACATTATTCATATTCTACCATGATTCCAAGGCAAGCCGTCAGCCTGGTTGTCTTGAAAGACTAATGATTCTTGATTTGACTCCAAACCACGGGTCGTTAAAAGTGATTTAAAAGTCTAAGTAAAGTTCTCCGTGTCGTGTCTGCCTTCCACGTCAAGGTCTGGTCACAGTTTCAGTGGGGAAGTGTTTGGTGTTCATTCATGTTTCTAAAGCCTGTGGATTAGGGCTAAGGGGACAGCTCTATCAGTAAAGTCCGAGCTACATAAGGAAGAAGACCTGCGGTCCATCCCCAGAAGCCGGGTGAGAAACACACACTTGAAATCTGAGCTTTGGGGAGGGAGACAGGCAGATCCCCGGCTCTCATTTGCTGGCCGGCCTAGCTGACTTGGCAAGCTCCATATTCCAGTAAGAGACCCTGTCTCAAAGACCAAGAATAAGGAACTAAGGAAGAATGACATTTTGAGGTGGTCCTCCGGTCTCTCCATATATGAACACACACACGTACACATGCACAGGTAGAATCTATGGATTTTCAAGAGTGTTTGTGACTGTCATTGCCCACATGTGACTTGGATGGAATTCCACATCAGCTGATTGTCTTCCCAGAGGCCGTATTTAGTGTCTCCATTTCCTCACCCGCCACTCTGGTTCCTTCACATCCTTCTCTCACACTCAGATAGCCAAATGGGTTCAGCGAAGCGTCACAGTAGAGAAACATTTCCAGATTTCTCTTGCTTGTGGGGAGTGTAATCAGCTTCTCAGACTTGATCTTCTACAGGGCACTTCTGCCCTTCCTTCCCCTAGTAAGGCTCCTTGCTGGCAGTCTAAGAAGTGTGGTCTTGCATGCTGCTTCCCCTGGCCCTATCACAGCAGCAGGCTTGCCTGAGTTAATTCTGTTTGCCAGTTAAGGGGCACTCTGATAAAAGGGGGTGACAGGAGGCAGCAGGGAAGAGGGGCCGAGCAGAACCAATTACCCGCTTTAATAATTCAGTGTGTTTCTTAGTAATAGGCTACAGAGTAAACAGCACTACACATAAATGCCGCTCTCCATTATTTATACACTCCAGAAATGGAAGTTTAATTAAGTCGCACACTCGAGACTTCGAAGCGATTAAGGAGCCGCTTGTCTCAGACAGCAGGCAGGGGAGGTGTGGGAGCCTTGGCTCCCCCTCTGAGCTGCCTCTGGGGTTCTAAGGATCATTTTTCATGTGAGTGTGGGGAGGCTGGAGCCGGAGGATGGGGGCAGCGACTTCCAGGCTCGCTCAGGCCACGTTTGTTATTTCTGTATTACCATGGCCTGCTTTCAGTTTTTTCCTACAAAAATCTATGTGATAAATCTGAGTGCATCTGTTTATTAATAACAGTGGTGCTGCAGTTTAATCCCAGTACTTTTAGACACGTATATGCTGTCATGATTTTTAGTTTATTTATAAAATTGTGCAACCACCAGCCCTGTTTAATTACAGAAAATGTTCACCACCCTGAAAGAAACTATACCCACTGAGTTATCCTCACATTTTGCTGTTGTCTGTTTCCAGACATGTTCTAGTGTATATTGGTACTCATTCCTTTTTATTGTGAAATAATATTTCATTGTGTAGCTCAGCACATTTTACTTAAACATTTGTCTCTTGAAGGATATTTAGGGAGGGCTTGGTGATCATGGTTATTGCTGGTGTAGACATTTGTGTACAGATTGTGTGTAGACACATGTTTTCAATTCTTGTACATAGCTTTGAGCGAAAGTGCTGAGTCGGGTGGTGTGCCCTATATTTAGAATTTTCAGGAACTGCCAGTTTTCTAGGGTGTCTATCATAGTTTATAATGCCACCAGCTGTGCTGGAGGGCTCCAATTCTCTAAGTATCCTTATTTATCTTTGTGGTGCTGGGGATCAAATCCAGCACTCTGCATGTGCCAGGTTAGCAATATACCACTGAACTGTATCTAGAGACAGGCTTTCTCTGTGTCGTCCAAATTGGACTGAACTCACTGTACCTCAAACTCATGATCCTCCTGCCTCAGCCTCCTGGATCTGTCTTCCTTCCTTCCTTCCTTCCTTCCTTCCTTCCTTCCTTCCTTCCTTCCTTTCTTCCTTCCTTCCTTCCTTCCTTTTTTCCTTCCTATCTTCCTTTCTTTTTTCTTTTCTTTCTGTAAAGATACCCCCATGACATCAGGCATTGGTAGTGCGGGAGGCAAAGGTAGAGGCAGGAGATCTCTGTGAGTTCAAGGCCAGCCTGGTCTACAAATTGAGTTCCAGGACAGTCAGGGCTACTCAGAGAAACCCTAGCTTGAAGAAAAAAATAAACAAACAAAAAACCAAAGAACAAAACCCATGCCAGTACTGGGAATGGCTGTAATCACACAGGTAGGTGATGATCGACAGAGAACAAAATGCTGTTGCTGGTTTTCAGCCGAGTCCTCTTCCTTCCAAGGTTCTGCTGAGGGTCCCATAGCTACTGAAGAAGGATCAAGCAATATTAGAATGGTGTTCAAGGCATAACCACACACAATGAGACTTCGCCATTGACATTGCCAGAAAAGGGCTGGGAATGGAGAGCCT
Source organism: Alexandromys fortis (assembly GCF_014885135.2). Classification (NCBI taxonomy): domain Eukaryota; kingdom Metazoa; phylum Chordata; class Mammalia; order Rodentia; family Cricetidae; genus Alexandromys; species Alexandromys fortis. Next base: position 4,679,723 of record NW_026067947.1, read on the forward strand.
GTGCCATGGTGACCCCGCACTACACCGTCCTTCATCCCTGGTAGATGGGGAAGCAGTTATATGTGAGCCCCAACTCCATGATCCCATTTCACAAGTGGCTCCGTCCTGTTTGTTTTATTTATTTTCCCATGGCCCATTTTCTCAGGAAGGCCTTGGGTAGATTTGAGAAGCTAGCAAAACTAAGACTTTCTTAATAGGAGGGTTGATATTAACCAGTGGTTCCATTTATAAGAACACAGTCTAAAGAAATAGTGCAGAAGAAGAAAAATATACTGGCTACAGCTCCTTGGCACAAGCTTTTGGAATAATATAATAGTTAGAAAGAATCAATGAGAAAAATGATTGTAGGTAATGGTGTTTCCTTGGGTAGAATAGTGGATAGCCATTAAAAACAATGGTTATGCAGCCTTAAAAATGAACAAGAAAAGTGAAAGAATCAACTAGAAATAGCAATTAAAATTATATGCATGCTAGACATGCTAGCACATGCTCTAATCCCAGCTCTCAGGAGGCAGAAGCAGGTGGATCTTTATGAGTGTGAGGCTAGCCTGGTCTACATAGTAAGTTCCAGGACAGACAGGGCTACAAAAGTGAGACCCTGTCTCATATGTATAAACTAAACACACACACACACACACACACATATACACACAGACATGCTATCAAGCAGCTGAAAAAAAGTGTGTTCAATTGAATAAAGACCTAATTACAACATGAAAAAGTCAAAAATGCATAGAAATTTTCATCTGATAACTTTAATATTTTATATAATTTTTAATATTTTAAGTACTTATTTGGGTGGCACAGTGCATGTACATCGTGGTACATGTGTGAAGGTCAGGGGATAACTCGAAGAAGTCCATTTTTTCTTCTATTATGTGGGTCCCAGGGATCAAATTCAGGTCATCGAACTTGAGCCTTCTTGCCAGCCCTCATATTTTAATAGATTGCATTATATGGTTTTCAGCTTTGAATGTACATTATTTTCATCTTTTTCCTAAGGATAAATGTCTATTTGTACCATATTCTATGATATATAATGTTAAATATGTGGTGTAAAACACAATGAAATATGTAATCATCAGCTGATGGGAGAAGGAACTCAGATCCATGATAGGAGATAAATGACAGGCTGGAGAACAGAATCTGTGTTGGATGTCTCAGGGAGACAATGAAGGTGAGCTAGTGGAGGGCACAGAGCTGCAGGATCTGGAGGCTGGAGGCCCCTACTGAGTCGGGGCTGAGTCCTCAACAATGATGTTGGGCACCTAGCTGGGTAGAAACGCTGTGACCCGGAACTAAGCCCCAGTGGGTGAGGAGTGACATGGAAGTAGATGGATGAAACCAAGAGGGGATGAGAGGGGAAACACAGGGGAGTTCTCAGTGCCCTTCACCCTCTGGATGAAGGCACATGCCTGTGTCTGGTGATGACCATGAGAAGCCAGGACCATCCTGCTTCCTCTCCTAGGTGGGACAGGTACCAGGAGAAAGTGGTACCCTCCCATGTAACATGAGGTCCTGCTTGCTTTTTGGGGTTTCCATCCTGCCTGGTACCCCACAGCTGGCAAGCCCCAAAGAAAATCGCACAGAGAGTCTGCATTAATTATAAACTGATTGGCCCATTAGCTCAGGCTACTTATTAGCTCTTGTAGCTTATATTAACCCATTATTCTGATCTATGTTAGCCATGCGGCTCAGTACCTTTCACAGCTGGGGAAGGTCACATGTTGCTTCTTTGGTGGTCTGGGCAGGACTGGGGGGAAGAGCTTCCTTCTTTCTTCCCAGAATCCTCCTGTTCTCCCTGCCCCACCTCTACTTCCTGTTTAGTTTTCCTGCCTATGCTTCCTGCCTGACCAATCAGCATTTATTTAAAACATGATTGACAGAGTACAGATAATTCTCCCAAACCACTTCCCCCTCTTTCTTGGGCCAATCAGTTTATAATTAATGCAGACTCTCTGTGTGAATTTCTTTGGGGTTTGCTGGCTGTGGGGTACTGGGTGGGACGGAAACCCCAACAAGCAAGCTGGCCCTCATGTTACACTCCTAGGGTTTCATCAAGGCAAGAGAAGGGAACACTAAGCAAGAGCTGAGGTAGGGCAGGTGTTGCCAGCATAGGGCCAAAGGTAAAAGGTCATTGAGCACATCCTGGCCTGGAACTGTAGGTGGGAAAATGTGTGTGATGTATGTGTGTTGGTAAGCAACCTTCAGGGGCTCCCCCAAGACTGTGGCATCAGAATCTCTCTCTCTCTCTGTCTCTCTTTCTCTCTCTTCTCTCTCTCTGTGTATTTACCTGATAACAAACAACAGACGAGTGTGCTTTGCCAGGCAGGGAGTCTCCCACCATCTGCGGTATAGACCATTTCTTCCAGTCACAGCTAGAGGCATGATGGGAGATATGAGTCAGAGTTGTGGGAGAAGGTGACCAGGAAAGAGGTGACTCAGTGGGTATTTCAAAGGATGAATCAAGGCAGAGTGTGGTTGCTGTGTCCGTAATCCCAGCAATTGGGCATCAGAGCATCAGAAGTTGAAGACTAGTCTTAGCTACATAATAAACTCTGAGCCAGCCTGGGCAACAAGAGACCTCATCTCAATAAACAAACTGGCTGGAGACATAGCTCAGCTGATACAGTGCTTGCCTTGTAAGCAGGACCCGGGTTCAAACCCCAGGACAGGCATGGTGATGCAGTACCCCTGTGGTTTCAGCACTGGGAGGCAGACCCCTGAGTTCCTGGCCAGTCAGCCCAGCCTGATAGGTGAGTCCCAGGCCAGTGATAGTTCCTGTCTCAGAGCAACAGTGCTGAGGATGACCTCTGGCCTCCATACATACCACTCACCCGTGTGCACATGTCCCTGCGAACAGTGCGCCTTTGTGCACGTGCACTTGTGCACACATCCACATCCACACAGCAGATTCCCCTACATTCCGAGCAGCAAATGTCTACTCCAGTTGCTTTTTATAAAACAAGCCAGAGCAGAGTTACCACCCTATGTCTGGCCAAGTCCAGAGCCCTGAGGGGTTAAGAAGTTCCAGTTTCCTGGACAGAGTCCTCAGATCCTTGCCGATTTGGGGGACATTTGAGAGGTGCTGAGTGTGCTGTAGGTGGGAGCTGGTGAAAGGCACACCGTTGCTGCACCCCCATTCTTCATTATTCATGTGACAGGGCACCATGGCTGCCTGTGACCCAGAGCCTGAGGTTTGTACTGTAACGTGAGAGGGAGCAGTGGGGCCAGCGAAGGTCTCGCTAAATCCCAACCACTGGTGCTGGACCTGGCAGCAGAAGTGGCTTTTCATTACCTGTTACCAGATACCATGAATTATGCATGCCTAGGCCCTTGTTTTCTGTACGGCACAGGCCAAAGCACTGGAGCCTGCAGAGAAGCGAAGAGAGGAATTGCTCTGCCTTTGGAAGCGGGAGCTTTCCTTCCCTCCTTCCCTTCTTTTGGATTTGGTTTTAAGGGTGGGGGGGCCAGAGCCTCAGCATGCTAGCTAAGCTCTCCACCACTGAGCACATCCCTGGTCTACATACTTTCCTCAGTGAGAGAAAGTATTTGTCCATCAGTTTGGAAGGCACACACACAGATACAGATACAGATAACGAAATGAATTTCTGTATGCTCAACACTCAGCTTAAGAATTGCAACTTTCGGGACTGGAGAGATGGCTCCACCTTTGAGAGTGTGGGTATGCTGTTCTTACAGAAGGCCTGAGTTCAGTTCACGATAATGTGGCTCAACCTTACCTGCCTGTAACCCCAGCTCCAGAGGATCAACACTCTCTTCTGGCCTTTGCTGACATGTGTACACACACACACACACACACACACACACACACACACACTCACACATTCACTTAAATAAAAAATGAATTCATCCATGAAAGAAATGAAATACAACTTTTAGTTAGCCTCCGGAAATAGCTACCGTTCTGTATTGAATTGTTGGTATAATTTACTTTTACTCCATATACATCAGCAAATAAGATACAATACTCCTTCTTTCTCTTATTTAAGGGGATTTAAGTAAAAAAAAAAAAACAAATAAACATACAAAATGGTATCACACTGATCAGCATGATCAGTATACACATGATAATAGATTTTTCTTGCCTATTAACATTGCAGTATTTTTAGATTCTAAAAGGTTTCAATAGGACCAAGAGCATTAGAGAATAAAGATCCTGTATGAAAATGGACGAGAGTGAGTCTGGTGTTTATTTAACCCCCAGAACCGCATTTAAAGCCCCAGGAATCAGCGCCATTATGCTATGACAACACTCCTTCTTGTGTTGAAATCTGACTGTGACTACCCTGTTACAATCCGCACAGACTTCTTCACTTCCTCCTAGGCCCGTGTCAGAGCCTGCTGTTCTAGGTTATTCCTTTTCCCTGCTTTATGGTAATCCGCGCGCTCACCATGGCAATATGTTGGTGATCTTCTTTGCATGGTCATTGGCTTGTTTTTTTTTACACAGAACTGTTCTGCATGCTCTTGCATGGGATTATGCAAACACGCAAGCGTTTCTGCAGGTTATTCATGGGGGAGTCCATGTGGAAGGACGGGGGGTGTGCTAACTTGACAAATATCTCTTGAGGGTTTGGGCCAGTGTCCACTGTTCAGGACCCAAGCTGTGTTCCCTGCCCCAACCCTTGAGAGCTCATCAGGGACATCCTTTTATTTATTTTCCCATCTTCCCCAGTCAGCAAAAATTTAAATTCATTTAAATTTGTTTGTACCAGCTTACTGAGGTTTAGACTTATTGTCTCTGGGTGAAGATGAGCATGGTGGACTCCTTCTGTTTGGGGTGGGGAAGGTATCCCTTTTTCCGTTCTGAGGATGGAATGGAAGATCTCTTGCATGCCAGGCGGGTGCTTTACCACTGCACTACATTCCAGCCCCATTTGTCATTACCTTTACAACACACCCGTATTCCCAAATATAGGGCAGATTTTAACCAACTGATCACATTGAGTCTTATAGCGTTTTTAATACTTGTTTGTATACATGCGTGTGCAAGAGTGTGTGTGTGTGCATGTGGTGATAAGAGGACAGCGTGCAGGAGTTTAGGAGTTGGTTCACTCCTTGCACCACGTCGTTCCAGGGACTCAAACTCGGGTCCTTGGCTGTGGCTACAAGAAACTTCTGCTGGAAGAAACATCTCGGAGGCTCAGAGTGTTATGGGCCTTTTGGCTGGTCCTTAACCATATATTTAAGTCATCATCTTAGAGCTGTTCACATGGCCTCTCCTCCCATCCACATAAGTTAGCTAATTGAGAACTGGTTTTAATAGTGGGCATGACTCCTCCATGAGGAAGACCTGTGGGTGTGTGAGTCCCGAGAGGCGGGGTCCTCATGGTTTCCAGGCTCATACGGACTTAGTTTCTCCTCTGCCACCGTCACCTAGAGATGCTCTGTCCCCACTGTCCGAAGCCTCTGATGGATTTCTTGTCAGGGTGGCCTGTCTTCACTTGCCTGGTGTCACACTGCACAGTCACCCACCGTGGATGAGATCCCGCCCTGTCAGCAGTGTCAGCAGTATTCTCTCACAACCTTTTTCACCTAAAAGATATTTTTATTTTATGTGCATTGGTGCTTGGCCTGAGTGTATGTCTGTGTGAGGGTGTCAGATCTTGGAGTTAGAGACAGTTGTTCGCTACTGTTGGGTGTTGGGAGAATTGTATCTCTCCAGTCCCCACTTTTGATTTTTCTGCAAGGTACTTAGAGATTGTCCCCTGCCCCCATGGGTATGTTCATGTGTGTATGGGGACATGTGTGTTTGGGGACATGTGTATATGTATGGAGGCCAGAAGACAAGCTTGGGTGTTGTTGCTTAGGCTCCATCCAATTTTTTTTTCCCCTGAGAGTTTCTTCCTTATCTGGAACTCAATAAATGGCCTAGGTTGGCTGACTGTTGAGCCCCAGGGACCACCTGTCTTGCCTCCTTAGTGCTGGCATCACAAATTGGCAACACTGTGCCTAGCTTTTCTTAGCCAGGTTCTGGGGATCACTGCTTTCAGAGCAAGCCCTTCACAAGCTGAGCCCTGGTATGGGAGAATTATCTGTATTCTGTCAATCATGTTTTAAATAAACTCTGATTGGCCAGGCAGGAAGTATAGGTGGGTCGACCAGACAGGAAGTAGAGGCGGGGCAATGAGAACAGAAGAATTCTGGGAAGGAGGAAGCCCATTCCTCCCAGTCCTGTCCAGACCACCAAGAAAGCAGGATGTGACCTGCCCCGCTGAAAAAGATACTGAGCCTTGTGGCTAACATAGATAAGAATAATGTGTTAATATAAGCTACAAGAGCTAATAAGAAGCCTGAGCTAATGGGCCAATCAGTTTATAACTTATGTAGACCTGTGTGTGATTTTCTTTGGGGGCTTACCAGATGTGAGAACTGGGCAGGACAGAAACCCCAACAAGCAGCAGGCCCTCATGTTACAGAGCCCCGTCACCTTTTCAGTGTTGTTTCTCTTCTTCCCTTGTTCTCTGGAGTGACTTCTTCATCTTTGCTTGGTTCAGCTCTGTTCTAGAATACTCTCTCATACATAATGGGCCTTCAGTAAAGAATTGTCCATAAAGGAGTGGGTGGTGGTTAGTAAAGAGAGAACACTTTGGAGAGAAATTAGAATGAGTGAAATGAATGAATGTTCATGTGTCAAGTCCAAATGGCTTAGTTAGGTTTCTATGGCTACGACAAAACACCATGACCAAAATGCAAGTTGCAGAGGGGAAAGGGTTCATTTGGCTTACAGTTCCACATTGCTGCTCAACACTGAAGGAAGCCAGGACAGGAACTCAAACTGGGCAGGATCCTGGAGGCAGGAGCTGATGCAGAGGCCAGGTGTGCTACTTACTGGCTTGCTTCCCCTGGCTTGCTCAGACTACTTTCCTACAGAACCCAGGACCACCAACCAGGGATGGTACCACCCACCAGCCCCTCCCTCAGGGATCACTAATTGAGAAAATGCCTTACAGCTGGATCTCATGGAGGCATTTCCTCAAGTGAGGCGCCTTCCTCTCTGATGACTCTAGCTTGTGTCAAGTCGACACACGAAACCAGCCAGTGCACCTAGAAATACACTGTGTGGACTGAAATAAAGCCCCGGATGGGGACAGAAGTGTGACTGAGTGTGTATTGGTGGCAGTTGAGACGTACTTAGGATTCCTAATTGGCAGTTTGTATTTGATCTTGAAGGCAGGTAAGCCTCACCTGATTCTAATTGGGAAACTAACAAGACCGGCATCTTGGAACCCCACCCACACCCCACACCAGAGAGGACAGAACATTAGGTTGGGGACTACAGGTAAAGATGAGATGAACAGACCTCCCACGGGGCTCTCTGTCACGGTGACAGGGGAGAGAAGTCAGTGGCCACATCTGAAAAGAATAGGGGGACTGGAGAGAAGTGAGCGGTTCATAAAGATACCATCTTTCCTCGTGACTCCCCAAGTTAGTGAAATCCGAGAACCAGCTGCATCTAGCCTGGGCTGAGCCACCAGGCCACGCTTCTGCCAAGCTTGCTCTTAAGTAATCAAACTGGGCCGCGGTCCAGGATGCTCCACCCACAGCTTCAACTTCCCTCTTGGTGAAAGCAATCTGGAATGAGCCTGCAAGCACGCCAGAGCAGGGGGGACGGGGGGGATGGGGGAGAGTGGGGGAAGGCCTCATAGTGAACTGGAAGGATTTTGGAAGGAAGGTGGCGTTTGACATCCAAGTTCCCCTGCTCTCCAAATCTTTCGTGCGAGTAAATTGCGTTCATTTGTCTCCGGGCACCTTTTCCAGCCCGACTTCTTCCAGCTTGCCTTGTAAATGTTTCTCAGTGGTGCTTTTGAGGCTTGGCTTCAGCTCCCTGGCTGGGACCAATCTTTATTCCTAGGAAATAGCTGGATGATGATCCTAGACTCCTGGATTCCATTTCTCCTCCCAGCTGTTCATTCGGGATTGGATACCTTGATATTCGCAGGTTCGCGCACCTCCCCCCTGCCTGCTTCTCACTAAGCCGAGTCTCCTACCCACCACCTCACCCCTCCTTGACCAGACAGGATTAACACCTGTTTCTTCAAGGCCGCCCTGGGACACCGTGGGCGTGGGGGCGTGTAGGTTGTTTGCTTCCTTCACCTCTTGCAATTACACAGCTTTCCTTCCATCCAGCAGTCACGCATTCCACCGCAACCTAAAAACCTCCAGATGAGGGGGGTATCATATTTCGAGGTTCACATGGGAAAGCCACGACTCACCCTTCTCTTGTTCAAATTGCATCAAATCTAATTTCCATGGCCCTGCGCTAGTGGGAACTCCACAGCCCCCAGTCAGCTGTCGGAGTTTGGAAATGATATTTCCAAACACAGCCCTGTAGGCAGCCAGCAGGCACTAGACAGCTGAGTGCTGGCAGAAAAAGCCCCAGACACCTATAGCCATCCAAACAGTGACTCATCTCATTATGGCCAGGATAAATATGGGAATAAATGGTATTTTTTCTACAAGCAGGAAGAATTGTCAAAATGCTTATCACTTTATAAAATATAACAGATTGTGCCTGTTCATGTTTTTGAAATGTTCCAACCATTCAGTGTGGGTTGTTTTTTTAATTTTTTTTTAAAGTTCAGCTTGTTTTTCTTCTTTCTAGGAGGCCTGGGGAAGCGAGGAACTTGCACCCTGTGCCACCCGAGCTCTGGATTCACCTGGCTGTGGTGGCCTGCGGCAACCGGTTGGAGGAGACGCTGGTCATGCTCAAGTCAGCCGTGCTCTTCAGCCACAGGAAGATTTGCTTTCACATCTTCACGGAAGACGCGCTCAAGCCGGAGTTTGATAAGCAGGTGAAGCGGTAAACGGAGGCACAGTGTTTGTGGGAGGGCCGTTAGACCACACTGGGCGAGCTGACAATGCAGATCACAGCTGGAGCTGGCTGCACGCTCAGTTGCTCAGTTGCTGGAAGACCTTGGCTCCTTGGCTTGGGGCTTTGCTTTGCTTGTGTGTGATTCAGAGATGGGCTCAGTTTCTAAAGCACTTGCTGAGCAAGCGTGAGAACCTATGTTTGGGTGTCCATAACCCACGGTGGCATGTGTCTGAACCTATGTTTGGGTGTCCATAACCCACGGTGGCATGTGTCTGAACCTATGTTTGGGTGTCCATAACCCATGGTGGCATGTGTCTGAACCTATGTTTGGGTCTCCATAACACACAGTGGCATGTATCTGAAAATCCTGCACTCCTAAGCCGAGATGTAAAGTAGAGACAGGAGAATCTACAGAAGCTCATGGGCCAGCTAACTCGGCTTGTGTAGCTGCAAAACTCAGACCCTGCCTCCAACAGGATACATGGTGAAGACCGGCCCACAAGGTTGTCCAACAACCTCCATGTGCTCCAGGGCGTGAGTGTATGCTCCAGTTTGCACACACTAGCACACACAAGAATTTTTAAAACTGGGCCAATCATGTCCTCCTCTTAGACATATTGGGAGCATATGAGCATATGACATGCACTCAGTCTGTGTTGGGTTATTAGAACTGCCTGCCTTCCTGGGGCAAATAGCTTGTTTTTATGTATTGAGGAGAGAATTTTAAATAACAAGTAGCAGGCTCAACGAGATAAATCCAAATAAAGGCAGAGTCCTCGCTACCCTCGAGTCTCATGTAAGAGATGTCAGAGCTAATGATGTGGGGGAGTCCTGCCATGTTTTTCTTTTTACCCAGAGGTCAGTGTATGTTTCTGTATGTAGACACACATATGTCTGTTCATATGCACACACGTACATATACAGATCAGGGCTGTGCTCTCCTGGATTCTCTGCCATGAGGCCATGTCAGCCTTGATCTGGGCTAGTGCTCCAACACCCTCACTCCCTTTTTGGCAGCTGTGGAGATTTTGTTATGCAGCTGGGTCTCCGTTTACTTGGCTCTTGCCTCTCTGAGTTTCAACCCACACAGAAGAGCTACAGAAAGACTAGTTCCCTCAGTGGAGGTCCTGCCCGACCTCGGCAGGCTGTGCTTTGTTTTCCTTGGATGTTTTATGTTGTACCAAGGTCTTGGATTCTGGCAGAGTGGGAACCTGCTTTGTTTTGTTTCTGCTGACTGAGTCAACAGTGATTCGTCCTGTCATCAGGCTAGTGGAGCTTGTGAGGAATGCCAAGAACAATGTATTGGGCAGAGAAAGACTAACAACAGAAGACTGGAGAATGTGTTATGCTTCCTAAGGGAAAAGTCACCTCCAGATGCCACCGAGAGAAGCCAGGAATGGGTAGTTTTAGAGCTTTGGAGTCAATTGGAACAATGCCTGTGGAATGCCTCAGGGGACAAGGGAATGAAAAGATTGGAACACCCCCAGTTGGCTGCTCTTAAGCGGCGTTATAAGGGAAAGGACAATGACGACATAAAGATTATGGTAGGTTATGTCAGCTGATGATTCGTGATTTCTTCTCATTAATCTTCACAACTCTTTGCAGAAAGTAACCCTGTCTAATTTAGGGGTTTTTTTGTTACTGTATTAAAATACCTGAGGCTAGGTAACATTCTAAAGAAAAAAAAAAAAAGGTTCATTTAACTCAGAGCTCTGGAGGTTCAAGATAAGGTCCATAACATAAGGATGTTATGACTGAGGATGTGGGACAGACAATGCCCTACCATAGCAGAAAAAAGACATCACACTGCCAGACAGGAATCCAGACAGATACTTTCTTTCGATGTTACCTTTAAACATGACCATACTAAGGACTGGGCTCCTGACACATGAACTTGTTGGGTGTGAGCTCAAAGCATAGCAAACTGAGAAAACCAAGACTCAAGGAGTTCTGTTGGTTTGCTCACTAAATGCCAGGTTAAACTCAATGGTTCCCGTCTTTGTGGCATTTACCACAATTCCGTACACCTTCCTGAACCACTAGACAAAGAACTCACATTCAAAATTTGGTTTGCTATTTACTTGTTCCAGAGTCTTGGGCTAGTCTTTTCACCTTCGAATGTCTCCTCTTCTGCATCTGCAACTTGGGGCTAGCCTGTACCATTCCGCCTATACACCACGGACAGTTTGTGAGTGGGGCGAGGGGCTAGAGATCGAAATACACATACACACACACACACACACATAGACACGGGTCATCCTTGAAACAAGAATGCCCTTTTATTGTGTTTGAGGGCATTTTATAAAGGCTCTCCTTGACTAATGGTCACACCCTAGCTCTCTGAACTTTTCAGCTGCAAGTCCACCAAAAACCACTCCCCTGCCATTAGGAACTCATGAGGGTCTCGTGCTCAGAGCAGTTGCAAGCACAAAAAAATAAGTTGTTTACTCCGGCAGGCAAGGGGTCACAGAAAATTCAGGGTCTGAGGGGTCTGCAGTCCCCAACACTAGCCCAGGCTATTCTTAGAAAAATGATGTTCAGGATGGCTCCAGTGAGCTATAGTGATGGCTCCTGCAGAGTTCACGACTTTGCATACCGGCTGCTTCTCTCCTGCAGGAACGAACTGGTCCACATGGCCTTGGCTCTGGGTCAAGAGCTCAATGACAGTGCTCATTCACACAGCTGCACCTGCTGGAGCATTGTTGACCAGTCAGGGTTCCCAGGATGCTACTTTAGGAAAGAGACTGGAACACCAGGACCATGCCTTTTGTTCCTTTTGTGTAACACCGACATGGATCTCTTCGACTGCCCAGAAGTAGCCACAGGCCATCCAACTACAAGGGCCTCAGAACTGTTCATACACAAGAATGGCGGAAAACTGGCCATGGATGAACTTTATTCAATCTCTCAGAGTCCATCTGCATCCTGGATGCTGAACATAGGGCTACACATTTGGCTAGAGATTGCGTGGGGGAAGAGAGATGTGTATGATCATATCTGTATGGCCAACTGTACCTTCCCGAGTATTCACATCCGTGGATACACTCCTCCTGTACTGGCCTGGGGTAGGTCTGTACACCAATAACATCAGGCGGAATGGAAGAAGACCATCCATGGAAGTAGACTTGAAAAGGCATTTCACTGTCTCTCTTGGGTTACCAACTCTGGGTGAAGCCCACTGCTGTGACTGTGTAGTCCATGGAGATCTTCATAAGATGAGGTATGAAGTCTTCTTGCCTGTTGTGGTGGTTTGAAAGAAAATGGCCCCCAAAGGAAGTGACATGATTAGGAGATATGGCCTTGTTGGAGTAGGGATGTTCTTGTTGGAGGAAGTGTGTCACTGTGAGGGTGGGCTTTGAGGTCTCATTTTTTTCTCAAGCTTCATTCAAGGCTACTTCCTGCTACCCTCTGGTTAAGATGTAGCCAGCACCACCTCTGCCTGCACGCTGTGCATGCTCCCTGTCATGATGATAATAGACTGAACCTCTGAAACTGTGAGCCACCACCTCAATTAAATGTTTTCTCTGTAAGAGTTGCCATGGTCATGGTGCCTATTCACAGCAATTAAAAAAAAATATCCCTAACCAAGACACCCATGTTCATGTATGAGCTTGGAGGCAGATCCTCCAGGCTCAGGCTTCAGAGAAGCCCCATTAAACCTTAGATTAGCAAAGACATCTCACCTCCAATGTCAGGAGGGCCCCAGAACCGAACCATCTCAGCTCATACATTCCTGACCTTAAGAAATTATTTGAGTGGGCTGAAGATACGGCTCAGTGGTTAAGAACACTTGCTTCTGGGTCTGGAGAGGTAGCTCATCAGTTAAAAGCACTGGCTGCTCTTCTAGAGGTCCTGAGTTTAATTCCTAGCAACCACATGGTGGCTCACAACCATCTATAATGGGATCTGATGCCTCCTTCTGGCATAAAGGCACACATGCAGAAAGAGAATTCAGATACATAAACTACATATATCTTAAAAACAAAACAGTGCTTCTCACCTGGGCCGTGGTAGTGCATGACTTTAATCCCAGCACTCGGAAGGCAAAGCCAGGCTGGTTTCTGTGAGTTTGAGGCCAGTCTGGTCTACAGAGAGAGTTCTAGAACAGTCAGAGCTACACAGAGAAATCCTGTTTCAAAAAAAAAAAAAAAAAGAAAAAGAACACTTGCTTCTCTTGCAGAGGACCCAGGTTGCACCCACACAGTGAACCACAACCATATGTAACTCCAATTTTGGGGGGGCTTCAGTCCCCTTTTCTATACTCTACAGGCAGCAGGTATACATGTGTTACTTGTACATACATGCAAACAAAACCTCTTATACATATAAAATAAATAAAAGAGTTGATTGAGCCTGTTCTGGTGGTGCAGGTCTGTAATCTCAGCTACATGGGAGGTTGAGGCAGGAGAATCATGAGTCTAAGCCCTGCCCAGAGTACAAAGTGAGTTTAAGGCCAACCTGGGCAACTTAGTAAGACTGACTCAGAACGAAAAGTAGAAAGGGGGCTGGGGATGCAACTCTGTCAGGGCATTGCCTAGCATACATGAGGTCCTGGGTTCATTCCTCCCTGCTACGCACACGCACACACATGCACACACACGCACACACACGCACACATGCACACACACACACACACACCACAGAAGGAGGTAAAGGAGGGAGAGAGAGGGAGGAAGACGAAGGGAGAAACATGAAGTGGTTGGTAAGATGGTTGTAGGTGAGGGCGTTTGCCACCAGGCTTTCCAGCCTGAGTTCAGTCTCTGAGACCTACATGACAGGAGAGAACTAGCTCCTACAAGTTGTGCTCTGACCTCCACACACGTGAGATGGCTTGCACGTGCACAGACATATAATAAATGAATAAATAAATAATTGTAATAAAATGTTTTCTCAAATTATTTGGAAGAAACATTTATGGCCTTAAGCTGTTACTTTCTGGGTCGTTTGTTACAAGGTAACAGTTAATACTACTTCTGTGCACGCACACACATACATGTCGCTATACATTCAGATGAGGGAGGGAGTATGACAGGTGTAATGACATATAACATTTAAGGCTAGGTCATGAAAAAAGACAGCTTTTGTTTGACCCTTTGGGGTGTACTGTCCCTAGAAGTTGCTACATTCCCAGAGAAGTTCAGAGTAGACTGTGTGAGGAGACCCTCAGAAGAGGCCTCGTCCAACAGACTGCCTTGGGCATCAGGCATACGGACAGAGTTGCTTCGGCTGTTCATACCTGGCCTTTAAGGCTTCTGGCTGAGGCCCCAGGACGGTGAAGCATAGTCCCTGTTCTTACTGTGACTTGTCTGAATTGCTGACCCATGGATTCTGAGTGTGTAATAGATGGCTGTTAGATGAGCCACAGTGACTGCCAAGTTGCAGTCTCGAAACAGCCTCCTCTGGGATGCCATGCTCAGTGCTTACGATGCTCTGCTGTGTGTTGGTTTCCCTGATACACTTTCTCTTGAGTGGCTTCAAGTCTCTGTGAAACCAGTGAAGGGTGTTGCCGTAAGTGTTGCTGTGGTTTGGATCTAGACTGTCCCCCAAAAGCCATGGTAAACTCTTGGGCCTCCTTGGTGCTGTTAGGAAGTGGAAGACCTCAGGAAAGTTAAACCTGTGGTTTTCAGTGCTTGTAAGTGTCTATTGGGGCCCCAGCTCCTTTCTGTTTTCTCTTTTAAAAGAAGACTTACTTAATTTTAAGTGTGTTGTTATTTTCCTTCATGTATGCCTGTGTACCACATGCATGCAGTTCCCACAGAGGCCAGAAGAGGGCATCAGATTCCCTAGAACCAGAGTTAGAGACGGTTGTGAGCTACCATGTGAGTGCTGGGAATTGAACCTGGGTCCTCTGGAAACAGAGCCAGTGCTCTAACCACTGAGACATCTCATATATTTCTTCTGTACGCATTGCTGTTGTGATCTGCATCCTTGTCACAGGTCCCATAGCAACTGGACTGACCAACCAGTACCTGGACCTAATTTTTTCCCTCATTTTGACTTTTTGGTTATGGTGTTGGTTTAGTTTGATTTGGTTGAAACAGAGTCTGACGACATGTTTCCTGCCTGCCTGCCTCTGCCTGCCTGCCTCTGCCCTTCGAGTGCTAGAACTGAAGATTGTGCCACCCTGCCAGGAACCTTTCCTCTTTTTAAGTCGACTGTAGTAGGAGGCTGCTTGTTCATTTCCTGGCTGCCCAGACTCCCAAAATAACCACACAGAAACTATATTAATGAACTCTCTACTTGGTCTATTAGCTTCTTATGGGCTAGCTCTTACGTCCTAAACTAGCCCATCTCCATTAATCTGTGTATTACCACATGGCTGTGACTTACCGGGTTCCATCCCCAGCGTCTGTGTCTGGTGGGGCTACACGGCGTCTCCCGACTCTGCCATATTTCCCCACCTAACTCAACTCTACCCTATCACAGGCCAGGGCAGGTTTATTCATTAACCAATAAAGCACATAGATAGAAGAACCTCCCACACCAGGGGACGACCTCAGGTATTTCGTTGCAGTACAGTCGGGCTGACTAACACAGGTATTAAGCAATTGGCACAACACGTGGTCTTACCTTTCTCCCCGTGCCATAATTATGGTGACGGTTTACATTTGAAACCCGAGACTCTCTGTAGGTGATAGAAGGCCCCTCTGTTTTTTGTCATCCACGTCTCAGGACAAACCATTCTTCTTCTGAGCATTTTTGCAGAGTACCATTGTGGGGCCAGTCTGATCATAGATTTGTTCTTTCACTCTGCAAAGATTCTCTGGAATGTTTGCTGTCCATTGGGCATTTTGTTACCGCAGCTGGCTGAGGCTGGGTTGTGGGGAGGGGGCAGTGTCGGCCCTTTCCTCTGCTGTCACCCAGCACTGAGCATTTTAGGCATATTCAGAGTTTTCCGTGATAACTTCCTGGGATATTTAGAACCACGTATTTTTCCTCGGGATGCAATTAAAAAAAAAAAAAGTCATCCACTGTTGCTATGCCTCGGCAGCTGCACCATGGGTTAGGTCTTCTATATTTAGAGCGTTCCTCTTCTTTTTTAAAAAGTTATGTTACATGCAGCTTCTCTTTAAGAGAAAAAGAACAAAAGGCTCCAGAAGTTGCTTTTAAAAGGTATCCTGGGGCTGGGGAGATGGCTCAACTTGTTAAAGGGCTTGCTAAGCGAGCCGGATGAGCTGAGTTTGATCCCAGGAATACAGGTAAAAGGCTCCGGGTAGCTCACATTTGTTAGCCCAGAACGCCTACTGTGAGATAGCAGCAAAGACAGAATCACCTAGAAGCTCACAACCCTAGAATAAAGGGAGGGCAACAACATGAGAAACTGCCTTCAGAAGGTGGAAGGGGACTCTCTCCTCTGCGCACGCACACACACACACACACGCACACACACACACACACAAATTTGCGACAGGAGGGCTAAACTTTGAGGGGGAAGAAGAGCCAAACAGAAAAGAACATAAGCCTGAAGACCTGATTTCCACCCCTGAAATCCCTGGTACAAAGAAGACCAGACTCACAGAGGTGCATTCCAGTGTCCAAGCACCTACCTGTTCATACCTTCATGAGCAAACAGCTCCAGACTGCCTGTAGCTCTGAGCCCTGGTGACGGCCAGAAGGAAGGCCTTGTATGGAGGAAGTGTGAGCAGCCAAAGTTTAGCACAGATCAGTGGCCATATTTGGATCATTCCAGAGGAAGTCCCTAGCGAGGGCTTTGTTGGCAGTTTTGGGTGAGCTTAAGTAGCAGACAGTTACTGGAGTTTAGCTGCTGGTTTCTAAATAACCTGGGATGGCGCTGTTTGGCCTACACAGGTCTTAGCTGCTTAGGTAGAAACCTGGTATTCGGAACTGATGAAGCCTCCTAACCTCTGTGTTCACTCCTTTTCCCTTGCTGTGATAAAACACCATGAAAAGGCAGCTTATTAGAAGGAAAGGTTTGTTTGGGCTTCCGGTTCCAGAGGTAAGAGTCCATCGTGGCAAGAAAGCATGGCAGCAAAGGCCGGAGCCGAATGCTGAGGACTTATGTCTTAAACCCCAAGCAAAAACGGAACAGAATGTGGCTTTAAAATCTCAAAGCCTACACCTAGTCACACACCTCCTCCAGCAAGGCTGCACCTCCTAATCCTACCCAAACAATGCCAGTAATTGGGGCCCAAGCATTTAAACATCTGAGTCTTTGGGGGACATTCTCATTCAAGCCACCACAGCCTCCCAATTAACTATCCTATTAGAAGCAATAGTTATAGCAGTTAACTTCTCAACAGAAATACTAGCTAACACACAATGGGATAATAGCTTCAAAATGCAGAGAATACATCAGCTTGGGTATTCTCCCCTGGTTAAACTACACACAGAGAATGAAAGAATTAACTGCAAAAGGTCTTCATTAAAGGAGACTTTATAGGATGTTCTTCAAGATAGAGTAAAGTGATCCCAGAAAGAATCTCAGTGAGTTTGAGGCCAGCCAGGTCTACAGAGTGAGTTCCAAAAACATCCAGTAGTGTTACATAGAGAAACCCTGTGTCGAAAACAAAAAACAAACAGAAAAGATGTGTGTACATTTTAAACAAATAACCAATAGATTTGTGAACCACAAACGAAAAGGGCCTCGCCACCACAGTAGTGCTCAGGAGAACAATTTTGACATATTTTTCTATTGTATGTCTGTGCTGGTTAGTTTATTTGTCAGTTTGACAAGAGCTAGAATCATCTGGAAAGAGGAAATGTCAGACTGGCCTGTAGGCAACTCTGTGGGGAATTTTCATTACCACTAATTTGTAATGGAGGGCCCAGTCCCCTGGAAGTGATGCCACTCCTGAGCAGGTCCTGGATTGTCCTGGATACGAAAGCAGGCTAAGCTAGCCATGAGGAGTGTAGGCAGAGTTTCTGTGTACTGCCAACCTTTCCCAAATAACCAC
Source organism: Alexandromys fortis (assembly GCF_014885135.2). NCBI lineage: Eukaryota > Metazoa > Chordata > Mammalia > Rodentia > Cricetidae > Alexandromys > Alexandromys fortis. Next base: position 4,697,477 of record NW_026067947.1, read on the forward strand.
TTGTAGACTTCTTATTAATATGAAAGCCAATAGCTTAGGCTTGTTTTTAGGTAACTCTTGTAACTTCAATTAGCCCATTTCTATTCGTCGATGTGCTGCCTCAAGGCTCGTTTACCTCACGTATGTACGGTCCATGCTGCTTCCTCCCCCACTCCCTACTCCACCCTTCTTTTTCTCTGCCCCGAAAATCCTGCCTAGCCACTGACCATTTAGCTTTTTTATTAAACCAGCCACAGTAGCATATAGTCACACAGTGTAAAGGAATATTCTACAGAGGAGCAAGCCATTAAGTAGGATTCCTCCATGGCCTCTGCACCAGTTCCTGTCTCCAGGTTCCCCACCAAAGTTCCTGCCCTGACTTCCCCTTGCAATGGACTGTAAGCTTTAAACTGAAATAAACTTTCTTTCCTTCCCAAAACGCTTTGGGGCATGGTGCTTTATCACAGAAACAGAAAACAAACTAGAATAATACCTTTTCATATGAATATCAGAAATTAAATCATACACCGTGTTCTTTCTTTTACTAACAGTGCGTAGATAATTAATTTCGCCTAAAGCAGTGGGTAGCTTTTTAAAGTTTTCCTGTAAGACACCAGCTATAATAACTGTTGCTTTGCTGATGTTGTGGATCACAGTTATATTCGCCCCTGTCATTAAGTGGCCATAACAATCAATGTGCACGCGTGTGTAGGGGTGTGTGTGTGGCTGGGTTCCGTTCTATTGAGGGATACAAATTCAAGTTTCATGTAACTTTTATCTATCACAAAGCATGAGTCTTTTGATTTTTTTAAAAGATTTATTTTTAATTAAGTGTGTATATGTATGTATGTATGTATGTGAGTATGTACACGTGACTAAAGCTGCCTGTGGAGGCCAGATTCATTAGGTTCCCCCTAGAGCTGGAGTAACACATGGTGGCGAACCACTCGGTGGGGTGCTGAGAACTGAATTCAGGTCCTCTGCCAGAGCAGTGTATGTGCACTCTTCACCACTGAGTCATGTCCAGTCCCCATGATTGTAGGAGGAGGAGGAGGAGCGGGCTGCTGCTTCTTCTTGGCCACCCGGCTAGCTTAACCCCCGAAATAACCACACAGAAATTGTATTAATTAAATTACTGCCTGGCCCATTATATCTAGCCTCTTCTTGGCCAATTCTCATATCCTGATCTAACCCATTTCTACCAATCTGTGTAACACCTCGAGGTCATGGCTTACCGGGAAAGATTCTAACCAGCGTCAGTCTCAGGCAGGAGCTTCATGGCGTCTGCCACACTGCCCTTCTTCCCAGCATTCTGTTCTGTCTACTCTGCCCACTTAAGGGCTGCCCAATCAAAAGGCCAAGGCAGTTTCTTTATTCAACCAATGAAAGCAATACATAGACAGAAGAACCTCCTACCTCACATGATGTCTTTGACTACCTTAAAATGTCAAGTTGCTGTCCTGGGTGTAGTGGGCTGGGTATTGATCTTTTGAGGTCATCGTTTGCTGACTCTGGCTCTATGATATGCATTGTATTCTGTTATTCAGACATACCCATAAGCTGCCAGTGACTGTTCATATGAAATTATTCACCAATACCAAATAAAGCATTTTAAAGTCTTACAAGGATAAATGAGTTGCCAAGACACAAAAAGGCATGTAGGACCTTTTTAAAAGATTTTTTTATTTTATATATATGGTGCTCTATTTACACATAGAGCCTATATACCAGCCGAAGATATCAGATCCCATTATAGATGGCTGTGAGCTACCATGTGGTCGCTGGGACTTGAACTCGGGACCTCTGGAAGAGCTGACAATGTTCTTAAGCACTGAGCCATTTTTCCAACCCCTTGCGTGTAGAATCTTAAGTACATATTGCTAAGTGAAAGAAGCCAGCATGTAGAGATGGGCTTGTGTGAGTCCAGTGACAGGATTTTCTAGCAAACAGGAATCTAAGCGATAACAAAAAGATCAGTGATTGCTTAGAAAAGAATGGTGCATGGGTAGATCAAAGGATTTTTTGGGTGGTAAAACTACTCTGTATGACATTGTGATTGCGGGAACCTGGCTTTATGCATGTATTCAAACCATAGAACTGTGGCACAGAGAGAACTCTAATAGACAGCACAGACTTCAGTTAATAATGCCAATCACCGGGCTGGAGAGATGCCTCAGGGGGTAGGAGCATCTCTTCCTCTTGTGGGTTCAGTTCCCAGAATCCACGTAGTGGCTTACAGACATCCAGAATTCCAGTTCCAGAGGATTTGACACCCTCTTCTGACCACCATGGTACCATGCCCACATGTGGTATCCATGTGTGTGTGTGTATGTGTGTGTGTATATACACGTACATATATATGTATATATTCAAGCAAAGCAATCATATACAGAAAATAAGATAACTGTTTCTTTAAATTTAAAAATTAACATTGGCCCATCAGTTAAAAATATAGCCAGGCGTGGTAGTGCCCACCTTTAATCCCTGCACTCAGCAAGTGGATCTCTTGTGAGTTCAAAGCCAACCTGGTTTACATAGCTAGTTCCAGGACAACTTGAACTACATAGTGAGACCCTGTCTCAAAAGAAAGTTTTTTTTTTTTTTTTTTAATAATAATCAATAGCTGGGCAGTGGTGGTGCATGCCTTTAATCCCAGCACTTGGGAAGCAAAGGCAAGTGGATCTCTGAGTTTGAGGCCAGCCTGGTCTACAGAGTGAATTCCAGGACAACAAGGGCTACACAAACAAAATAATAAATAATAATAACGAATATTTGCCCGTCAGTTGCAGCAAACATAAGCAATGTGAGCTAACAAATTGTGTGGGATGATGAGAGGCAGGATGGTAATTGTTTACTTCTGCTCCCTTTTTTCCTAAACCTACAAGTATTATAAAAAATAAGGACCATTAGAAACTTGTCTTTAAATCAACAGATGCAGAGACTGGAGAGGTGATGGCTCAGTAGTTAAGAGTTGAANAGAGAGAGAGAGAGAGAGAGAGAGAGAGAGAGAGAGAGAGAGAGAGAGAGAGAGAGAGTTGAATCCTGTTCTCATGCATATGGCGCTCACAGTCATTTGTATGATTTAGATAAAACAGCATAGTTCCCCTAGGGGTGCAGTGGGCCAAGAGGGTCCCACCTCTGTGGATTCCAGGAAGGTGGGAGGGAGCAGGTGAGAGACAGAGATGGATAGCCATGCAGAGTGAGTTTGGATATAGTTTATTCAGTAAAAGGAAAGGGAAGGGGGAGAAAAGGAAAGAGGGAGGGAGGGAGAGAAACAGAGAGAGAAAGGAGGGGAGGAGAAGAAAAGAGGCCTCAGTTACCTCTTCTGAAGAGAGATGGGACAGGGAGAGTGCAGGTTGGAAGCTGAAGGAAGACCTGCTTATTTTGGCTGAAAGGGAGGGGGGAGTGGGTGGGGCTTGTCTCTTAAAGTGATAGGACAGACCATTACATTCCCATCTCTTATAAAAAGGCAGGAGGTTAGGGACAACAAGTTAAAGGAATTAGAATGGCAGATTCTCAAGTCTGCTTTCTGTTTATTTGTGGGTGTCATCTGGGGGGAACCTGAGAAAGCTGGGTGCTGGCTACACTTTGGGACCTGGGGTCCCTCAGATTTTTCTTTCACTTTTTTTTTCTTTTCTTCTGGACAACTCATAAGTGGTCCCCACTTGAGAGACTGCTCAGAGAGGCCTCTGTCCTATCTGGCTTCTGAGTATTCTGGACAGGGCCAGTCAGCTTAATTAACACCCTGTCTGTAGGGAGAAGACATTCTTCTACAGACCTTGTGGTGTCGCTGTCACATTTTCAGCTATGGAAACCCTCAAACTATCAGCCACCCGCTTGTCAATGCTCTGCCGGTGTCCCACCAGCTCTGCTTTTCCTTTCACTGGGCAGCCCCTTCCCCACCCGTCTGAGAATGCTCTTTTCCTCTCGCTCCCACTCCTTCTATTCTATCCCTGCCACTGCTACAATAGGCCTGGTATTCCAGCCTTTGCTTCCAGCCATGGCTTACTGCATGACAGGGTGGGTCACACATCTAGGTCTCTCTTGTTATTATATTTAAAACTCCTGTGGCTCAAAAAACGTGGCTTCTCCATACAACATGTGACCACCACCATTTTTACTGAGGTCAGGTGACCTTACTGCCATCTTAATTGATCGCCAGGTCAGGTGACCGAGTCCTGCCATCTTTACTGAGTTATACCCTGCCTGGTCCCCTGGCATTTTTGTGCCTAAATTCCTCTTGCTTACTCTGTTACATATGTGTTTTGCACAGTGTTATGCCTTTGGTAGGGCCCACCAAGAACATCCACTTCGCCCAATTCCTGTTTACTGTGTATGTGTGTGTGTGTGTGTGTGTGTGTGTGTGTGTGTGTGTCTACTGTTAACTGTTATAATCGTCTGCCAATTATATAACATTCCAGACTAATAAACCAATAACTCTCATGTTTTAAATTGGTATGTACTTTTTTTCCATTTTTATTTATTTATTAAAGATTTGTCTCTTCCCCACTGCTACCTCCCCTTTCCCTCCCCCACCCCCAAACAGGTCCCCCTCCCTCGTCAGCCCAAAGAGCAATCAGGGTTCTCTGCCCTGTGGGAAGTCCAAGGACCACCCACCTCCATCCAGGTCTAGTAAGGTGAGCATCCAAACTGCCTAGGCTCCCACGAAACCAATAGGTGCAGTAGGATGGTATGTGCTTTTAAGTTGCTTACAATATACAATACTGCATATATAATCCAACCTTACTTTAAAATATATTTAACTGTTCTCTACTATTTTCAGTTCTACGATTAAGCTTCTATTACAAACAGTTTTTTCTTCTTTCTGTCTTTTTACAAGTGTAAATCTTACCTGTTAAGAGCCAGTACAGTCAAGCTTGGACCCAGCTCTCCAATCAGATTCTATACTGTTGTTATAGCTCATCTATACTCCATAAACAGCCCTCAGCTGCTCAGAAATCTAGGAATATGGCATTTAAATGCTTAATTATTAAAAGACTTTTTATAACAAAAAGAGACAGGTTGGTTTCTAGCAGCGGCACTCTACTTTCTCCAAAGAAGTCAGAAGACAGATGGTCATAAAACAACATCCATTCGCAATTCATTTCAACTGCCAAGTGCTGACCACAGGGCAAAACTGCCTTTCAACTAAATTAACTATCTCCAGACAATGAACAGAATTGCTGGAATCGACAGCCTCACTGCTCAGGTCAAGATAGGCTTGTTTTCCTACAGATTTCTTAGCCCACAGGATCTTCTGGAGTCTAGCAGTACCTGCACTAAACAGCAAAAGGCAAATACGACTCTCAGCAACTGTGGAGGATCCTGAAGAGTAGCTCTAGGTGCCAAATAAGTAAGTTCTCTGTCGTTTTTTAATCAATTACTCAAGTAAAATTTTATTCTTCTCAAAGATCTCTGATGCAGTTTGACAGCTGAGAGGTTTTGTCTTTTTAAAGGACGACCTCACCAAAAAAAAATTTCAATAAGCTACAAGTTAACAAAATTTTCTCTCATTTGATGTGGGAGTGACTTCTTTCTATCTGTTGCTTTCATTGGTTAATTAATAAAGAAAACTGCTTGGCCTGATAGGGCAGAATTTAGATAGGCGGAGTAGACCGAACAGAATGCTGGGAAGAAGAGAGGTGAGTCAGACACCATGGAGCCAGCCACCAGCTCAGACATGCTGAATTTTCCTGGTAAGCTACCACTTCGTGGTGCTACACAGGTTATTAGAAATGGGTTAATCAAGATGTGAGTTAGCCAGTAAGAGGATAGAGATAATGGGCCAGGCAGTGTTTAAAAGAATACAATTTGTGTGTTGTTATTTCGGGTGTAAAGCTAACCATGCAGCTGGATGTCAATCTGTAGAAGAATGAAAATAGACCCATATCTATCACCATGCACAAAACTCAAGTCCAAATGGATTAAAGACCTCACTATCAGTCCGAACACACTGAACCTGATAGAAGAGAAAGTGGGAAGTACTCTACAACACATGGGCACAGGAGACCACTTCCTACGTATAACCCCAGCAGCACAGACATTAAGGATAACATTGAATAAATGGGACCTCCTGAAACTGAGAAGCTTCTGCAAAGCAAAGGACACTGTCACTAAGACAAAAAGGCAACCCACTGACTGGGAGAAGATCTTCACCAATCCCACAACTGACAAAGGTCTGATCTCCAAAATATATAAAGAACTCAAGGAACTAGACTGTAAAAGGCTAATCAACCCAATTATAAAATGGGGCACTGAGCTGAACAGAGAATTCTCAACAGAAGAAGTTCAAATGGCCAAAAGACACTTAAGGTCATGCTCAACTTCCTTAGTGATCAGGGAAATGCAAATCAAGACAACTTTAAGATATCATCTTATACCTGTCAGAATGGCTAAAATCAGAAACACCAAATGATAGCCTTTGCTGGAGAGGTTGTGGAGAAAGGGGTACACTCATCCATTGCTGGTGGGAATGCAAACTTATACAACTACTTTGGAAATCAGTGTGGCGGTTTCTCAGGAAATTCGGGATCAACCTACCCCTGGACCCAGCAATACCACTCTTGGGAATATACCCAAGAGATGCCCTATCATACAACAAAAGTATATGCTCAACTATGTTCATAGCAGCATTGTTTGTAATAGCCAGGACCTGGAAACAACCTAGATGCCCTTCAGTGGAAGAATGGATGAAGAAAGTATGGAATATATACATATTAGAGTACTACTCAGCAGTAAAAAACAAGGACTTCTTGAATTTTGCATGCAAATGGACGGAAATAGAAAACACTATCCTGAGTGAGGTAAGCCAGACCCAAAAAGAGGAACATGGGATGTACTCACTCATAATTGGTTTCTAGCTATAAATAAAGGACATTGAGCCTATAATTCGTAATCCTAGAGAAGCTAAATAAGAAGGTGAACCCAAAGAAAAACATATAGTCATCCTCCTGGATATTAACCTTCATCAGGTGATAAAAGGAGACAGAGACAGAGACCCACATTGGAGCACTGGACTGAAATCCCAAGGTCCAAATCAGGAGCAGAAAGAGAGAGAGCACAAGCAAGGAACTCAGGACCGCGAGGGGTGCACCCACACACTGAGACAATGGGGGTGTTCTATGGGGAACTCACCAAGGCCAGCTGGCCTGGGTCTGAAAAAGCATGGGATAAAACCGGACTTGCTGAACATAGCGGACAATGAGGACTACTGAGAACTCAAGAACAATGGCAATGGGTTTTTGATCCTACTGCACGTACTGGCTTTGTGGGAGCCTAGGCAGTTTGGATGCTCACCTTACTAGACCTGGATGGAGGTGGGTGGTCCTTGGACTTCCCACAGGGCAGGGAACCCTGATTGCTCTTTGGGCTGATGAGGGTGGGGGACTTGATTGGAGGAGGGGGAGGGGAATGGGAGGCGGTGGCGGGGAGGAGGCAGAAGTCTTTAATAAATTAATTAATTAATTAATTTTAAAAAAAGCTAACCATGCAGGAGCCAGGCATGCTTGCCTCCTCACTATACTCATGCTTCCTTTAATAGTCTTAAAGATACTGTTCATTATGCAAAAATATCTGTCACAGTCATTCTGATATAAATATGCTGCTGTTTAAAACTTACGTTTTCACAACCCCCAAAAAATTATTGTGAGTTCCAGGGAGCCAAATTGAAGGATCCACTTTAAACAGGTCTGATACACTCGTCTCAATTCCCTGGTCCTAAAAAAAAAATTTCCCTAAACTTAACTTTGTCCTATGTTTGCCAATACCTTAAACAGGTCTAAGAGACACTGGACATTTCCATAACACAAACACCAGATGGGAGCAAAGAGACCAGCTACCCCAGGATGTGACCATCACCCAGCTTTCTCAGATCGCCCCCTGCAAAACAACACTCAGAAAATAATAAAACAGTCTTGAGAATCTGCCATTCCAATTCCTTTAACCTGTTGTGCCTAACCTCCTACCTTTTTATTATAAAAAAAGAGATGGGAATGTAATGGTCTGTCCTGTCCCTTTAAGAGACAAGCCCCGCCCACTCCCCTTCTGCCTAAATAAGCAACAAGCTGATCTTCCTTCATCTTCCAACCTGTGCTCTTGCTGCCCCATCTCTCTTCAGAAGAGGTGACTGAGGCCTCTTTTCCTCTCCCCCCCTCTCTCTCCCTCTCTCCCCATTCCCTTTCCTTCCCTTTTACTGAATAAACTATATCCAAACTCACTCTGTATGGCATGCCTATCCATCTCTGTCTCTCACCCACCACGGCTCCTCGTGGTACCGGCTGCCCTGCCACTAAACCCCCCAGTGTCTCTCACCCGCCTCCTCCTACCCACCTGGGACCCACAGAGGCCTCGGGTGTTGGGACCTTGCTGCCCCTCGTGGCACACTGAGCCCCTTGGGGAACTGTGCTGTTTTATCTAAATCATAACACAGGGGAACGATGCCCTCTTCTGTCTTCTGCAGATACCAGCTGTGCATGTGACGTACATACATACATGATGGTGCAGGAAAAACTTGCATACACATTATGGTGGTTTGAAAGAAAATGGCCCCCATGGGAAGTGTGGCTTTGTTGGAGTGGGTGTGGCCTTGTTGAAGGACGTGTGTCACTGTAGAGCTGGGCTGTGAGGTTTCATCTGTCCTAATGCTATGCCCAGTGTGACAGTTGCTTCTACTGCCTGCAGATCAAGATACGGGACTCTCAGCTCCTTCTCCAGCATGTCTGCCTGTGCACTGTTTGAAGATAATGGACTAAATCTCTGAAACTGTATGCCAGCCCCAATTAAAAGTTTTCCTTTGTAAGAGGTGTCTCTTCACAGCAATAGAACACTAAGACACACATTAAATGAATAATTTTTTTTTTTTTTTTGGTTTTTTGAGACAGGGTTTCTCTGTCCTGGAGCTAGCTCTTGTAGACTAGGCTGGCCTCGAACTCACAGAGATCCACCTGACTCTGCCTCCCAAGTACTGGGATTAAAATTGAATAAATTTTTTAAAAATTAACATATACAAAGAAAAAACATATCCACTACAAAAGTTCTGAGGAATACAGAAATATCAACAGAAAATGAGACCCATAAGCACCACCTGTAAAGGTGTCCACTTTTAATAAGAGGATGCTATCTGTCTAGATTTTTTTTTCTCCACATGTAAAAGACATGTGCTTAGGGGCTGGAGAGATGGCCCAGTAGTTGAATATGCTTTCTTCTTTTGCAGAGGATTCAGGTTCAGTTCCCAGCACCCATATCAGTGGCTCACAATGGTTACTCTAGTTCCAGGGATCCAACACTTCTGGTCTCTGCAGGCAATAGGCACACCACACAGTGCGCATACAGTGCACAAACATACCTGCATGCAAAACCCTCATTCATATAAAAGTAAACCTTGAAATAAAGATGTGTATATTTTTGCTATTTGATGGAGTCATATTAGAATTTTTTGAGACAGGATCTCACATAGCCCAGGCTAGCCTCAAATTTGTGTTCCTCTTACCTCAGCCTCTTTAATTCTGGGATTACAGGCATGCACCCTGCACTGGACCATATAATAGCTTTTGTATGCATCACACAGAAACACACAGTTCTTTATTCTGCATATTCCATATATGGAATATCTATCATAACTTTCGTTTTCCCAGCTCTTTATGAACTGACATTTAGAGTCTCTCCAGATTTTGTTGCCACAACTCCATTGTGACGAAAGCCGTTGTCCTCTTTTTCTGTTAACCAGCTTCTGAAGCGTTCTGAACTCTTGGCATGTCATCCATTCCCTTGGGCAGTGTTTGTGGACCAGACTCCCAACTCCCCTGCCTTCAGCAGGCATGGTTTGTTCTCACTGCAGCAGTGTTATAGGAAAATGTCTCTTCAGTTGGTGACCTGTAGGAGCAGGGATGAAGCTAATCTCGCTGTGTGAGTTGCCTGGATAATTTCCACTGTGCCCGCCATTCTCAGGTGTGCTCTGTACATCTCAGTGTCTAACCCTAACCCTTCTGTGTCTCCATGTTTTGCAGTTGCGCCAGTGGCCCGACTCATATACAAAGAAGTTTGAGCACAGAATCTACCCCATCACATTTTCCGTTGGAAACCCCCAGGAATGGAAGAAATTATTCAAACCCTGTGCCGCCCAGAGGCTCTTCCTTCCGGTAGGAACCCTGTTACTAAGATGCAGCTTGGGAAAGACTCCCCCATGAAAATCGTAAAATCAGCCGAGGTGTGGTAGAGACCCTTACTGCGGGCAATGAAAGTGCCCCCCTCAGTTCTGGTGTTGATGTTCTCAGCCTGCTGTACAGATGGAGGATCTAGAAGGCTCTTGAAGGCTCTTCCCTCAAGATTTTGGGTCTGAGAGCTACTAAGGCATGCCTTAGACAAGGGACTTTGTGTCTGTGGCTTCACCATTAACTGAGAACTAAAGCAGAGAAAAAGTGCCATGGATATATGTCATGTACAATCCCACTGTGTCCTGGAAGAGATCTTAGAGACCATTTGTGGCTAGACACAAATGAAGCGACGTTACTGGATGACAAAGGTTTGGGAGTCGAGAGAGAGAGAGAGAGAGAGAGAGAGAGAGAGAGAGAGAGAGAGAGAGAGAGAAGGAGAAAGGTCCAGGCAAGAGACTAGTGTGTGCAGAGGACCAGATCTTGGAAGAGGCTTGTATCCCAAAATAAAGGTCCATGGACTAGAACATAGAGGGAGATAGGGCCTGTGGTATCTGCAAGGGCTGGAAATATAAGCTCTGAAAGCCCCACCAGATGTCTACTCTCTGTTTAAAGGTAGCGGGAAGCCATTTCACAGTCCAGCATGGAAACTGGATGGCCCTGTTTGCATTTTAGCAAGGACAAACATTTGTGTTTAATGAGGATAAATCCATTTGCGATTTGACAAATGGATTTCCAGCCCCTATTGGAGATGAAATGGGGGGGCCAGGGAAGTAAAAAGGCTTTCTGCCAGGTTTTGGTTGATTCAGGTAAAGCAGTCAATATCTAACCATCCAGTCCACACATTTTTCATATGGCTTGATCTCAGAAATGGATGGTGATACTGTGTAGGGATGAGGAAAACTTCAGGACCAACGGTTTGGGTGAAGACATTGTGTGACATTTGATATTGAAGAGTCTAGGGTTACCCAAGGGGGGGGTGTGCCTCCCATCTGTTTGTTTGGAAACTGAATGGTGAATGATAACCTTAGCATTTCCAACGTAGACATCAGGGAGAAGAACAAGGCCTGGATGGGCGGCTGCTGCCGGTCTGCAGCCAAGGGCCGCCACTTATTTATTCTAGTTCTTACATATTTATTTTATTTTTTATTTGTGTATGTATATATCACATGTTTGCACAGAGATTAGGCAAGGATGTTGGATTCCTGGGAGCTGGAGTTACAGGCAGTCGTGAGCCCTCTGGTAATGGGAGCTGGGAACCGAACTCTGATCCTACACAGAGCAGTATACACTTTTAACTACTAAGTCTCAGTTGCCATTTGATGAAATGACGTATTTCTTATCACATGCAGACCTGTCTATATCTTGTGAGATGAGTTATTTGTCCGAAAGCCTGGGTAAGGGATGTCTGCCTGAGAGTGGAGCTAAAAACCTCCAGAATGGTGATGTACACAGCAATTATCATTTGAGGTGAGAATCTATTTAAGGCAAAAGGACGTATTAGAAAGCCAAAGTTACTGCTGGGAAATTGTCTCCCAACCCTACCCCATTTGAATTTTCCCTGCCCTTGCATTGTGGCTCTATGACCCCATTAAAACAACAACAACAAACCAAGCTCACTACAGGATGAGTGTGATTCGCTCTGCGGAAGTGAGCTGTCGGTTTTGAATGACAAATGGGTGTTAGTGTCCCTTATCTGCTTCTGGTAATGGGAACCATCCCTTCTTAAAAACAATAAAGAGAGATTGTGGCTGACAGGACATTTACCTTCTTCCCAAATCCTACAGCATAATGGCAGATTACGAGCACGACTTTGGAGAGCATTGTTGAGAGAGATTGATCTTCAGGGTTGTCGAAGTAAAGTCTAAATCATATTTCCCATGAAACCACTCTCTCAGAAGCTAATCGGATGCACTGCCAAGGCGGCGCCTGGAAAATGGAGCCCTGTAATGCAAGCAAATGACTGGCTAGAACCGTAGATTTAGACGTCTTCTGTACCATCAGCGCTGTGACTTGGATGAAATGGCCCCCAGAGGCTCGTGTGCTTGGAGTCTTTGTCTGAACATGCTATTTTAGAAGGTCATGGACCTGGTGCGTGGATCTGTGCTAGAGGAAGTGAGCACAGGAGGCGGAGCTGGTGGGTTTTTAGACTGGCTCTGCTTTCTGCCTGTTCTCCACTTCCTGACTGCAGAAGCAGTGGGACCCTTTGTTTTCAGCTACTTGCTGCCATGACTGTCTCACTACAATGGACCGTATCTCCTCAAACTGTGAGCCAAGACAAACCCTCCCTTCCTTCAGTTGCTTTGGTCAGGGGTTTCGTCACAGCCATGAGGAAAATAACTATTACAGTTGGCATCACACCAGACACACAGTAGAGACCCCTCTTAACTAATATACACACACACACACACATACACACACACATATATATATGTATGTATTTCCCTGTGAGTGAGAGTGAGTGTGTATGGTGTATGGAAGTGTGTGTGTGTATGTGTGTGAAGGTGTGCATTCTGGTGCCTAGGTGTAGGGGCCAGAAGACAACATTGTGTGTCCTGCTCTATTGCCCTCAGCCTTCTTCCCTGGAACAGGGTCCGTCTCTCAGTTTGGAGTCAGGCTGGATGCCAGTGAGACCCTCCAGGGTGTGCATGACCACCCATAGCTTTTTATGTGGGTCCTGGAATTTTGACCTGAAGTTCTCACACTTGCCCAGCAAGGACACTTTTGCCCTCTGAGCCTTCTCCCTAGCCCTCAACTAACATTTTACCATCAGAGCAAAGATTTTTGCATCTCATGCCTTTCAGATTCTAATGTAGCATTAGAGGAATTCAGATTTCACCGATGCTTGGGTTATGAAGTCCAAGAGATCAACTGACTTTCCTGCTGCTGGGGATAATGGCCCAAGGGGCAGGACTGTTACAGGGAAGCTGCACTACAGGCGGCTTGGCTGAGTTCTCCCAGGAAACTCCCCATTCTGCAAAAGCGTTCATTCATTGGCTTGAATGAACACACACCATGACATTTTTAACAACGTTTCACCACCCACTGCCGTTGAATCACAAAGGGTTCTCTCCTCAGGAATAGAGGTGCCTGGGGATCCTAGGAATATTTAGGATGTAGCAGAGGGTACTGGAGGGCAAAGTGTTCAGAAACACGTAGTAGCTAGTGTGGTGGGAACACGCTAGTCGGGTTTTAGTCAGGGAGAAAGGATTCCACCGAGTCTTAATCGATATGCTCCTAGTCATAGCTGCATCTGATGTCTTTTGGCGGTGCCGTGTCAAGGCAAACCGAAGCTCTTCTGCCAGAGGGAACAAGAGATACTTTATTCTGAGCAAACAATGTGACAGTGCCCCCATGAACTCAGGATGCCCTGAATGGGGAAGTAGTCTACTGTGGAAACAGTTATACAAATTCTTATCGTCACTTAACAAAACACAGCCATAAAGCAAGGTGGGGACATTGGTGGGGACATCAAGCAGGCAGGTTACAGTACAGCAGGGAAGTCCCTGTGATGGGTTTCAGATGGTATCTGTTAATAAATATCCTTAGCTTTGGATTGTTGGAAGCTAGTTATAGCCGAGTCAAGGATGCCAAAGATTTCAGCTGATAGTCAAAGAGATGGAAGTGAGGCCAGATACGGAGATGGGTGGTAAGTAGCAATTAAGGATGCTAGTGATGACCCAAGATAATGTTGGCTCTGATACAGCCTTCCAACTCTCCACAACTAGACATCCTAATTGCTCATCCGTCTGCAGAAGCTTTAACACAGATGTGGGGTTTGCAGGAAACTTCAGTGCACACTGCCGTTGCTTGCTGCAGGCATCTGCATTCATGGCAGGAGTTAGGATGAAATTGCTCTCAGACCCGTCTGCGATTTATCCTGAGCACAGTCTGACTCCAAACCACCCAGTAACTTGCCTCCTTTTAAAAAATATTTCAAAGCAGTACCATGCCAAATATGCACACATCTTATATTACCTGTGTTTTCTATATCACATTGGAAGGCATGTAACATTTCCATTTTCCATTTACAGCTTGCTAAAGGGGCCTGTAACTGGTTCTAAGATGTAAAAATCTATGTGACCACAGGTGTTCTAATGAGTTAGGTATAGGCTAATGGAAAAGGCTGTCTTATTAGACTTGTTTGAACATTTTAAACTCATGGCCAGACCTCTGTTATTACCAATGTCACACCTCAGCATTAGCAATTAACACTGAGATACCCTGGGAACCAGTTCACCGACTACGAACACACACTGACAAATGTATAAGAATATATTAAATACCCTTACTAAGAGGGACATTGGAATCACCTTGGCTGATATTTTCAATCTGACCCAGCTACCAGAAGCCACAGAAGCACTGAAATGAGCTTAGCTAGCAAAATGGTCATGTTAAATGTGAATAAATCATGAAGAAACTTTCTACAGTATTATCATTTCTTCACATCCTACGAAAGATTTGACATTCAGAACATTAATGCTAACTCGTGGTTACATGGGAGATGCCTAGCTCTACTGTAGTAGTTTGAGTGAGAAATGTCTCCAGTTGGCTCCTATATTTGAAGACTTGGTCTCCAATTGGTGGCACTATTTAGGGAGAGTTAAATGGCAGGGCCTTCCTGGAGGAAGTATGTCATTCTGCTTTCTGTTTTGATTGAGCATGTGAGCTCTCTGCTTCTTTTTCCTGCTACAATGGCCCACCTCTTACTGCAATACTTCTCCTTCAAAATAGATTCTTACCTCTTTGGAACTGTAAGCCAAAACAAACTCTTCTACCATAAATTGCTTTTGGTTATGGTATTTTACCACAACCATAGAAAATAGCTGTTATATTAGCTAAGCAAACAAATAATTATTTTATTGGTTAGTCAGAGGCCAGATAAAAGGGCCATTTTGTTTGTTTGTTTGTTTGTGTGGGTTTTGGTTTTTTTTTGTTTTTTTTTGTTTTTTTTTTTTTGTTTTTTT